>NC_053158.1:102070759-102395905 GCF_016835505.1 Polypterus senegalus | reverse complement strand
TCCTTAGTGTGCGTTCGGTCTCCAACCACCCCCCATCACAATGTGAGCGCTAGAGACACAAAGTGGCAAAAGGACAGCTGCTGTACAGGCTTTGAAATGATCGACGCGCAGTTTGACAAGCAGAAAACGCAGCTCGTCAGCAGCAGCAGCCAGCAGATGTTCTGACTGCTTCTCCTTAGCGTGCATTTTGTTCCTCCCCCCTTCACTACGCAAGCAGCAAAGACAAGAAGTGTCAAAAGGACAGCTGCTGTGCTGTACAGGCTTTTAAATGATTGACGCGCAGCGGGACAAACAAAACATGCAGCTCACCAGCAACAGAAAGACAGCAGCTGATCCGACAGGGATCTCCTTAGCGTGCATTCAGCCGACCCCCTTCACAACGTGAGCAGCATTATACATCCTGTGAGAAAGAGATTTAACGACGCCCTGGGCCGGAAGTAAAGGACAACTATTGTTTTTACGTAAGTTTTAAAGTAAAAGTGAAAATAATGCATATGTAACAATTCCCATGAAAATAACAATGTCTAAATGTCTAAATATTACAGCACAATACGTTACAATAACTCTGGCAAAAATGCAATTTGTAAAATAAAGCTATAGAATCAGCATGATTCATAATTTCTCTTAACCTGGAAAAACCAGAAGAGCAGTAGAAATTAAAATATTATGTCTCAGGAAAAGGAAAAATGCACATCCGACTCCAAAAAAAAAAAAAATACATTTTATTAAAAACATATTTTGCAAAAGTCCATACTGGAATTACAAAAACAATTGTGAACAACAGACATATTTACTGACTAAAAGTAAGCAGGAGTACATAAACGATTTGTCCTTAAAGCCATATCTGTGTGCATTTGATCTTCTATACAGCAATAAGATATGACATAAAACCTGTTTGATAGTTTTTCTCATTGAGCTACACAGTGCAAAGGGTGCATAGATCTTATAATAACTTGTAATAATGCACACTCTTCCAGTGACTGTATCTATTACAACACATAGATGTATAATCTTGTAACTAAAAAAAACATTAAAACATTAATATCTCTGTTTTGTAATAATGCACACTCTTCCATTCTTCTTCTAACTATTATACTCCCAGGCCACCGGAATATAGAAGAATGAGCTGTCTGTTAGGAAAACATTTAGCTAAATAACTGAAAATATTGGCAATGGAATTGCCTTATCAAGCAATTGTGATGTCACACAGAAATATGTTTGCAAGTACTAGAAAGCTAAACCTCTGCTCCTTTTTATTGGACAACTGCATGTCTTCTGAAAAAAAGGCTATTGCATTTATACAAAGAAAACCAATACCACACCAAACACTCACACACTGTGCATCAAGTCACTTTTTCTGTCCTATAACAAGTGATCAGCTCATGCTAAAAACATGTGCCAGCTCTCCTGAAAGCTGAAAGGCCAGAGATTTCAGCAACCTGCCGGATAATAACGTGCCTCTCAATTTGATATGAAATCACTGGCAAAGAAAAGGAGATCTGCAAATGTTCACATTGTAAGTATACTGTCAACCAATTGTTGTGTCATACAGAAATAAACCTACAGACATCTGAAATCTTTTGTTCTTTTTAATTGGATAAACACTGAAACAAAGATGACCTTAATTTTTCTGAAAAAATCCTTCAGCAGATTAGGTTGGAGTTGGCTGTGTAGTGGACATTTTGACATGTCACCAATTTAGAAGGCTGTAAAGATTAAAGGTAAATGTTAAACTTTAAGTAAACAAATGACTGTCTGGATTATCATTGGTATGCCCTGTTGCTCCAAATTAACAGGGCTGAAGTGAGGTTTTAAATCATGAAAGACATGGCATCGGGATAATGCTGCCCATGTCCAGAGATATTAATGGAAGATGGTACTGTTGTGCTTCCCTCCCTAATCATTTTTGTCAGTAGCTCAATGTGTGTAATAGTAATGACAGTGGACATGTTTATTTTTCCATGACAGGACTATCATATTTTTATTAAAATATATCATAAAGGTTTTTCTTTTTATGTATTTATATTTCGGTTGGGGGAAAAATATGTTATTTTCCACTTACCGGTAGACTAGACAATATATTCATATGTATAAGATTTGTTGCTATAGTGCATAAAGGTGCTACATATTAATTAATGAAATAATTACATCTATAAAATGTGATTTAACAAAATAAACTACCTTTTTTCATCTAATAGTAGTAAATAAGTTACTCCATCTCTGACACCTGTTTACTTGCTGCTTCTTAAAGAAATACGCTGAAGTTTCTTTGCTTTGCTCCTTTGGTCTTCATGCTTTCCTTTACTCAGGCTTTCTTCTGCCTTCTTTTGCAAAGATGCAAGATATGAAGTGGCACAGTAGCTTGGTCTCTTGAAGTATCTTATCAAATCATATGTTGGACGTTTCACTGTAATGAAATAGATACATACTGAAATAAATCCCATTAACATTTAGGCAGCAAGTCACATAGGTTCAGGTCAAATAGGCACAACAGCATATCCAGAAGTAATTTGCCTGCCCATCGGAGTAAGATCATAACATGATTGCATGGCAATGATAAAAAGTGCACAGCACTTCAGTGTACTTTAAAAGGCACAGATAGGAGCTACAGCAGATCAACTCATTTATGTCTTTACCTTTTCTGCAGAGCTGAAAGTTTTGTCTTCTCTTTTTCCATTGCCAGCTGGTTTAATTTTACCTTAGAAATCTTTAGAGCCAGAATAACTGGGAGAACTTTAAAACCACTGAATCTCTATATTTTGTGATACATATGTCTGTAATGGACTGTAATTTTAAAGGAAATGGCGGTTGCTCATAGTGCTTAATGTGGCTCATGTTACACTAAAGCCTGAACACATATGTAACATAAATGGCTGACTTACAGATCAACGTCTACAGCACATGTCGATAACATCCTTCATGTCTGACATTGATATCTATGCATTGTAATGTGTGTTCTTCCCAAATTGTATTAAAGCATATACTGTATATGTTGTATGCTAGCTATTGATTTACTGTTACATGCTTACAGTATCTGCCTGAATATGAGTGTGTGAATGTGTGATTGTGTCACCCCCTCCAAAGTTTCAATCTGTGAGTAAGGCTGTCAGCAAAACATTTGTTACATGAGAGACCATTTAACACCGTATGATATTGATTACAAATATACTGTATAACAGTAACGGCACACTGCATGATAACGTTCAGTGAATACACTTGACTTGAGCATTCATAGTTTTCATACTCTTTCTCAGTACATTTAGCATTTGTTTGCTCAGACATTGATGGATGCACTTGCTGCTTCCTGAGCTGCTTCTCTTCTTTCGTTGGCATCTTTTTGTGTTAATTAATACTGATTAAGTCAGATTTTGTCTTGCAATTACTTAGTATGTTTTCCTTAATTTTTCACTTAAGCTCACACTTAAGTTTTCAATCCGGCTCAAGAATGATTTAAGATATGAAGAGGTAGGGATGAGAACGTCGCCCGTACACATGCGCCACACGGCCGCCCTGCCGGCCATTGCCGAGAGTCGATTCTACAATAAAATAAAATAAAAAGAGGAATAACCTTGGAGGTCAATCATCACCCCGAAAGCAGATAGTAGACATCACGTAGTATATGTGTACCAAATTTCAGGTCAATAGTTCAAACAGTTTGCGAGCTACAGGTGATTTAAAATCCTGGACAGACAGACGAACAGCCATGGTAGCGTATTATATATATATATATATATATATATATATATATATATATATATATATATATATATATATATATATATAAGAAGATATACTCAGTGATGTCTTGTGTAAATCATAGAATCAATTACATGCAAGAGAGATATTCTCTTTGAACATTTCAAAGTGTAAAGTATATGATGATATTCCTTATTAATGATTCAAAAAATATTTAACACAAAAATATATACAGTACAGACTGAATACTGATACTTGATGTTTTTCTTTAAAGTTAGTTTGTGCTATACAAAATAACAATAAAGTGAATTTACAAAAAAAATTTGAGACTATGCTTCTCTAAAATGAGTGCATCATATTGTACCCCAGGTTGCTCCAGATTAAATGACTAATATTATGAATACAAAATTCTGAAAAGTCTTGACCACCTAAGTAAGTTGTAATTATTTCAATTCAGCATTAACAATATTTACACTTTCAAAATTCAAAATAACCAGATGATGAAACTGAGATTTCACACACAGTAGTCGTTTTTCTTTTATGATCAAACATTTTTATTATATGGATCTTAAGCAAAATGCAGTGGTGTGAAAAACTATTTGCCCCCTTCCTGATTTCTTATTCTTTTGCATGTTTGTCACACAAAATGTTTCTGATCATCAAACACATTTAACCATTAGTCAAATATAACACAAGTAAACACAAAATGCAGTTTTTAAACGATGGTTTTTATTATTTAGGGAGAAAAAAAATCCAAACCTACATGGCCCTGTGTGAAAAAGTAATTGCCCCCTTGTTAAAAAATAACCTAACTGTGGTGTATCACACCTGAGTTCAATTTCCGTAGCCACCCCCAGGCCTGATAACTGCCACACCTGATTCAATCAAGAAATCAAATAGGAGCTGCCTGACACAGAGAAGTAGACCAAAAGCACCTCAAAAGCTAGACATCATGCCAAGATCCAAAGAAATTCAGGAACAAATGAGAACAGAAGTAATTGAGATCTATCAGTCTGGTAAAGGTTATAAAGCCATTTCTAAAGCTTTGGGACTCCAGCGAACCACAGTGAGAGCCATTATCCACAAATGGCAAAAACATGGAACAGTGGTGAACCTTCCCAGGAGTGGCCGGCTGACCAAAATTACCCCAAGAGCGCAGAGACGACTCATCCGAGAGGTCACAAAAGACCCCAGGACAACGTCTAAAGAACTGCAGGCCTCACTTGCCTCAATTAAGGTCAGTGTTCACGACTCCACCATAAGAAAGAGACTGGGCAAAAACGGCCTGCATGGCAGATTTCCAAGACGCAAACCACTGTTAAGCAAAAGAACATTAGGGCTCGTCTCAATTTTGCTAAGAAACATCTCAATGATTGCCAAGACTTTTGGGAAAATACCTTGTGGACTGATGAGACAAAAGTTGAACTTTTTGGAAGGCAAATTTCCCGTTACATCTGGCGTAAAAGGAACACAGCATTTCAGAAAAAGAACATCATACCAACAGTAAAATATGGCGGTGGTAGTGTGATGGTCTGGGGTTGTTTTGCTGCTTCAGGACCTGGAAGGCTTGCTGTGATAGATGGAACCATGAATTCTACTTTCTACCAAAAAATCCTGAAGGAGAATGTCCAGCCATCTGTTCGTCAACTCAAGCTGAAGCGATCTTGGGTGCTGCAATAGGACAATGACCCAAAACACACCAGCAAATCCACCTCTGAATGGCTGAAGAAAAACAAAATGAAGACTTTGGAGTGGCCTAGTCAAAGTCCTGACCTGAATCCAATTGAGATGCTATGGCATGACCTTAAAAAGGCGCTTCATGCTAGAAAACCCTCAAATAAAGCTGAATTACAACAATTCTGCAAAGATGAGTGGGCCAAAATTCCTCCAGAGCGCTGTAAAAGACTCATTGCAAGTTATCGCAAGCGCTTGATTGCAGTTATTGCTGCGAAGGGTGGCCCAACCAGTTATTAGGTTCAGGGGGCAATTACTTTTTCACACAGGGCCATGTAGGTTTGGATTTTTTTTTCTCCCTAAATAATAAAAACCATCATTTAAAAACTACATTTTGTGTTTACTTGTGTTATATTTGACTAATGGATAAATGTGTTTGATGATCAGAAACATTTTGTGTGACAAACATGCAAAAGAATAAGAAATCAGGAAGGGGGCAAATAGTTTTTCACACCACTGTAGATAGCATGGTTATTAGATAGCTGTAGTGAGTAGCAGACATTATCCATAAGTAATCTGAGACTATGATTTGTGCTTTAAGTGGTGATGCAGACATTACTTCTGCATATTTTGCTATGTAACTTTTTGTTTGCATTTATACATGGCACATATGGTATTTTGGGCTTTTACTAGGAATTTTAAATGAAACTTGAGAGTCACTTTTGAAGTGTGGTACAAGGTCTTTCTGATGTGTAACCAAACTGCAACAAATTCTAAAGCAAGACAGAGTTGAAGGTTAGGCACAACTCCATCAACTGATCGGCAGAACTAGTTCTTACCCTTAGTGCTTTCTCTTTTGATAACAATTGTTTTTACCAGATTAGTGGAGTTGCAATGGATATTAGAATGGCACCTAGCTATGCCAACAGCTTCATTGGTTTGGTGGAAGAGAATTTCTTTCCTCCCTACATAGGCTTTGTGCCTTATCTGTACAAAAGCTATATCAACGATTTTGTTGGTGCTGCCTCTTGCTCTCAAAGCCAGCTACAAGAACTCATGAATGATTTTGATAGTTTCTATCCATTTCTTAGGTTTCCATTCAGTGCTTTTACCACAGCTGTAAAGTTTTTAGATATCGGTCTTTCTATTAGCTTTCCAGAAATTAAATCCTCTGTCTATTACAAGTCTACTGGCTCACATTTTTAACTTCTCTGCAGCTCCTTCCATTCCTGGCATAATAAAAACTCTCCCTCTTTCAAAGTTCCTTAGACTCCATCACCTTTGCAGGTATGCTGTTGACTTCTATAATGCAGAACTTAGAAAGATGAGCTTATTCATTGACAGAGAATACCCCCTCTCATATTGTGGACAGGGCAATTAATCAAGCCAGGAGTTGATCTCATAACATCTAGAGAATCCCCAATAATAAAAACCCCACATGCCAGTGGTCCTCCAATTCCAACCTAACACTTTATCTCTCCCTCAAGTCATCAAAGCAAATGTTCCAGTTTTGTAGAGTGATCTATCTATAGGAGCCTTTTTTAGAAAACCTTCCTTGATCTTCTTCTGTCAACCACCTAATCTACACAAACATCTCATCCACATCTCACTTATTAGAGGAGACCCAATTCCTACCAGGCACTTTGATCAGTAACTGGAGGAGCTGTGTACCTTTAGCAAACGTGTCACTAACAATATCCTTATATCTGGTCCCTCTGGTAAATTCAATATTAAACAATGGGCATCCTGAAAGTCTAAAAACTTTATTTAATGCATTTCTTATATGAAGTATTCAGCCATCTACATACTGTAGGTGAAACAGGGAGATGGCTTACAGAACACTCCAGGGAGCATGTTCAAGCTGTTAAGATCAAAGACCTTACAAAACCAATTGCAGAACACTTCACATCCCTTGATCAAAGCCATACAGATCTTTCAGTTTGTGTTCTTTCAAAAGGCTTTGCATTATTATGAAATGTGTGAGATTTACCAGGGAAGTTTATTGGGTTCACTTACTCTTGCTTTTGAAGATTAATACACATACACATAGCAGTCCCATCCAGACAAACTCTGCAGTATTCTGCATTGGACACAGCTACACACGCATACATATAGAGATCCTAGCCAGAGAAAGTCTTTAGTGGTGCCAATTGCCTGTCACTCCACAATATGCTGAATAAGATTGTCTATATAGGGATTCACTATCACCAGCTCTAACATACATGCGGGAGTCATCGTGACACACATAAAGGCAAAATTCATTCGATTATATGTTACTTACTAATCAACCTATGTCTTGTTTTTACCTCAGTTGTTGTAATTATTGAGGAGCAACCTCAATAAATCCTGTGAATGAGACAGTACCCATCTAACTCACATTTGCTACCCTTTTATTATTTTAATCATCCTAGATAAAAGACAAAGCATAGAAAATATAAAAGAAACATGGTATTTATTAGCGTATAACAATACCAAATAGAAGAATATACATCAGAAAATAAAAAGATAGTAAAGTCTAGATATAAACAGTCTTAGAAAAGCTTAGTGAAAATCAAAAGTGTCAAGGGGTTAATGTCCAGGGCAGCTTTTGGTTTAGCGATTACTGTTATTTACAAGTTACGTTTTCTGACATCCAAATCAGTTGATCTCACATCTATAGGTCACCTTTCTTTCTTTGTTTTTTCATCCTTCTCAGTCCTTCCGTATTTATGTCAAAATGCACAACATTGCATTAATATAAACAGGTTGCTGATGGTATATTTAAGATTTTCCATACCAGAACAGGCTTTAAAAGACACTTTTCAAAGAAAAACAGAAGAAGCTAAACTTATTCTCAGCGTAGAATCAGTAGTATGTGGCCCCTATAAAATTGATCACCTGCTTAGTTTAGCGTAACAATGTGCAGTATGGCTCCCATTAGACTCCTTGAGATTTTATACACTATATTACATTACTTTGTATATGTGTCCTTTTTTCAGTGTGTTATGATACAGATGAATGTTTTTCAAGGAATTCTTCTTAAAGATTAGGGGATGTGGCGTATTCACCTCCTGCTACAGTATACCGTATACAGAAGCAACTACATTTGTGGGGGAATCCTATTTTGTGCACTTTTAGGAACATCTAAAATTAATTGCAGCATTTAAGGTTTGTCTAGGATGGTAAATATACTATTACTAAAAGAATATCAACACCTAGAAATGTCAAGGTGAAAATAAATTAATAAAGAAACAACTTTCTTAAAATATGCATTTTCTCAATTGCTTCATTTTGTGTAGTCATTGAGATCTCAGCAGGACACAAGACCAGTTCAGTTTGCACATCAGTCTGATTGATTTTTTTCCCCTCTATAGCATCTTCATCAGTGGGGTCAATGATATCTTATGCCACTAAAGCCAAAAATGACACTCTAAATAAGCAATGGGAAATCATTAAAATTATTTAAATAATTTTGAAAATGTACAACAGTGTACACAAATGGACTAGAATAAATGTCAACAGAATTTACAGCCTAACTTATATCCATCAATTTTGTGAAAATGCTTTTTCTATTAGAGGCTGAAGGAAAGTCAGATCCTATCGTAGTAGAAACCAGCTGTCAGTGAAATACAAGTCCAGTGCAGGACAACTATCATGTTACATTTACACATGCTTGGAACTGGGCAGCAAGACAGCCTATAATAACTTAATATGTTTCCTAGAGAGAATTTACATGATGGTGGTGTTAAAATTCAATTCCTGGGAGTAGTACTTGCTTCCTATGCCACCATGTAAAAACATGAACCATTAAAAACATTAATACTGGCACTTATTAAAACCTGTTACTGCACCACAATAAACACTGACATGACACCCTTTAATGTCTTACTACTGAAAGCAAAATATATTTTTGAAATATTTTGCCTTGTTTGTGTGATAATATGAAGTGCTTTGTAGATGGCACACAGGATGGATGGGCATCCCGCCATGGAAACGGGAAGATACCTTACCCTAATGGAAGACCCAGAGTGGACAGAAAGGCATCCTGGCCAAGAGAAGATGGTTCCTTACCCAGGCGGGAAGTCCCAAACATACGTGTAGCACCTTCCCTGTCTGAGATAAAAGAGGCGGATGGGGAAGACTGTGTCTGGGGAGGGTGTTTATTCCTCCCAGTCAGTAGATGGCAGTGGCCCTCGATATCAGCGCCCATTCAGGAACCAGCAGGGAATGCCGGGAATAGTCTGTGGGCACTGTAGGGAGTGTTACTGTGATGTAGGACTTCATGTGACCCGGAAGTACTTCTGGTGCCAGGGCTGTTGCCCTCAATCCTCAATAAAAGAACCCGCACTGCCTTGTCCAGGTGAGTTGGAGCTGGGAGGAAGGAAGGCAACACTTGACTGGCAGAAAGCAGTATGGTGGTGAAATAAAGAGAGGAAGGAGAGATGACTTGTGTTTTTTTTTACCTGCTTATATAAGATATCCGTGTAATAAAACACCCTTGTTTGAACCCAGGACTGTCTTGTGTGTTCATGTTTGGGGTTCTTTGGCACCCCTTAGCCTTCACAGCATCATTAATTACAATTATCGATGGTATATTAGTAACTAAAAATGAAATTCATAAACAATAACTGGCAAGCTTCGTTAAAGATTTAATTCATTTAATTTATGAATTAACGTTTATTTAACTATTCAGTTAATTCAGTATGGTAAATATGGAACACATTTCAAAATGCAAGTTTAAAAGAAATAAAAAAACATTGTGACAAAACATTAAAAAGCAGGAACAGGTAGAATTACAAAAAAATGCTACTTTGTAAAACATGATTTTGAAGAATAAATAAATTAACCAGTTAACAGAATAAAATACATTTTCTTTCAAATATATATTATCAAATGGCATTAAACTCAATTATTGAGATTCACTACTAATAACATAAAAATTAAGGAAATCAAGCAAAATAGAAAGATAAATGATAACTTTTTAAAATACATAAACATATTTTTAAAAAATGACAGACACTGTTTGCATCTTTCCATAAATCAACAACAAAATGTTGTTAAAATTTATATAAGGTATTATGAGTATGCATATCAAATGAAGATTCTAGAACAAAGGAAGAGAAATTTCAGAGAGCCTACAAAAATCTTTCATGTTATAAAAATAATTTAATAAGCAGGTAAACTTTAAAGACATTCACCAGTACATATTCTTCTATGGTGACAGAGCTGGAACTTTTAAAGGGTAAGCAAAACTTCACATTTTAAATACATCTACCCATTCAACAGTGTTATACTTCAAATGAGTTACTCTTCTTTTTCTTCAACTATGTAACATTATTTGTGTATTAACGAGAAAACAAACCCTTGATAATCTGCTTGATATATCGACATGGAGATTAATTTGGCACTTTGATAGCCTATTTTATGAAACATTTTCACATATCACCAGATTAAGCTCACAAAAAAGAAACCAAATATGAATACATGGCTTACACTATCTGCTACAGAGCAGTAAACTGAAAATAGGAACTTTGATAGACAAAAAGTGCTTGAGAATATTTAGATTTGTACAAAGCTTAGTTAAAAATAGTTATGACAGGGCATTCGGTGCCCACAGACACCCCGTTGTCCTAATATGGCAGCAGAAAAATGAAAACTCAGCTAATTATGTATTGTTCTTTTTCAGGTTTCAACAAAGCTAAATTGTTTGATTATCATTATGCTGTACATATGGTGGACATACTTTTAACTAAGCTATCTTACAACATTAGTATTCATTGCAGATGATCGGAGTACAGGCAGACTAAGTGACATATTTAGGGTCACACGATGAGGCAAGGCAAAGGGACTGAACCAGTAGGCTTCTGGTTTCAAGTGCAAGTCCTCAGCCATTGTAGCCCCCTGCTTACCTTGATAACTCTTATCAAGTCTTGTGTCAATACCCCTAACTATTTATTATACATGTGGCATGGATTTTTAATCATTTGTTCTTGTTCTCTAAAAGGTAAACTGAAGTCTATTGTGACATTGACACTTAATAGTGAATAAAGTAGACGCCAAGGAAAATGACACAGAATGCTGAAATCCTGGACACCAGACATTTCTGGATTTACTACATTTCATTGCAAAGTAATGAGCATATGTGCAAGTTACATGGAAGTAATTCGGGCTTTTTATCTTGGATTTTAAAATTTTTATCATCATCACCGTTATCATCGTTATGTTTTTCATTCTCCTTTTCCTGGCTTTTCAATTAATAATGATATATATTTGTTTACTCTTTTTGATCTTGCATTTTAAAATTTCATCATCATCATCATTATGCTTTTATTCCATTTTACAGGTGTTCTGGTTATTTAAGCTGTTTTTTAATAATCAGCACACTAGTGGCTCTGTGACTGACGTAGCTGCTGCCTATCAGCAAGTCTAATCTGCTCACTGTTAATTGTCATTATTACGCAAAATGAATGAAGTAAACTCTGCAGAAAAAGGTGAAATAATAGGAGAATGACAAAAGAGAGTTAAGAATTTTAAACTATGGCAAAACATTCTTTTGTAAATGCAGAATAAGGAAAAAAAGAACAGCTAATTAAAAAAAGTTAGATCCCTTAGAAATGACTTACTGATTATAACGCAGACCTGTAGCCACAGAGGTAGCAGAAGACTGGAACTGGAAAGCACTTCCCTAGCGGCATCTTCACAACTTGGGTTGTTTTCTGTTTTTGGTTAAATCGTTTGTAATATTCCTTATGGGTGATTATTTAGTGGACTTTTATACAACTGATATTACCCTGTATGACTGTTTTATATAGTTTGTGCATTTTCATACTTTGCATGTTTTTCTTTTTTCGTGTTGCAATTTTTGAAAACATTTTTGGTTGTGGTTCAGCATGTACTGCATATTTATGCTTTTTTTTGTTATTATACAATGACATATTATCCTGTTATTGGTTTGTGCAATCTTATTTTATTTGTTTCATTATTCGCAGTGTCCTTTACTATCTTCACCACCAAAAACACACCCTAATAAATTGTAGCTTTATACATTTCAAAATTTAAACAACAGATATTATTACTTAATTCTGAATTACTGAAATTTTTAGAAGACAAAAAGTGCTGGCACTCAAGTTATAAGAGCTATAACAAATATGGGAAAGACTAATATGAATCTATTAGGTATTAATGTTTATTTAAGTGTTCAATGATTTTAGTTAACTTAATCTTATTAATGTAATATATTTTAAAACAGTTTGAGGTACTGACACAGGCCTTGGTAGGTGTTACAAAGACCTCCACATGTCAAAAAGGGTGAAATTCCCCTTTTCTATAGTCTGATGACATATATAAAACTGAAAAGTGATTGCTTATTTATCCTTTTATTATCTTGTAGTAAATATAGCAAAGAAAATACCCTAACAAAATCTATAAACTGTCATGTGTTTGTAGGACAAATTGGTTTGTCATTATTTCTTTTGGTGAAAACATGAAACACTAAAATCTATCATCAGCAAGGATTTTGTAAATGATAAAGCTGAAACTGCTAAGTGCAGTGAGGAATGCCCCTGTTTGCATACATTTATAGATTTTCCATATGTTGTGTATTTAAATAATCCTCTCACCCCTGTTATCCCTTCCTTAAACTCAGTGTACAGTATTCATCCTTGAGATATTCCTTGTTTGCAATTTCCCTAGCAATGAATACAGTGTAACCTGCCAGTCCTATTGTTAAAGGACATCTCTTCAGCCAAAGATGTCCCCATGTACAGTATGTAGCAAGTTGAAATGACCTTAGCTGATACCCATCATTGGAAGCACATGCTTGTTTGAAAATTAGGTACCATAATTGTTTGCAGCTTCCCTGATGAGTAATTATATATTTGTATTATAAACATCTATATGATTTGGTGTTTCATTATACATTAAAAATTCAGATATACATACACTTTTATATAGATACATATAACAATCCAACAGTGTAAGCGTTAACACATAAACAGTTCATATTACAGATGTGTTCTGGATTAACACTTTAAAATATTAAGCCCCATTGCTGAACTAAGTCTAGACTAAAGACTTCTAATTTTCCTCTGTGCAAATCATGACATTCAAGTGTTCTGAGACACTCAGCCATATACAGTATTCAGTTGCCACGTTCTATTTTTATTTTAATTCAAGATCCTGGAAGAAATAAAATGAAGTGAAAGATTATGTATCATTCTTATAAGAAGAGTCTTAAAAGTGGCAATGATTTGTTTATTTGAAAATATCACTATATTTTTAGTGCAACAGCATATTCCAATGTTTGTTACAGTATAGTACCAGTGCAACAAAAAAATCCACTCATCAACCCATCTTCTGACCTTGCTATAAAGCGGTTACCAAAAAGCAAAGCACAAATGCACAAGATTTAGGGAAGAAACTGACTTTGAATAGAAAGCCACCAAGCCACACAATTTAAATTTTTCAGTAATACTCAATAAATGTGTTTGGAGCGAGGAAAGAAACTTCAGCACTCAAAGGAAAACCCACACAAGCATGGGGGAAACATTTAAAATCTATTTGGGAATCAAAACAGGGTTCAAATTCTATGACTCTGTAGCATCAAAGACACCTCCATTGTGCTACCCGTCATAAATTATTTCTGAGTAACTGGTGTTTATGTACTGTATATAGCAATAGAAATACTTGTGAAGTAACTGAAATAGGTTAAACAAACAGCTAACATATCCGTTAATGTTGCCCATGAAATCTCAAAAAAAAGCCTCTAAAGCATAAATGGCAAAAATGCAAAAATGACAAATTTATAAGCAAGGCTTTCATACAGTGCACAGTTGAAGCATCATTATTTATCAAACACATCACCCTTCTCTACTGAGATCACACAAAACTATCATTCCTCTGTGGCAGTCAGTCCCTGATCTGTTTTATTATGTCTTAAATTGCAGTGGGAAGATTTTTTGAATGGAAGCTTCTCATTGATATACTATAGAATCATGACCGTTACTAAGAAAGTGATCATTTCATATATATATATAACTTCTAAGCAATTAAAATTAACTTCTGAAAAATGCTCTCAGCTGCAGAGCAAGGTTCTGAGACTCCATACTCAGGCTAAAACATAATGAAAAACAGCAGAGGGAAGGATCAATGTATATTTTTTCACTACCCACTTAAATGCACATTGTATTGTACAATAATTGTAAACTGTGTAATGCCTAAATTAATGGAAGTAAAATAACACAAAGCTAAGCACTAAGTTGTTTTCACAAAAAAAAAAAGTTCTTAAAAATTGGATCTTTCTTTTCGTTGTCATTAAAAATATTTGAGAATGCCACTCGGGTAATAATGAATTGTAAACATGAATCCAGCAGACAAAAAAATAAACAATCAAAAATAATTTAGGAATTACTTATCATTGTTTTATGAAGCTTCTATCACTTTATTTTCTTCGTCTGCCATCCCCAAATTAGACTGCTTATCTAGTGACTGTCTAATTTGTATACTATTGAAGCAAGAAAAGCGATTTAAAGCAAAAAGTCCTAAGAGAGGGATCCTGTGGTCAAAAGCAGAACCTTACTGAAAAGACGTCTGCAGAGTATTAGGCTACAATTGATCAAATAACACTCGAGTGAAACAAAGTTGTTGAAAGAGACATACCAAATGCATGTCTCTTGGTACCATATTAGCTTAAGTAAGGCCAGTCTAAGCAGCGGCCATACCACATACACTTCAGAACAGATAATCCACCTGAAGCTAAGCAAGCTCAGGCCTGGCCATTAGCTGGATGGGAGACAATCTAAGAAAAGCTTGTGTTGCTGTGGGAAGAGGTGTTGAAGAGGCTAACAGGGGGTGCTTACTATGTACTCTGTGTGTTGAACCCAATGCAGTGATAGGGATACTGCTGTAATAGTGGCGCCACCCTTGGGATGACATGTATAACTGGGGTCCTGATTTTTTGTGGTCATTAAAGATTCCTGGGAAACTAGGAAAGAGCAAAGAGTAGGGTATATCCTGATGCCCTCCATAGCCTAGTCATTTTAGCCTATAAACAATCCCCTGTCTCTAACTGGCTATCTCTATCGGCCCTTAACCACCTAATAACTAATGTGGGGTGAATTTAGTGGTGCAAAACAGGCTGCCATCACATCATCCAGGAAGATGGTGCTCATTGGTGATTGCTGAAGTGGCTCCCCACTTTCTATATAAAACACTTTGAGCATGAGAAAAGCAGTATATAAATGTAAATAATTATTATTTTTATTAAGACCTTAATGAGTTCAGCACTTGTCATTGAAAATAAAGAATGAAAGAAAAAAAAAAAACAATAAATATCCTGGCCTACTGCAACCTGGCAGAACCATACTGGCGAGAGTACCAAGATTTGAGTTCTTGGATCAGTACAATTCAAACGGCTGGTAAGAGCGTAATGGTGTGAGATGTACATGTGTGATCCACACTAGGTCTCTTAAAATGAGTAATGAAATATTTAAATAAACATTTAAATTCCCCAGACTGCCTTAACATAGTTTAATATGATCATTATTGTGATGGACAGAGTACAGTGAAATTCTTCCTTGCACCAGCTTTACTGTCAGTTGGGAACACTCTCATTTCAACAGTATATCCATCTCTAAGAAAGATTTTCATTATGCTTTCTTGCATAAGGTTAAGAAGGTCTTGGAATTATTCGAGAAATGTGATAAGAGAATTTAGCTTTATGTAGTGGCATTACTAGTCACCAGACCTCAGTCTAGTCAAGCTGTGTCAAAAATGTGGGTCACCGTATGGGACAACATCACTTATTCTCTTTCGAAAAGCTTTGACTCAAAATCATAATGGATTAAATTCTTTAAAACTTAAACTTAACTTGATATTAGAAAGGTTTATTTAATAAGAATCGTCAATTGGTCTGTGTGGAGACCATTCTAAAAACTTAGTGTAATAATTAAATTGTAAATGTATTGTGAGGAAATATCTCTAAGCATAAATCATTTACACTAACAATATGCAGACACAGGTACATTGCAGTGTATTTCACTTCATCGAGCAAAGATCCAATAAGACTAATGCAAATCGAATGGCTGGGTTTTTGGCCCCTTACACAGTAAGTACTCTGTAATTAGCTGAGTAACTATGAATTATTACAGTGAACTTAAGATATTGTGTAATTTTTCAATGGTGCAGCACTTTTCATTAGAAATTTATTTTAAAAAAATATTTTTATCTCGTTAACTATTAATCAAGTAATACATACTTACAATATAGTTACATGCATATTTAAAGAGTACCACATTGTAACTCTGCAGAATGGGACACATTTTAATCAATAGTCAATTTATTTTTTAAAATAGAGTTTAATAGGATAATAAATAATAAGAATTTGTGATGAGCAAAACAGAATGTAATTTTCCATACAGTTTCATGAAATTGCCACATGCAATTGCATACAATTTCTCAATTGAAAATGTAAAACTCATTCATATTTAATATGATGTTATTTTTTTCTTTTAAGGTTTTTGAGGTGGCAGAGCAAGGAATATTTTTTTCAAAGGGTATTCTGCAGCCGAAAGCACTATGCACTTCCTTGGCCGCCCTCTAATGCCATCCGATTTTCCATAGCTCCTTCCATTCACATTCATCTACCTCATGTGCGGCCTACCTGCATGTTCACACCACTGTTTTCACATTACACCTTTCATTTTGGGTTGGTGGTAACACTATCTGCACTCCCATTTCCCCAACTCTATAAGTTTATCCAAGCCATGATCCTTTTCTCCTTCTGAGGGCTTGTGAGTGGCAATGCTTGTACTGGAGGTACTTTGTTTATGGCGATACATTGACATTCAATCAAAGAGATGACCCACTTCAAGCACCGGCTGGTGGTCATATACCCGGGCTTTAAACAGTGCCTCCAGGCAGGAGCTCTCTAGTCCCCCTTTCTAGCCCCCTTTCTGTGTTTTTCATCAGAATAAATTGTGTCATGCTTTTGCATGTGAAGGAGAGGTGGCAAATAAAATAAAAATATATGTTTGAATGGCTGAATTTTTGTTTGCAGCAAAACAGTTTATTTTGCAAAGCAAATCTGCAAGTTTCATTGCAAATTTAATCATTAATGCTGTCTTTAAATATGAATTTAATGTACAGTAGGTAAAGTGCTTACTGTCTACTAATCTCAACTCAATCTCAAAGCCCCCTAGTAAATATAAAGTTCCAAGTAAGAAAAGTAAGTACACCCCTACATTTATCACTACCTCAAATACATAAAATTTCAATCAGTTTTCAACAGTGATTACAATATCATTAGAGATGATTTTGTCAGAAACTGCCTTACTTAAGCCTCATTCACTTAGTTTGTTTTACTCTTTGTTTTTGAAGTGTGTGTTGTCCCTTTTGCCTGGATCAAAAGAGGTCTCTAAGCTTTCAGAAATAATAATAATACATTTTATTTATATAGTGCCTTTTCCAAGCTCAAGGTGCTTAAAGAAGATTAGAGATTCCTTTCATTGTGGGAAGTGATTTAAAAAGATCTCCAAACAATTGGAAATCATCCATTCCATTGTCGAGAAGATATTCTACACGTGATGAAGATTTCAAAAGGCCATCCAAGCAAGTACCACAGAAACAGAATGCAAAGTGATGAAAGAAATGTCTAAAACCCCAGAATTTCATTATGGGACCTACAAGTAGCTCTTGCCCCTGTTAATGTCAAAGTGCATGAGTCTATTATCAAAATGAAGCTGCACAAATTAGAACAACATGGGAGATGGGAGATGGCAAGACTAAATTTTGCCCATGAACACCTACACAAAGACCGGGATTCTGGAACAATGTGCTCTGGACAGATAAGGCTAAGATAGAGTTTTTTGGCCACGGTACCAGAAGACATGTTTGGCCAAACAACAAATGACAACATTTGATCTGAAAAATCTGATAATAACTGTAAAGCATTGTGGTGGAAATGTTATGGTTTGGAGCTACTTTGCTGCATCATGGTCTGGCCAGCTCACCATCACAGAATTCATTGTGAATTATTTATTGTATCAAAGGGTGCTTGTGGATAATGTAAGGCCATTTATCAGAAGATTGAAGCTCCATCGAAAATGGACCTTGTTAAATTACAACAGCCCTAAACATACTAGCAAATCCACCAAAGAGTGGCTGAAAAGAAAGAAGTATGTGTGTGTGTGCTGGGGACGGTTCTGGAATGGCCAAGGCAAAGCCTCAATGTGAATCCCATTGTGGTGCTGTGGAAGAATTTTAAACAGGCTGTGCAAGTAGGACACTTCTCAAACATCACATAGTTGAAAACATTCTGCATGGAGAAAAGGGAAAAACTGAAAGACGGTTACAGGTAATATTGACAACTGAAAGACGGTTACAGGTAATATTGACTTGGGGTTGTTATTGTAAAGAGCGGGGTCACGTGACAATTATGTGGCTAGCAAACAGATGTTGCTATTAGCAACAGTATGACTGTCACCCACCATATTGAGGAAGGCAATAATAACAATTCCAAAAAAAGTTAAAACAAAAAAATTGCAAAAATGATAAATGATAATAACAACACTTAAAATAATACCAGGGTGGCATGGTGGCGCAGTGGGTAGTGCTGCTGCCTCACATTTAGGAGACCTGGGTTTGCTTCCCGGGTCCTCCCCGCGTGGAGTTTGCATGTTCTCCCCGTGTCTGCGTGGGTTTCCTCCAGGTGCTCCAGCTTCCTCCCACAGTCCGAAGACATGCAGGTTAGGTGCATTGGCGATTCTAAATTGTCCCTAGTGTGTGCTTGGTGCGTGTGTGTGTGCGCACCCTGCAGTGGGCTGGCGCCCTGCCTGGGGTTTGTTTCCTGCCCTGTGTTGGCTGGGATTGGCTCCAGCAGACCCCCGTGACCATGTAGTTAGGATATAGCGGGTTGGATAATGGATGGATGGATAAAATAATACCAAAATAGTTAAATTCATAATGGAAAGAATATGCAATGCCCTACAACTAAAGTGTAACTAAAATATAGAAAAATATATGTAATGAAAGCATGTCAGTATTATAATAATATATATCTAATTAATCAAATAATTATTTAAACATGCTCACACAAACAATAGCGGTGGTATTGGACAACTGGTAATTTATGACTTTGAAACATACAATGGAAATCATTGCAACAAACAACACAGTGCAGAGTGTGTGTCAATAATACTCTGTAAAGAGCTGTAACACTCAGTACTTGCTGCAGGGTATATAGGCTTATTTGTTATCAACATATCAATATTTAATAACAGTTTACCATGCCCACTGGAATAGAAATTACTTGTTTATGCTGTTGTTTTGGGAAAAATGAATCTAGGCATTAATGCTCACTAAATTTCATTTTCATATTAGAATCAGCATCTAAAGTGCTGCGGGAAAGAGCTCCTTGATGAGATCCCTGTTCATCACAGGGCACACTATTTTCAAACACTCCCTCACACATGATGAATTTAGAGACCCCAATTAACCTTGTGCAAATGTCTTTGGGAGGTGTAAGGAAACCAGACTTCCTGTAAAAATTCTCTGGAGACGTAGGGAAACTATGCAAACTCCACAGACAGTAGACAGTGGACAAGTTGTGAATCAAAGTCATTATATACACTGATAATATGTAAAGGTAAAGTGATACAGCATAGCTGCTTTTTTTTGGTTGATCAATTTGAAATAATGGTAGATTCATACATTATGTCATTATAGACAAGGATTTCAAAAGAAAGTTTGGCTAGCCAAAGAAGTAGGTGAACAAATATGAATCACAAATAAAAAGAAAAATAAAATGATATATGTGAAAAAATATCAGAAGAAGTGTCAATAAATAAAAAGTCTATTGATGATAACTGTTCTAAAGTAGAGTGGTCTCTTTGACAGCAAGAAACCGACAGTGAACAACAACTCTAGGTTCTGATCATACTGTATACTGTAACAATAAATAAAGATGGAAGGAAGCAGACAGTGATCATGGAAGTCATGATAGATTATAATATATATTAAGATTAGAAACCTAATATTGTTCAACCACTTTACTCACTGCTGTTGTCATAAGGCTAAATAGCCTCTTCCAAATATCTGTTCTTTGTCTTTTTTTTCCAGTCTCTCAGCCATTTCATAGATTGCAGTTTTTGTTCCATGTTGTTTCTTACTGACTTTGCCTGAAAGATCATTGCATTTTCTTTTCCTTTGTTTTGATTCTAAGGCTGCCTTTCAAAGTGTGAGAAAGAGAAGGGCAAATTAAAACCAAAATAAATAAATTGAAGGAGTAATTTAATGCGGAGGCTCAACCAAATATTGAGAATCAAATGTTTTTTGTATGAACAGGCATCAAGATCTTTGATAAGAATATGGATTACTATTAGGTTTCAGTAATACAAAGTTTGAAGATAAACAAAATTAGGAAAGAGAAGTTTAAAACTCAGTTTAGTGGAACTCAAGTGACAATAATAAGAGATCAACAAATAGGAATACTAAAACACAGGCTGTAGAAACTGAATGTAAAATGGCTTTGACACAGACCAAAAACACAATGACTGGGGAGAAAAGTACTCAAGAACTGGATAAGAGGTAAAAAAGACCAAAACCGTCACCAAAAGAAATATTATTGAGAAATGCAAGCAAACAACTATGGTTCAATTGGAGAAAGACAATGTCTTAAACATGCCTCCAAACAAAAAAATACACTGCATGTAGAGCTAGGGGTCGGCATCACTGTGCACCAAAGAAAGAAAAAAGTATACGGTAATTTCAAACTGAAAAATTTAAACAAATGTTGAAATTGCTGCTTGATATTC
The DNA here is from genome assembly GCF_016835505.1 of Polypterus senegalus. Taxonomy (NCBI): domain Eukaryota; kingdom Metazoa; phylum Chordata; class Cladistia; order Polypteriformes; family Polypteridae; genus Polypterus; species Polypterus senegalus. Next base: position 102,374,747 of record NC_053158.1, on the reverse strand, counting down.
CTATGCAGTTACTACTTACCTATTTTACCTTTTATATTCTCTCTCTCTTTCTACATATATGTACAGTATATATGTATAATACACATATAAATACACAAATACAGACATATCATTGTGAAAAGTTTCATACAAAAAAGTTTATTTTAAATGACTGGAAAGTAAGAGTGGATTTTCTAAATCAAGCTTTTTTGATTAACTATACAAAACTGAATATCTGTATTGAAAAATATAATCAATAATGTTTACTGCTATAAAGTACTTTTAATGCAAATAAGAGATAATCGGTGATGTTTACTGCAATAATCTCTTGACACTGGACTAACTAAGTGGGTTACAGAATGGAGGGATGGATCATTTCTTGGAATGTGGCTACTGCTTTAGAGATCTAGGGATTTGGGTTCAAATCCTGGCCTATATGTAAGGAGTTTGCACATTCTGCTTGTGTCAGTGCAAGATTACTCTGGTGACTGTGGTTTCCTCTAAGATCCTAAACACATGGAGACGTGTAGACTTTAATTGGCTCTGCATGAGTGTGAGCGACTGTGATTGGGAAGGTGTAACCTGAGAAGAACTGGTTTTTCCTCCAAAGTCATTTCCCTGCTTGTACTCAGCCAGAACAGGCACTTGTTCCCTGTGACTCTATAATGCAGTGGGGGCACAGAAAAACAGTCGGATTGCAAAGTCACTGTTTTAGAAGTTGTAGTTTAAATATTATTTTTCGTGAATGATCTACACTTAATTTTCTAATAAAATAAAAGACTTTCGTGCATGCAGTAAGTGTAACTGTAAAAGTAAAAAATAAATGAAAATATTCATGCAAAAATAAAATACATTATGTATCAACAACTATACATTTAACAACAAAATTCTGAAGATTAGGCATTATGAACTGGGTGCAATAAACATTGTATCATTTAATAAATGTAGCCAAATGACATGCATCGTGTTTATAAGTGCCAATGCATAAACAAAGGATACTTTTATTAAATTTATAGCAAATGTTAACCATCACTGAGACCATGACAGATTTATTCTAATTATATTTTTGCTTTTGGATAAAAAGCAAGATTACTGATGTTATCATACAGTTTTGTGTTTTAAACATAACAAAATAATATTTTTTAAATATAGTTATTCAGAACAGAAAAACATGTCACTTTCAGTCACGGCCACATGTGTGTTGATGTACTAATGAACAAAAAGAAGCTGCTTTCTAAGTAAAATATATGAAGAAAGTGAACCATTATAAACAGTATTCAAAATGTGCAAATCTTTTTTTGTATGAAACTCTTCAAATATATGATACATATTACACAACCAATATATAATTTACATGTTCACTTTTAGGAAAATATAAATGTACGGAAGGCAGTACATGCCTCTACCTACTGCTTTCTCTTTTTTATGATAATAATTATAAAATTACTTTTATATAAAATCTAATTCTAAATATGTGTATAAAGTCTCTATTGACAATAATGGGGGGCTAAGACCATACATAGTCAACAATGCTGCTGCTAATTCTCCTTTAATAGGAAATGCTTACTAGAATTTTCTCTGGGGCTAATTGAACTTTCAGAGTCCTATACTGATTCTGAAGGTCTGGCCATACATATTAAATTACCCAATAGCAACAGGTGATAGTGTTGTTCTTTTTTTATCCACTAAAGACTCTGACAATCACAAAAATAACTGCCATACATTCAAGGAGAAATCTTTTTCTCTCTCTCTCTCCCTTCCTTTCTCTTTGAAAAATGCTCAGCTCTATTCAATGTACTCATAAATAATGCCTTTACTTTCATCAAATTAACCAAAGCACCAACAAGATTCAACTTGTAATAATGTAGATCACTAGTTACCGGCTTGAAAGCCCTTAACAAATAAACATATACAGTATATAGAAACTAGTCTGACCTCTTATCTGTTGAAAATATTCAGCAGTAGTTAAACAGTCCTGGCACACAGAAGCTTTAGTGGAAGAGTATTGAGCAGGTCACAAATAGGAATCAGGCGATACAGTATGACAGTTACATTTCCAGGTTACATATGAACCCTTGATCTGCAAGCAACCTTTTGTGTATATACAACAGAGAAGAGCGGTGGACAAGCTTTCTTTTTATAGCTCACTATTAACCATTACTCTAATATTGAGAAATACAAATGAGCCAGTACTGTACTAATTAAAATTGGATGAATGGATGTATTGCCATTAACCTCCTGAATGTAGGAATGGCTTTATTCATACCAGAACTTTGACTTGGTGGTTTGAGTATGTAATAAGGATGTTCTTTGGATATACTCCTTAGGGTGTACTGGGCACAGACTGATGGGAAAAGACCAAGGCTCACCCAGGACATGCAGGAGGGATGTCATTTCTCAAGCAGCCAAGGAAGTTGAGGTGATCTTATTATAAAAAAAAATTCAAACAACCAAAAGGTGTACTGGAAGGATCCTGTTAATAAAAAACTCTCCAGTTTTAACTACATAAATCTCATACTACTTTAACTGAGATCAGATTCACAATTTGTACTTGGCAGGTAGAAAATATTAATATCTGAGATTTTACAACCTACAAGATATACAAAAACTGGAAGCTATATATTCATCACCCACCATTTTCACATAGGGAAGGAAATCTAATGCGTTAATTTTTATTTCTATATAAGCATCTTGGAATGCCATTGACTTTAAATTTCTATGAACTGATACAAATGACTTCATAATGTATAGAATTTAATATCCTTTGTCAATGCTTTTGATTACCCTCCTGTCAACACATACACAAAGCATCATTTTAGTTTGACTGAAAACTATTTGCTAATTTTCACTTTTGATATTACTAAATGTATATTAACATCAACAATATTAAGGGACATCATTACATTTTAGATTATTTCTCCTATAAATTAAACATGATATATTCTATTATAGATTCCACTATGTATGATACTAAACCTCTTCTATGTTGCTTGGTGTAATACAAATACTTCATAACCCAATTATTCAAGATTGTTGTAATTTAATGAAAATATTAATTGTTTAATATTTCTATTTGACTCAGATATTATATGAAGGAGAAGTTTAAGAACAAATGGAATAGCCCTGGACATTTTCATTCTATTATAAAACAACTTAATTTTACAACTTTAGCTTACTATTTGTGTCATTTACAGAACATACAAGCTGACACTCCTGCATGAAGTCCACAACCACAATAAGAATTAGATTAACTGGCATCATACACAGAATTGTTACAGGCACCAGCATATTCACAACTGGATGACTTTAATGCGCCTTTTTGTGTCAGCAGTTTTCATAGCTAATATAATAAGTGTATTTTGCATGATCACAGCTGCCCTTCATCAAAATGCTTTTTTTTCTAGTAAGACCAGCAGTCTTAAATAAGCAGAATACAATATAAATTCATGCATTTATCAGTAAGATCAATAATTTCAAGGACATTCCACATTATTTTGCTATTTCTGTTTATGTTGTGCAAATAAATGGGTTAGTTGAGACATATTTTGAAAATCTCATAAACTTACAGCAGCTGATCTCTTACTTATATTGTGCACTGCTTTTTGGGTCGCATTTTAAAATCTCATACAATCTTGTATTTCAGAATGACATTTGAAATTTATTTTGAAGTTCTAACAAACAAGTGAGTCCTGATGCATGTTCTTAACATACAGTGTGGGTATATGTCATTACTAGTAATGTTGGCCTAATCCTTTTCAAAAAGCATGATTTGAAATAACCTAGGCTAATTAATGTGCAATTCCACCATTTTGGAAACAGTAGTTATGACTCATTCTTCTTGCCTGTACAAAAAAAGAGAAAAATATAAAAATCACATCTACAACTCTTAAGGGGAAGAGTGTTGAAACACTGTACAATGTCCATCCCTGGAAATGTTCATGTTTTAAAATGAGAAGTCTCAGCTAAAAGTTTGGATTTAGTTTGCACCGTCACCATCAGCAGCAGCAGAATCAGCATCTTTCTTCACATCCAGCTCAGCTTCTGGGAAAAAAAAGAAATATTGCCAAATTAGTGGCAATTTTCAATTTCTTCATACGGAGATCTGCTGCTAGAAGAAGGAAAGAAATGACTTGCCATTTGTACCAAAATGCTTATATAACAGGTTATATTAAAGACATCATAATATCAAAGTCATAAGCAAATACAGCATTTTTACAGTTTTACATGTTTTACTGTTTATGCAAACTTATAGTTGTTGTTGCTGTTAAAATGTAATATGCTATTGTTGGTTAATTTAAAAAAAAATTATAGCCACTCAAAATACTTTGATAAATTTAAACTAGTAATCATTGTAAATACTGAAAAGTTTTGAATATAATATAATATAATAAAATATAATATAATATTTTACTGAACTTCATTAAGTGAAATACGCTAGGGCAGAGTCTGTTCTAACCATCTTGGGGAAAAAGCAAGAACCAGTCCTTTATCAGATGCTGTCATTTGCAGGCTATCTTCACCCTTGAACATAAATAGTAAAGACCGATTCAGCGTCACTGAGTCAAATGTACCTCCATGGGAGGCAGTAAAGCAACTGGACTCCCAATATGACATCTAGTAATGTGAGGTACTTTCACATGAATGATGCTCTTCATATTTACTTTGTGTTATTGACTTAAAGTTAGCTTTAGTCTTTAAAATTAAATAATATAGTCCATTTCTTCACTGAACCTATTTAATTACATTTTTATGATGAGGATGGGCAGGCGTCTATCACGAGAACACCATGCACAGATTGAGCACCAGTCCATAAATGGGCATTCTTATACATGCTCAAATTCAGGGTCAGTTTAAATTTGCCAGTTACGTTAACATTCATATCTCTTTTGGATATGTGAGGAAAATTGAGTTTTCACAGAAACTCCATGCAAACAAGGTGAGGACTTGCAAAAACAACACTGATGTTAGAACCCAGGGTCCTGGAGCTGTACTAACTATTACATCATTCTGCTGCTCTACATGCATAAAGTAGTTTATTATAGTACTAGGTTCCAAAATAACAATATGCAGTTATATATATATATCACTGTTTCTTCAGTTTCAAATTCCTTTTTTGTGTGCTCAAGTGACACTTTTTACTGAACACATTAAGACTACATTAAACTGAAAAGTTTCAACTCCTTTGATCTCTCATAAAAGTTCATATCTCTCATTCCCTGAATCAGTCACTGACTATGTTCACATTACCAGGCAGAAGTGACTCAAATCCAATTTTTTCCCTTAATGTGACACATATCTGATGTTTTCAGGGCTGTGTGGACACACTTCCATATGTGGTACTAGATTGAATACAAAACTGATTTGTGGCTATGTGAAAAGAATAAGAATAGCCAGATCACAATTAAGTGAACCTTGTAATGTAAACGTAGTGTAAGTTGCTCTTCTCTGGACTTTGTCTAATGCTGTTCCATCTTTTTTGTAGTCTACATAGCGAACCTACACACAGTACTTCAGGTGATGTTTTACCTGTACACTACAGCACTTAAGCATAACCTCCTTTGACTTGTACTCTTTACATATTGCTTTATAACCTAACTTTCTTTTAGCCTTCATAATGGTTTCTGAACACTACCTGGAGATTGCACCCCTAGGTGCCTCTCATAAGTTGTACTTTCAAGCTTTAGACCTCACATTGTGTATTCAAAATAAATTTAGAATGAAATAAAATGAAATGTATATAAATAATTCATTACATATAATTAAAAAAATCTTTTATATATTTTACATATTTTAAGTTAATGAACTGTGGATAAGCAGAGGAAAACGAATGAATAAATATGTTTATGAACTGGCTGTAAAATCTGCACGTCTGCACTCCCATTTGACCATTTTGCCTAGAATGCATGTCAATTTTTTTAACATATATACACAACACTTTTAACATTCTGGTCAGCTTTTTAGAAATTCTAAATTACCCTCTTCTAATGTGGGTGAATTTCTTTGCATGTCTGCAATACAGATTTATGGTTGTCTTTTATCTGTTGAATAAAGCTGTCACTGTGTGTTCTATTGTACCTACATAAAAGGGAAGTTCTAAAAGTAAACAGTTCATTATTTAATAAAAGTAAAAAAAGGACTAATAGACAGAATTTATATATAAAGCACTTTGTTACATCATAAATATTTAAACTAAAAAATTATCCATATCCAATTAGCCATACTATTTGGCTGCAGAGCTGAACTCTAAACTATATAACAAACTTAACACTAATCAAAGGATGCATGATGTGTCTGCTTAAGTGCATTCAAATCTATGAGAACATTCCAAAAATGTTGCTGTATCTACACATTGACATTGTAAATCATACATTGCATACTTCCAGGCACTGTGCAGCTAGCAGCCATTTTAGAGAAGCTCTGTATATCTCACTGTTTTTCTTTTTGTTTCTCATCATATTTACTAGTTACTAGTTGTATCGAAGATTGGAATTGATTAGAATTAATCTGGCGTCTGGCTTGTCACTGATAGTAGCCACTAGAAATTGGATACATGGATTGTAAATCGATCTACATTTACAGAATAATAGCACATTTACAGAATAATAGCAATGTATGCAAATTCAGGCCTCGAATTGTCTTGAGTGCACTTCAGATAGGCTGCAAACATGGATAGAGTGGTGAGGACCCAAAGGCTGCCTTATGTCTGCAACATCTGGAAACATAAGAGACACTAAGAAACAAAAGTGGGGTGTATTAAATACTCCTGTAATCAGTTACTTGCCCGGCAATCCGGAGTACCTAAGGAACTCAGTTACACTTTAATTTCACTTTCTGTGGAGCTGTTTGTCCACAGAAGGGGGTTGATGTATCGGCGTGAGACTAAAAGCAAGGTGAAAAGGTTTTAGAACTATTGTAATTGGAAAATTTTGATCTCTGTCTAATAAGATGGATGAACTGTCTATGCTTACAGCAGGTCATGGAGCATACAAGTACATTGGCATTTTCTATTTTATGGAGAACTGGCTTATACCTAATATACCTGACATTGTTTAATGCTTAAAAGATTTCATCTTATTTGAGCAGACAGAGACCCAGTGCGGTGTGGAAAAAAGATAGGAGAGGGGCTGGTCATCTATGTGAATAAAGAATGGTGTAAAATGGTACATATTAGAGTTAAAACTACAATTTCTAACTCAGACAAAGGAATTCTGGCTGTGGGAATTCGTCCACATTATTTGCCCTTTGGAGATAAATTACATCAACCTTTTTAATGTTTATATTCTTCCCTCCACAAATGGAGACTTAATAATGGAAATGACTAATTCTTTCACCAATATTTTAACAACTCACTCAAACCCTGCACTTATAATATGTGGTCACTTCAACCAATTGACTTTGGAAGGAGCTAAGACAAATTTCTATCAGTTTGTGACATGTCCCACTCAAGGAAATAATAAGCTGGACCTGTTGTATTCAAATGTCAAAGGTGCCTTTAAATGTAAACTACTGACACCTTTAGGCAAATCTGAGCACAACTTGATTCATCTCATTCCCAACTACAAGCCTCTTATTGCATGGCTGTTATCCCCAGAATAGTGAAGAAGTGGAGCCTTGAGGCTGAAATGGCCCTGAACGACTGCTTCCAAATGACAGACTGGGAAATGGTGTGTGAGTCACATGGGGGCAATACTAAAGCACTCAATCACTTCATCATAGACTATATTAACTTCTGTGTCAACGCAATTATACCCACAAAGACAGTGAGTTGCTGTGAAAACAACAAACCTTGTATTACTAAGGAGCTAAAAGGTCTCCTGAATGAGAAAAAAGGCTCTGACAAAGAGGCTCTGAAGGACATAAAGCATATACTAAAGAAAAAGCAGAGTGAAGGAAAGGATGCTTACAAAGCTAAAAAGGAAAAAAAAAAACTCACTCAGAATAACATGAAAGTTGCCTGGAATGTACTGAGTATAATTACTAAACTCAAGTAATCCAGGAGTACTGAACTATAAGGGGATGTGGACAATGCTAACATTCTGAACCAATTGTTTAATATAATTTTCCTCCCACTGCCACCTTATTTAAATGACTAAACTCCTCATACCATCAACGACTCCTACAACGTCAGCTGGAATGGCCGGTGACAAGTCTTCTAGCGTTGTTATTCCATGGAAGACCCAAAGAGTGTCTGATTTAAAAAGAACATGTAATAGAGCTGAGCGTAAATGGAGAAAAACTAAACTAACTATCCATTATGAGATATTGAAGGTTAAAATAACAGAATACAATAACACAGTCCATCTTGAGAGGCGCTTCTATTTCTCTAAGATTATAAATAACAATGCTAGTAATCCCAGAGTCTTATTTTCTACAATTGATCATCTGTTAAACCCAGGTAACACAAAGGAATGCCCCCAGAATACTTCTAGTGAAACCTGTGAGAACATTGCTGTATTTTTCAATCAAAAAATTAATGATATTAGAGATAATATAGTATATCTCCCCAACACTGCAGAACCTCCAAAGCCCCGGTACTCCATTATAAACAAATTAAATGCTTTCACCAGGATAGATTTACCTGAATTACATAGTATAATCTCTCAACTGAAACCCTCCACCTGCGTCCTTGACCCAATACCAACAAGGTTTTTCAAAGAAGTATCAGGCGTGCTAATTGACAATATTCTTGACATAGTTAATTCATCATTAGATACGGGGATCTTCCCAGACTGTCTTAAGACTGCTGTAGTTAAACCCCTGCTCAAGAAAAATAATCTTGACCCTCTGCTTTGAAAATTTTAGACCCATCTCTAACCTGCCCTTCTTAAGTAAAATTCTAGAGAAGGCAGTCATTATGCAGTTAAATGACCACCTCAATAAACATGCTATTCTTGATAAATTTCAGTCAGGTTTCAGAACAAATCACAGCACAGAAACTGCACTCGTTAAAGTAGTAAATGATTTGCGGTGAATGCAGACAGAGGCCATTTATCTGTTCTCATCCTCTTAGATCTGAGTGCCGCATTTGACACCATTGATCATAATATTCTTAGAAATCGCCTTAGTCAATGGGTGGGCCTCTCTGGCAGTGTCTTAAATTGGTTTGAATCCTACCTGGCAGGGAGAAAATTCTTTGTGAGTTGTGGTAATCGCAACTCAAAGACACATGATATTCTATATGGTGTTCCACAAGGCTCTATCCTGGGTCCGCTGCTCTTTTCAATCTATATGCTTCCGTTAGGTCAGATTATCTCAGGTTACAACGTGAGCTACCACAGCTATGCTGATGACACACAGCTGTACTTATCAATAGCACCTGATGACTCTGACTCTTTCGATACACTAACACAATGTCTTACTGGTATTTCTGAATGGATGAATAGTAATTTTCTCAAACTAAATAAAGAGAAAACTGAAATTTTAGTAATTGGCAATAATGGATTCAATGAGGTTATCAGAAATAAACTTGATGCATTAGGATTAAAAGTTAAGATGGAAGTAAAAAATTTAGGGATAACTGTTGACTGTAATCTGAATTTTAAATCACATATTCATCAGACCACTAGGACAGCATTTTTCACTTAAGAAACATAGCAAAGTTAGACCTCTTATATCATTGAAAGATGCTGAGAAATTAATTTACGCTTTTGTTTTCAGTAGACTAGATTACTGTAACGCAATCCTCTCAGGACTACCCAAAAAAGACATAAATCACTTGCAATGAGTGCAGAATGCAGCTACTAGAATCCTAACTAGGAAAAGAAAATCCGAGCACAGCTCTCCAGTTTTGATGTCACTACACTGGTTACCTGTGTCATTCAGGACTGACTTTAAAATTCTGCTTATGGTTTATAAAGCCTTAAATAATCTCCTCCATCTTATATATCGGAATGTCTGACACCCTATATTCCAAATCGTAACCTTAGATCCTCAAATGAGTGTCTCCTTAGAATTCCAAAAGCTAAACTTAAAAGAAGTGGTGAGGTGGCCTTCTGCTGTTATGCACCTAAAATCTGGAATAGCTTGCCAATAGGAATTCGCCAGGCAAATACAGTGGAGCACTTTAAAAAACTGCTAAAAACACATTACTTTAACATGGCCTTTCTCTAACTTCACTTTAACTTAATACTGATACTCTGTATGTTCAATTCATCATAATAACTATTCATATTGGCTCTAAAATCCGTACTGACCCCTACTCTCTCTTCTGTTTCTTTTTCCGGTTTCTTTGTGGTGGCAGCGCACCACCACCACCTTCTCAAAGCATCATGATGCTCCAACATTGATGGACTGAAAGCCAGAAGTCTGCGTGACCATCATCATCAGCATCAGGTCCTTCCATGAGAACCCTAAATACAAAGAGGACTGTTTCATTTATGTTAGGTAGATTGCCCAGAGGGGATTGGTCTGGAATCCCTGCAGATTTTATTTTTTTTCTCCAGCCGTCTGGAGTTTTTTTTGTTTTTTCTGTCCACCCTGGCCATCAGACCTTACTTATTCTATGTTAATTAATGTTGACTTATTTTTATTTTTTATTGTGTCTTCTATTTTTCTATTCTTCATTTTGTAAAGCACTTTGAGCTACATTTTTTTGTATGAAAATGTGCTATATAAATAAATGTTGTTGTTGTTGAGTCCACCTCTGGCCATCAGTGTGGGCAGTCCATAACTTAAGACCAAGTAAGGAAACAACTAAGGAAGCTATGCACAGAAAAACCTGTGGGACCAGATAGAGTCAGTTCTCAATCTCTTAAAGCCTGTGCTGACCAACTTTTTGGTGCCCTCTAGTCATCCTGTTCGGTCTGTCCCTAAGACTTCAGATACTATCACTGCTCTGTAAAAACACCCTGCATTGTTCCCGTTCCAAAGAATGCAGGCACTTCTTTACCTAATGACTACAGACCACGACTCACATCATAAGAACTTTGAGAAACGGGTCCAGGACTACACCTTTGTTCTTTTAGTAGACCACCTGGACTCAATGCAGTTTGCCAATCAGACAAACATTGGCTTATTCTCACTTGTATTTTTTCTCACAGATTTGAGAAACACTGGAGCTCCACAAGAAAAGCCCTGTCTCTTTTTCACTTTACTATATATAACTATAATTATAACGCTAGGTCAAGTCACTTGAATAAATTCTCAGATGATTCTGAACATTCTCAGTTATATTGATCAAGGGAAATGAGACAGACTATAGGAGTCAGGTGCAGAACTTCGTTTCTTGGTACAGAAAGAATTTGTTTGCATCTTAACATCACCAAAACCAAGGAACTGGTTATTGACTTTCACTGCACCAAAGAAACACTGTGTCATATCACTATTTAGGGAGTGGATGTAGAGGTGGGTCACTCCTATAAGTACTTGGGGGTCCACATTAATGAAAGGTTAGACTAGTCTCGGAACACAGAAGAACTATATAAGAAAGGGCAGAGCAGACTCTTTTTCCTGAGGAAACTGGGTTCCTTTAATGTGGAAAGTGACATTCTTCACATCTTCTATAAATCTGTGATGGCCAGTGCAGTGTTGTACTATGGTGTGCTGGGCTGGTAACATCAGTTCAAGAGAGGCTCACCAAATTAACAAACTAGTTAAAAGGCTAAACTCAGTTATAGGGATGCACTCCAGACCCCCTAGAGGTAGTAGCAAAGGAAACAAAACTGAGTACCATTATGAACAATGCCACATATCCTCTCTCTGACACACTAACAGAAATTTTCTTTTTTTTTCTCTTCTCCTTCTTTCAGATCAAAATGTGTGTATACATTTTAATTTTTTTTACTTACTTATCTACCCATTTACCTATCTTTCTATCTGTAAATAAATAAATAAATAGTAGAGTTTTTCTATAACACTTCTTTATTTTGTCAGACTTCTAAATCTATTACATTTTCTTGAATCAGAAATTTTAAAGATTAAATGAGTGTACCACAAAAGATACAATTACTTATTAACCAAGTGTGTCTGAATTTTAGTATTACATATATTACACACACACACACACACATACATACATATATATATATATATATATATATATATATATAGTCTCATGCGGCTGCGTGTGACCGTGAGGGGGCGACTGCCCTGGTTGTGTTGGGGGCCACGGGTAGAGGGCTTGGAAGCCCAACCCTGTAGGGGCCCGTGGCCACCGCCAGGCTGCGCCCCGGTGCCTGAACAACCCCACCAGGAAGTGCTGAGGGGAAGAGGAGCAGGGACACCCGAATGGCTTTCGGGTGCACAGCCAGCACTTCCGCCACACGGGGGTGTGTCCGCGGGAGATTGCTGGGAAGCAGCTGGAGCCCATCCGGGTTCCTATATAAGGGGCTGCCTCCCTTCATTCAGCAGCGGAAGTCGGGTGTAAGAAGGATGGAGCTGGAGAGAGGATTGGAGGTGGCTATAAAGGCATTTAGACTGTGAGGCCTGGGGGATCGGTGCTGGAAGCACTGGGACGTGCACTGAACTGTAAATATTGTACATAGTGTGGTGTGAATAAACGTGTGTTGGGTGCAAAAAACGATGTCCGTCCAAGTGATCTAGAATGCTATTTATAGCCTACAGTTCTGCATTCAGTATGATTGTCCCCTCGAAGCTGGTCAGCAAACTCCATTCCTTAGATTTGAATGCTACCACATGCAATTGGATATTGGATTTTCTAGGCTCAGGAATGTTAGGATGGGTAAACAAACATCTTATACCATGTTTGTGAGTATGGGTGCACCACAGGGCTGTGTGCTGAGCCCCCTTCTGTATTTGCTTTTCAACTACGACTGTGTCCCTTTTCATAAATATAATTAACCCTTGAATACATTAGACTCTAAACAAACACTATCACCTATCTAGGGTCTTCATAGACCCAGCATAAACTTTATTGGAATCTAGCCACAAATAAACATAACCCTCCATACCTTTATTAAAACCTCTTCCCTAAACAGTTCACTTCCATTTAAAATTATTTTTAATACTTAATAATATTTCATTTTTGTTATTTATACACAACTACACAATCATAGTCTGCTAATCAGCACAATAATACCAGACTACAGTTACATTATTGTGATCACTGCAGTGTTGCGCCTGGCACATTCTGCGGCAATCAACTGTTTTGCAGCCCAGTGATACTGAACATATCTGGCACCTTCTGTGTTTTATATACAACTAGGGGGCTCTGCCTTGTGCTCACTTACTTGTTCACCCCCAGGTTTGGTTTATCGGATATACAATTTAAAGAGATTGTTATTTTCATGGGAATTGTTACATATACATTATTTTCACTTTTACTTTAAAACTTTTGTAAAAACAACATGAAGTGTGTCTGCCAAAAGCTTTCCAACAACTGTTTGGTTAGATGTCTGTGAACTTGTTTTACATGTTGTCTCACTGCCTTGTCTCGCGAGACGTTAAAGTGTCTCTCACGGGATGTCAAATTGTCTCGTCTCCCTCTTAAGATTTGTGTTTATAATAGAGAGATTTTACTTCAGTAACAAGCTTCAACATGCAATGTGGCTTGTGTTGTTTTACTCTGTTCAGCTTGCTGCAACCACCTACATCCTTCACTTTCAACCTACTCCTCTTTTTCGGATATGTGTTACTATACATTTCCCTGCCCAGAACATTCATGATGTAATAGAATCAGAAGTGTCACTTTGCACTGCCTCATTCTGTTGTTGATTGTTTGTATCTCTGCTGCATGCTTCTCAGTCTCTCTCTGACTCATCATCTGCCATCAAGGACAGGGACTGTTTCAGAGACATCCTATGCTGATAAGTATCTGTGACATTTCTTTTCTTATCTCTCTAAACTCAAAAATTCCTAAATAATGGGCAACACGATAGAAATGCAGATGTATCAAAGCATTGATACAAAGTACTTTTTTGTCAATTTTTGCTTCAGTAAGAAATTTTTTTAGTTGACATGACTTATTTTGTTTCACTGTGCAGCTAGCTTGACCCCTTCACCTTTAATACTCTCCTTTTCTGAGCTCTGCTCCTCTACAATTTTCTGTCCACAACATTCATGACCTGATGGCATCAGAAGTGTTACTCTGAACTGTGTATTTCTCTATCTGCTATTAATAAAACTGCCTCTTTCAATGGCTTGCTGTGCGGATAAGTGTGCAACATTTCTTTTCTTATCTCTTATTTCTCTAAGCTTGTAAATGCCTACATAAAAAATAACAGGGTAAAAAAACATCTGTAATGAATATATAAAGATACAAATAAATCCTGAGAAAGGCATATTGTGTTCAACAGCTGCTTACAAATGCAGCACTTAAAAAGCTCATTTAAAGAAACTGGCACTATACTGCATAGACTAAAAGAAATATCTGAATGATGGGAAAATGGAAGATTCTTCATTCATTAATCTGAATTAGAAAATTTCTGATTGCTAACATTCAAATTTTTGAATAAGTAAAGGGTACATTTCCTGAAAACTTCATAACACTAATGACTTTGTTATCTTGTACCAAGGTTGTATATAGTCTCATCTGAAAATTAACAAGTGAACCAACCACTTGTTATTTTTAATGTCATTCTTTATATGTAATTTTGCCTATAATTCTATTCCTGAAAGACAAAGGTCACCATAAGTAGACCACAAAAAAAACAGTGATGTTATGATAATAATAATAATAATAATAGATTAAAATATTTCCCAGGCAATGCTGGGTTAACAGAGGTAGTGTAAATATAAAATTACAATGTAGGCTATAAATTAGTGCAAAAGGGGATCTTTGTAGCTTTAATACCTATAGACAATTTGAGTTCCTAAGGAGTTAGTCAGACTTGCTATTTAATTAGAACCAGCAACCACAATGGCATGCACCCAAAGAATTGTGCACCTCAAAAGGAGATGCTGTTTGACAGAATGCCGTCCAAATAGCCAAGTCACTGGTCTAAATGTTGTTTTGCAGGTGGACATGAACCCCTTGGGGCATCTCAGTTAGCAATAATTAACAGAGAAATACAGGTTGTCCAGAGACAAAATAATGACCCTTTGATGCAAGACGAATTGGATTGAGAAACACATCAGAATTTTGCCCTCAGTCCCTGTGGTAATGAGCCTACCCAGGCATTACCAAAGGAAGAAAAAATAAACTTTTTAAGAACCTGTCTGGTTTACGGTGAGGTGAATAGAAAAGAAAGAACAGCAGCAACCTCTCGTGGGTAGCAGAAAAAAATGCAAAGTGACACATTTGCTTGCATTTCAGAGCTATTTCAATGGAGCAATGCTACACGTAGCTGGCCGTTCAGGCTGCATGGTGACATGGAGGGCTACATGGCTCTATGTGCAGCCCAGTTCCATGCCAGCGGCTTGGCACCACCCGCCAATGAAGTAAAAGAAAAGAGGGGTGAAGTGTTTAGTTTACTGCAGAAACTAAAAAGGATCGCGTACCTTAGATATGGATTTAAAGTGTTCGAGCTTCATTTCTATGTGTGTGCATACATGCGTGCCTGTGTGGTATTTGAACAGAGGCCTTGCAGAGGCAGATGTGACGTGACATAAGAATGTGCTCACATCACCCGTGACTGGTTAGAAGGTGATACAGTGCT
Organism: Polypterus senegalus; assembly: GCF_016835505.1. Taxonomy (NCBI): domain Eukaryota; kingdom Metazoa; phylum Chordata; class Cladistia; order Polypteriformes; family Polypteridae; genus Polypterus; species Polypterus senegalus. The sequence continues at coordinate 102,359,214 of NC_053158.1, read as the reverse complement.
TGATGATTGGTTGGGAAAATGATGCAGAGTATAAAAGCCACTTTCTGCCTGCAGAGGTTGTCTTTTGACCGAGTCGTGGTGTCGAATGAGTGTTTGGTGTAGCTCAATTTAAAAGTACATCAAGCATAGTGGCTTGTACCTTATTTTGTACATATTTTCATTTGTTATATATAGAAATAAATATCTCCTGGTATTAATATCGTTTAGGTGGAGGTATTTATATAAAATGGGTTTGTGGTGCATTTTTTGTCTTTTTGTATATTAACTGATTTCTCTCTTTATAAATATTTTTTGTGGATCGCATTATTGAAAGTACTGTGTGTTCAGGCAGTATCTTCCTGAATGCATTGTTATTAGGAAGACAGCCAAATATTTGTGTATATACATTTATTGTTTTTGTTTCTTTTTCATTTGGAGACTTGTAAAACTCACTGTAAATATTGTACAGTTTCACCATTTTTTTGAGACATTGCTGTGTTGTGTTTTGTGTTTATTGTGGTAAAGACTGTGTAAGAAAGCCCACGTGATGCTGTTTTCTGTGCACCTGTAAATAAATCCAATTTTTGAGACTTTGCCTCCCTGTCTAACACCTCTCAGTACTGATCCTGAACTACAAAGACGCCCAGTCTGTAGTTTGGTGCAATCTTTCTGGCTATACAGGGTGTTGCAGTCCACCTGTACAGCTTCTGAAAGCTATGCATTTCTAAGGCACTGGTGGAATCCTGCAGACTGTTGGTGATGCACTTGGCCTCATCAAGGCTGCCAGGTCCAAATCTGTTCATGCAGTGACAAGATTACTAATGCACCATGCACATAACTACATTTAGTTTCCAGCAGGAGGGAAAACCTTGCATGACATTATTTTTTTCATGACATTGCAGGCATACCTGGAATTTAAGTGCACTTGATGGAATGCTCATCCCTATTCCCAACCTGTCCAAAAAGGTTCTTGGTGCTAAATGTCTAGGTGATATGCAACCATGGGGAACTTTTTACAGACTCTGTGACCAAATGGCCTGGGAGTTTATATCTGGTACAACTCTGGACTGTGCCAGATGGCAAATGATGGTGTGTATGCTGAGAGCTGGGTACTGGATGGTAGTGGTTCACCTCTTAGCAAATACCAGCTAACTCCAGTGTTGAATCGCCAAACTGTGGCTGAGCAGAGGTATAGCACAGCACACCAAAGCATAAGAACTATTGTATAGTGCACTCTGAGCATATGAAAGATACGATTCTAGTGTCCGTACAAGTCCTCAGGGGCTTCCAAAAGCCTTAGAAGACAAAACTTTTGTAGTTTTGACACCTCCTCCATAGTTTTTTTTCACTCCTCTTTTGTGAAGTGTTGCTTCCTTTTCCTGTTGCTACTTGCCAATGTTCTTTTTAGAAAAGAAGCCACATCACGTTTTCAGAAAATGTACAGATTTTTTGATAATACGTTAAATTAATTGGCTTTTATTTTGTGTACTATGTTATAATTTATTTATTGATTACATTTTTTTTTACATTTTCACATATTTGACAGCTGAAATACATGGGATTGATGGCCCATCATCGACAGTGAGTGCTTTTCTGACATTGATGCTGGGGAAAGCCAACAAAGAAGTACGTTAAACCCATTCGTTAAATGTCGGACAACAATGGGCCTCAGGAAACACAAAAGTCACTCGTTCTTTACCTACATCAGTCACTGTCTTGTACACTATTCACAAAGATCAATGATTTTCAGGAAATGCACCCAAGAAGACATAATGATAACAAGAAATGTAGACAGAAAAATCAGATTTCAGAGGACACTGATTTTATGCAGAATGAAAGTAATCAAGATATTGCTCAATATGTATTGTGAAACAATAGAAATTTAACACAGATCATTGCTTTACCTTTACAAGGGGCTTTGTACAAAGGTGCAGGAGTTTCATTAGTTTTGTACAAGTATGAATTTTTAGAAAATTTTACAAAAGGTATAGAGCACTACTTGCTTTTGTTGTGGTTTCATGGGGTTTTCTTTCTTTTTCTACCACTGCCTTGAAAAAAGGAGCTCAGCCAAGGAGAATGGAGATACGGTCGTTAAGTTTACTAACTGAGTTAGTCAGAGTGTTTACAAACCATGCAAACGTTTTTCCCTGGTATTTCAGTTCATTTGCTGTTCCAAAAAAGATTTAGTAATTTTCCTGGCAGGATTGAGTTAACAGTTGGTGGATGCTTTGAACCTGGTAATTTTTTAAAGATACAAACATGTAGGCTGACATGTTAAATATAATAATGTCACTTGAAAGAGGAACAGAACCCTGATACCGTGCTTCAGGGAAAGACACTGATAAGTGTTTATTGCCTGATGTTTTCACTGTTTTGCTATGGACTCTGACATTAATTAATTTCAGAGTTAAAACAAAAGCGTTAAAACTGTGTCTTTTTTTACTGTGGTTATTTTTGCATTATTGCAATGTCTCACAATTGTTAAAAAGTAATATCATGTCAAAATGTAAGTATTCAACATCAAATTAGCTTTTTGAAGATATAATGCACTTTTGACAAAAATGGATTACAACTGTTTTGCAGCTAAACCCTTTATAAACTGTATTTGGCTTAGCAAATATAAGCCTCTGTCACATTAAGTTTAATATGTACTGGTATATCAAAAAATTTTAAAGTAATTTATCCAGTTTTCTGTCCCTCTAACCTGAGGTTAGATGGAGGTCACTGTTCCTCCTGCAGGCCATAAAAGCCCACTAAAGGGGTTGGTGCCTGGATTTTACCATAAAATATTTCTGCTCTAACACAACCAAAATTTTGGGTGTGAACCAACAGATCTGAGTAAATCTGGAAAGCAGCCATTAAACCATCAGAGTGAGGAGACAGAAAATGCAAATCCACTTTTTCAAACCAAGTGGGAAGAGTCTTTGTTTAAAATGTATTCTTCACACCTTTCAAAAATGATAAAAAGGGTGCATCATAAGCAGTCTAGGTTTAAAAAAGAAAATGGCAAAATTGTGCTTATAATTAAAAAGCATCAAGAATAAGGTTTAAGGTGAAACAGTGCAGTAGTGAATTTAGACCATATTTGAAAATGCCTTCTAGACATTTTGTGTCTTTTTAACAAGCGTTTCCCAAAAGCTCACAATAATTAGGAAGCCTTCTGGTCAGAGAAATGAGCAGTACCAGCTTACAGTTAAGTGAAAATTTTAATCAGTCACAGTGTACTAAGTAGAATACTGCAAATCACACGTTCAGATAAATTGCACATCATTGTTAGCCCTTCTACTTCGTTTGGAAAGCAACAGACTAAAATAAATTTTGCAATGTAATATAATATTAGATTAATTCATTTTTATTTAATCTGAAGTGGATACAAGTATTGATGATTTAGTTATCCTTTTCCTCATGACTGTTAGAATTTAACCATCCATTGCAATTAAAGGATTTAATGGGATGTTCCCAGTAAATTGTCATTTTTTTACATTAAATTCTCAAATCTGCTTGATCCAGTTCAAAGTTTTATGGGGTTGGAGCCTATCTTGATAGCACTGGGCAGGAAACTGAACCACATAATGTAAATGTCTTTGGGAATATGGAAAGGAAATCAGAGTATCTGGAGTAAACCCCACACAGTGACAGCTTTCAAACTTCACAAGTGTAAAGTAAAAGGATATAAATCCAGAACAATAGATTTATGACACAGCAGTGCCAGACCTTTACCTTTCTTAAATTATCATATTATTTTATAACTAGCAAAATACCCGTGCTTCGCAGCGGCGAAGTACTGCCTTAAAATTTTTATTAAGAAGAAAAGTAAACCTTTTTAAACTGAAGGAAAATATACCAATAATTATTTGTTAAGGATCTCTTTGTATACCACATTGTCAGTTTGGCCCTCCGGTTGTAATATGACCAAGCTGTGTGCTGAGCTTACTCTTAAGCATGCAAGTACAGTTGGCCATGTGAACAGTAATCTTGCCTCAAATCTCACAGCTTGGATTGCTGCTGTCATAATCAGTTTGAGTTTCATGGTTTGTTTCAATTTCGACAGTATTTGTAGGACTTGTGTTGAAGAGACATTCGGCATCTGTCAAGCGTTGTAAGTATACAACCGGTTTCATCGATAACTTCGCATTCAGCTTTTGAGAGTTTAAACATTCATAAACATCAAAGTGTCCACTACTCAAATTGTCACCTGTGAATCTAAGATGTTTTAGAGGCATTGGCGGTTGTCGAAAGGTGTAAAATATTTGGCCATTTCGGTACACTTGAAAGTGACAACCAAACAATTCAGCGACAGCCATCAACTCACATGCAGAACCATAGGTGAAGGGCTTAAGCATTTCACTCTTCTAGTGCTCCTGTGTAGTATAATTATCTCCTGTACTGTCATCAGTCCACACCTTGAACCTGTCCCAGTCATTCAATACATAAGACACAATGTTCCTCTGGATATCAAGAGTGAGCCTGATACGGCTGTGCAATATGTAACAAAGAGAATGGAAAAGGCAGGAGGCATGGAAACCACTCGGTAAGTGACAGTTCTTTGATCGATGGCTCAATATTCCCATATAAAAATCAGGTACTGTATTTATGTTAAGAAGCTAGCTATATTTTCTGCATTTGAGTGAGAACATATTATCATTAGTATATCTGTTTGAAGGGGATATCAAGATATAAAGGTATAATGAGTTTACGCATGAATATGACTTCACTTGCAGTCCTGAGTTGCGGCAGTCCCACTTGGGTTTAAATTATTAATTAAATAACCTGATATTGCCATTAATGTATATGTGGAAATTAAAATAAAAAAGTACAAAAATACGAACTAATGAAAAAAGTAAGAAATAATTATATTATCCGTTTTTTCATTTTATTTTTGGAATATATACTCTGTTTATCTATTATTTATAATTACAAACTATGTACTTTCTCATTCCAAAAACATTCATTTATGCTAATTAATTCTCTGTTGTGGTATGCATTTGTGATTTTCAAAGATAAATTCAAATTTAACAATACTGTACTCACTGTTGGTGAAAGGATTAATAAAATCAAATTTGTCTTTATTGTCAGAAGGGAAGAGATTTAGGCAGACATTTTTTCTGCATTGGGTTTAACAAGTTCAGTAGATCAAACAGAAAGTCCTACCAAGCAAAGATTTTAGCTAGCGGCAGAGATGTTAAAGGTAATTGTTTTAAAGGAATCGGGTAAAAGAATTATCAGTGTGGTTTTAGCAGGGTTGTTAAAATGAAAAAGCCTAATATCTTTAACCATGCACAAGAACAAACAAATCACTTGGTCAAAGTCAGTATTTATTCTCCTATAAGATTGTTTATTCTTGTCATTTGAGAGCTAAGTCCCTCCTTCAAGGTTTCCTTTTGTTTGAGCAAAGTTTGGCACTTGGTATTCCACATCACTATTTTCTATATCACAGTCATAATGACGTTATAAGCAACTCATTGTGTCTGCAGCAACATAATGAGGGTTCCCAAAAATGTCAGACACAAGGCAACAAAATAACTGGAAATGGTTAAAAAATCTAAATATTAGGAATTAAAAATTGCTTACATAAGCAAAAAACAAAAACTTCAAAAATGAATCACTACTCCTTCCTGACAGATTTGAAAATAACCAGGTGAAGGAGCAGTCATGTATGATGAATGTTCTTGCAGTTTCTTCGTCAACATTTCCAAAAAATGCCTCACAATCAATTTTTGGAAATCTGAAATCCTCCATGATCACCACATATTCTTTCCTGCACAAGTTTCTCATATTTTAAAATAATATGCTATGTTTGAAATTTCAGAATTTGGAAGTCTGAAACAAACACATTAAATCTCTGGTTGAATTCATATTAATGTAATCCACAGTGATTCTGACATGTTCTCTTCTTCTGATCTTTTCATCACTTTATTATTCTTGACATAGAGGGTGCACCAAAGCTCCTCCTTTCTTGCCTTGTCATGTATTTTATTCCTAAAGCTCCTCACATTAAGGAATGCACTGTAGTTTCTATTTTAATAAAGCCTTAAGTTCACTGAGTTTTAATGGAAAAGTGCATGGTGTGCAGATATATCCTTATCAAATCACTTTTTCCAATTATTTAATAAAATCTTAAAAAATACTTTGGACTACATGTATAACTAAACATTCATTCTATAATACTGCATCCAGGCAAAAACTAGTTTTCTTCTGAGCATGATGGTTAGAATTAATCATTTGAAATTTCACCAGAGAAGGAAGAATTTTAAAGGCCTGTAAACAATCAGACAGTAAAAATTAGCATACAGTATTAAAACACCATTACATTTAGTGTGAAGGCTACATGCAGAAAAAAAATGTGGTCACGAAGATAACAGGAATGGGAGTGAATGTTATTAAAGAAGTAATGACAAAATCAACAATGGACTTCAAGCAACAAACAAGCAATGCTTAGAGGTTGTATAATGTCATGACGATGTTCTGAAAGGAAGGAAACAAACTATTAATTTTTTAATCATGATAGATGCTGTCAGACCATGATGACTGCAAAGATGAGGGGAGGAAAAACACAAATAAAGTTTACCATATGTTTTCTCATTTTCACTTGCATCAGTTGAGTAATCTGTCTGTTCAGACAATACAGACCCATCTTTCAATTCCCCTAAAATAAAACGGATGTTAAGGTATTGATTGGTAAAAGAATCTTCAGTTTGGCATTAGTTTTGAAGACCTGCATAAAGAAGAGCAAATACTGAAATATCAGACCCTGGTGGAAGGCTTAATTCTTGGGTATAAATGAAAATTCTCTCCTCAGATTCATAGTAATGAAAGCTGTGCTAAGTGAAAAAAAATACTCACCTGCTTGTATTAATTTTTCATCTTTATGCTTTTATTATCAATCTTTGTATTCCATTACTAATTTTTATTGAAATTAATTCTGGAATACAGATTGCCATACATACCAAATTCAGACAATCACATTAGTTATTAATCACAACAGAAAAATCTAAATAAAGACTCAAAAAATATCATAAAGAGCACCTCATATGTCAAATAAATAGGGTGTTGTGAAATGCTTAACAAACAAGTCAAAAAATACAAACGAAATAACAAACACAAACAAATAAATAAATAAATACAAATTTTCCTTTTCAGATTTTAACTTAAAAATAGCAGTTCATTTATGCATACACAAATTCCAATAAAGTATGGAGATTACAGCACACTGCTACAATTTACAACAATTATTTATTTATTGTATTGCACATAATTGCACAAGGAGAGCCTCAAGGAGCTTTAACAATCCTTTTTTTTACACCCACCCAGCATTGACTCGGACAAGAAAAACATCCCAAAAAGACCTTGTAGGGAAAAAAAATTGAAGAAATCTTGGGAAAGGCAATTCAGACAAAGACCCGAGTAGGTTGGGTGTGCAATTTGTGTCAAAAAATAGTGTAAATACAATGCACAAATCAGAACAGTAGTTATGAACCGTGTTGCGTTATTTCTATTATATATTGTGTCTGATGTGCACATAGACAAATAAAATATAGTCAAAGAAATTAATGACACACAATCAGCTATGGGCAGCCCATCCCCAAATCTCCCCAACTGTAGGATCCATGTGTGAATTAATAACAAATGAGTAGAGATCATAAACATGCCATGTACCTTGCATGACCCCTGCACATAGGACATCAATAAGAGAGGCAAGTGCTGTTAACTAATAAGGAGTATATTAATAGCACCTGAATTATCAAATTGTTCTCACTGAAAAAACACACAAGACCAAAAAAGTAATGTTCTCCTAAGTGGAAGCATTAATCTTTGAAGCTGATTTTTTCCATTTGTCATGAATTTAAAAACAATTTTCACCAATGCAGCACAGAAAAAAGTTCAGGATGTTTCTATTTTGATATCACTTAGCAGCAACTGTAGTTAATTTTTTTTTTTTTTTTTTGTGAACTGGACAACTGCACAGAACTGAAATCTAATAAAAGGTATAACAACAGTGATGGAATGATACTTATTTCTAAAAAAAGAGGCCACACAGTACTTTGAACAATCAGTTTCCAGAAATTGTTTATTTCCAGAAATGAACAAGAAAATGTGGATAAAACAAATAAAAACTTCTATCTATCTATCAATCTTTCTGTCTGTCTGTCTGTCTGAAAAAGTCCAACAGTTTTATCTTGACAGGGTGTTGAGAAACCACACTCAGATGTCTTATCTTAGGAATAATGTATGCTCTATTAACAAAATTATACTTTACCATTGTGCCAGACAATGGACTGGACTGTCCAGGAGAGGGACGATACTTCCCCTGGCCCATGAGAGGGCAGCTGCCCGGGTCTGCTTATGGGCCACTGGAATGGAGCTGGGAAGCTCATCCCTATGGGAGGAAGTGGCCACCACCAGGGGCTGCCCGGACGGTTATGGAACCCTGGATGGCAGCACTTCTGCCACACCAGGAAGTGATGCCGGAAGAAATCCCAGGGGCACCCGGAGTGCTTCCGGGTGCTTTCCTTACACTTCCGCCACACCAGGAAGTGTCATCAGACGGAGCACCTGGAGCCCATCTGGATCATTATAAAAGGGGCCGCCTCCCTCCAGTAGATGAGCTGGAGTTGGGAGGAAGGAGACGGAGCTTGTGAGGAGGGGAGTGAAAGTCATAGAGAAAGAGAGAGAGAGAAAAGAGAAAGAGACTGTTGGAGAATAAGGCATTGTGGTGCTGTGGATTAATAAAGGAGTGTGTTTTGGACATTCTGGTGTCTGTCTGTGTCCGGGGCTGGCTTTCCACAATGGCATCCCAGATGGGACACTCCACCTGCTAAAAGGTGGGGACCCGTTTTAAAAATAATTTTGTGGAGGCATCCTGCACAGCAGATGAAGGTGCACACACATCACGGTACGCATACTTGGGCCAACAGCTCGATAAAATACTCACGAAGGTCCACGCCTATCGGACGGTCAGCTTGATGGGAGGAAGAAGGGCAAATGCTCCCTGAAGGCAGCAGCGCCTGTGCCAAGCATTGTCTTCGCAGACGCACGGGTTAGCAGAGCAGTGGAAGAGGCCACCTGGCCGCAGCACGCTCGGGAAGACGGGATCCGGGAGGTAAGTCTTGCACATGATGGCGATACACCTGGCGGGGCTTACCCTGCTGTCCCCTGGTCTTGCTTTATAGAAGGGGTCTGCCCAAATCCGCATTTGTGGCTAAAGCATGCCGACCCGTGAAGTGATGGCGAGACAACAGCGGGAGAAAATGAGGAGTCGCTACTGACTGTAGAAGGGTCGCAGGGCGGAAACCACCCAGAAGACTCTTCCCCAATCGAGTCCTCTCATAGGGTGGAGGGAGCGCTGGTGAACCAGAAATCCCACCCAGAGACAGGCACAGGATTGGACAGAACTAATGAACGTCAATCCTGGGACGGATAAGGACCCAACGGAGCGTGCACAGGAGCTCCAGGAAATGCTGCCGGAAGAAATCCCAGGGGCACCAGGAAGTGTCGTCAGACGAAGCACCTGGAGCCCATCTGGATCCTTATAAAAGGGGCCGTCTCCCTCCAGTAGATGAGCCGGAGTTGGGAAGAAGGAGACAGAGCTTGTTAGGAGGGGAGGGGAGTGGAGCTCATAGAGAAAGAGAGAGAGAGAGAGAAGAGAAAGATACTGTTGGAGAATAAGGTATTGTGCTGCTGTGGAATAATAAAGGAGTGTGTTTTGGACATTCTGGTGTCCGTCTTTCTGTGTCCAGGGCTGGCTTTCCACGCCATCTAGTGATGTGGGTTTTTGGATGCCCCAACTTGGAATATTTATATCTATAAAATTAGATTGCCATTCCAATATGAATAAATACATATATACTTAGCAGTTCGTCACCACACTAGTATGTGGACCAAGGGATGTAATAAAGCTCTATAACCAGTGTGACAATAAAGGAGCAGATATGTTTGTACCAGATGTCTTAATTGAAACTGTTAATTGTAAATAGCACAAAAAAGGATTGTGGAGAGATATTTCTTGGGAAGATTATGAAAGGATTTAATTTCTCTAGGCCTTTAGTACTAGGGTGTTGTATCGTGTTAGCCATTATGGATGTAATGAAAAGTGAAGCAAAATGACACTTTTAATTGGCTAACTGAAAAGATTACACTATGCAAGCTTTTGAGGCAAGGTAGGTACAAAAATATTAATTACTAAGAGCTCTCCATTTTGTGATCAATCTGAAAAATGGAGAAAATGTTCCCCAAAATTAACAGGTATTTTGAAAAAGTGGAGAGTGTCAATATAATCTGGGATATTCTCCAACATATTTCTCTGCTTTTTGCCAGACTATTATAACATACTGAATTAAAGAGGATAAATAATTGTTTAAAGAAGCAGTTACATTGCCTACATCTTATTTATCATATGATTTTTTTTTTCAGTTGTACTTAAAACAATATTCTTTACTTTCTCATTCATATTGATCAATACCTTAATTCATAGTAAAAAATGTCTAATACATACAAGTCAAGTTGGCGAGCATGCACAGGTACAGTGCCTTGCCTCATCCACTACATGACGAAACAACTCAGGATCCCGGTTGGCAATCCCCCAGGCAGACACATGGTCCAGTCCCACCCTCCGGAAATAATCCTCTATCTGCCACAGCTAGGTGTTACGTGGGAGACCCCTTGGCCTGGTCCAGCCACTCGGGTCCTCAACAATGAGGATCTTATGAGCTGGATCACCCTTGGGGGAAATGCGCCACATGGCCGTAGTGTCGTAACTGATGCTTCCTCACAATGCAGGTAATGTGCCTCATTCGGGACTCCATGAGCAACCGCTCATTCGACACAAAGTCAAACCAATGGTACCCAAGGATTTTTCAGAGAGACACAGTACCAAAGGAGTCCAGTCTTTGTCTCAGGTCACTGGATAGCGTCTATGTCTCGCAACCATATAGCAAGACAGGAAGCACCAGGACTCTAAAGACTTGGACCTTCATCCTTTTGCATTGATATTGGGAGCATCACACACCCCTTTCCAATGACCTCCCATGCTCTCCCAATCCGTCTACTGATTTCATAAGAACAGTCACCAGAGACAAGAATGTCACTGCCAAGGTAAGTAAACCTCTCGACAAGGTTGACACTCTCTCTGCAGACAGACACACTGCTGATGGCTGTGCCCAAGATGTCATTAAAGGTCTGGATCTTGGTTATTATCCAGGACACTTGCAAGCCCAGACACTCAGAATCCTTGCTCAGTCTCTTGAGCACCCCGATCATAGCCTCCATTGACTCCGTTAAGATCACAGCATCGTCAGCAAAGTCAAGATCTGTAAATCTTTCTTCACCAACAGATGCCCCACAGCTGCTGGACCCCACGACCTTGCCCTACACCCAGTCCACACAAGCATTGAACAGAGCAGGAGCAAGAACACACCCCTGACAACTGGGAAAAACACAGAGGTTCTGCCTCCACTCTGCACAGTACTCACAGTACCAGTGTACAGGCCGGCCATGATATCCAGCAACCTTGAGGGGATCCCGCGAACCCTAAGAATGTCCCACAGGGCAGCTCGATCAACTGAGTCAAACGCTTTACGAAAATCGACAAAGGCTGCAAAGAAACTCTGCTGATATTCACGTTTGTGCTCCATGAGAACCCTCATGCGGTTGATGGTAGACATCTCAGTCGTAAAACCAGACTGTTCCGGTTGCTGGTCGGTGAGCAAGTGATCACAGATCCTATTGAGGATGACCCTAGCAAGGACCTTACAAGGCACCGAGAGCAGTGTTATCCCCCTGTAGTTGCTGCAATCCAGGCGATCACCCTTACCTTTCCAGATAGGTACAACAAGTCCCATTTTCCAGTCAGTTGGGATGATGCCAGTCTCCCAAATGGAAGCAAAGATTGCTTGCAATGCCAGGAGGACTGTCTTACCACCAGCCTGGAGAAATTCACCCCAGATACCACGGATCCCTGTAGCCTTTCCTCCCCTCAGCTGGTTTACCACCTGTGCAATGTCTGTGAGATTGGGTTGTTCACAGCTAATTGGAGGATCAGCCTCAAGAACCATGGACCCAGAGATATCCAACATCCTAGCTGGAGGATCAGCTTTGAACAGCTGCTCAAAGCAGCCAGCCCAGCTGGTCAAAACTGCAATGTCATCTGAAAGGACCATTCCATCAGCTGGCCTGACTGCGACTCTCCGAGGAACAGATTCAGATGTGTGTAATGCTTCGATTCCTCTGTAAGCAGGACATGGGTCGCTAGACCACAGATGGTGTGTCACTTGCTCACAGATTCCTCTAACAAATGCCTCTTTATCTGCCCTCAGAGCCCTCGCAGCCATCCTTCTCAGTTCCTGGTACAGACAAGAGTTGCCATTGAGCCATGCACTGCGACTCCTCTTGATGATATCCAGGGTGCCCTGTGAGATGAAAAACCTCCTTCTGGGAACACTGGTAACACCAACACAACCCTCAGCAACCTTTGGGGTCTTGTCACGGAAGGTCTTTCACATCACATTGGGATTGGCATTTGCACCCAACTCTGCAAGTTCCTCACACAAACTGCGTGCAAACTCATTAAAAACAACTTGGTCTTGGAGTCTGGCCAAGTCCAGGCTCATTTTTCTAGTAGTAGTATAATATTATTCCACAAAATTTTTACATGAGGTTGGTACCTTCATGGGCAATCATAACCTGAAGTTATACATTTGTGGCAATAATATTCAACAACCAGTAGATTAGTTATTGGCAACCAGTAGACCTGTTATGCAATGAACTGAGCACTCTCATCCACAGCAGTGTCAGTAAGCATCGACAATAAGTTGAACATCCATAAAACTCATTCATTCTAATTCAGAATTGTGTTATTTCATAGCCTAGCAGCTTTGGATACAGGGTAGAAACCAATGCTGGATAGGGTGCTTGTCTATTGCAGGACACACTCAAACAGGATCTGTTCACTAATAAACCTGACCTGCTAGTGTTCAAAACGTGGGAGTAAAACCAAAGTAAACAACTCCTGCACATACAGGAAGAACAGACAATTCTAGGCCAGGAGTTAGACTCAGTTAGACGTTGCTGTCAACTGTGCTGACCTTTCTATATGTGTGTCTCTTATCAAAAACATATAGAAATAAAAATGAAAAAACAGAAATCCTGCAGATACAAAGGTCTAAATATACCAATTTTGAGAATTTAAGAACTGACTGAGTGGCCTGCACACTTAAGGCTATGTCACATTGCACAAAATTTTTGAGCAATTTTCAGTCACAGCCTTCATTTACATAATCTTAGCTGTCAAAAAAAGGTGCAAGCAGTGCTGGAAACTCATCACTGAATCAGTAGACATGGGCAATGATTTTCAGTCATTTAAACTGATATGGTGTGGCAATGAGATGAGCAACTATTGTCGCCAAATCTGGAAGTCACACAATAAAACAATGGTTTTACTGAGCTGAATGCTTAAACAAACACACTGTATTTTAATCACCATCTCTCTGTTCAAATACCAGGTGACTCTACTATTGTCATAGTGAACATATTTTCACCACTCCTCCTGACCTTAGATTCAATGATGAAATTCCGTGTTAACCTTACCCGAGTAGTACTTATAGACAATATATATACAGGCTTTCCCTGTTCTGTGAAACTAATCTGTGCATGAAAATGCCATTGCAAAGTAAATTTTTTATTACAAACACATAATTATTGTTTCATATATCTGTGTTTTGTACTACTTTTTGGTGACTTCTGTATATAATGTTGTTTAATTCTATGTACTTTTGTTATGTGTATGGATATAACACCAAGAGTAATTCCTACCAACTAAGTTGCCTGGCAAGAAAAGTTCATGGCGAAGTATAATTTAATTAGGATTCATTTAAATATAAAACATTTTTAAGCTTTCCTTGGCTGCAAAATAATCCCTATCTTTTTTAAAATAATATCAAAATGCATGAAAATTGACAGAACTAGTTTAATACTAACACTAGTCATCAAAACCCAAACAAGTTAGCTCCCTTCAATAAATAATGTTTAATAAAGCTGCGTACCTATGTTTTATTACTTTTAAGTGTTGCATTCAACTTTTCTTGGACTTTTTCAGCTTTTTAATGGTCTTTTTGAAGCCATGATATACAGTAATCCCTCCTCGATCGTGGGGGTTGCGTTCCAGAACCCCCGCGATAGGTGAAAATCCGCGAAGTAGAAACCATATGTTTGTATGGTTATTTTTATATATTTTAAGCTCTTAGAAACTCTCCCACACTGTTTATAAATATTCTCCTCTCAGTTATACAGTAAACCCTCGTTTATAGCGGTTGATCCGCTCCAGACAGATAAATTAATTTCCAAGAAGTAGGATTCTTTATTTATAAATCTAATATTTTCACAGTTAGAGCATTGAAAACCTGTTTATGACCTTCTAAATACGCTTTTTAACATTATTAGAGCCCTCTAGACATGAAATAAAACCCTTTAGTCAAATGTTTAAACTGTGCTCCATGACAAGACAGAGATGACATTTCTTTCTCACAATTAAAAGAATGGAAACATATCTTCCTCTTCAAGGTGCGTGTCAGGAGCGGAGAATGTCAGAGAGAGAGTAAAGTAAACAATCAAAAATCAATAGGGCTGTTGCGCTTTTAAGTATGCAAGCACCGCGATAAAGTGGCGCAATGAAGGGATCGATGTGAAGGTAGCCTTTCAGCATTTTTTTTACAGGCGCGTCCGTATCTTCTAAGCTAACAGGAAATGTGCAAACAGCCCCTCTGCTCACCCCCCCTCCATCAGGAGCAGATAATGGGGCCAATCATACGCCTCCCTGATGGTATTGCATGATGGATACGTATCTGCCTGTATTTCTCAGAGAGAGTGAGAGACAGAGAAAAGTAAACAATAAAAAATCAATATGGGCTGTTAGAGCTTTTAAGTGTGCAAAGCAGCACGTGGGAAGCATATCGTATATCATTGAGGAGTTTTATTTAATATGTAATACATGCTCTGATTGGGTAGCTTCTCAGCCATTTGCCAATAGCGTCCCTTGTATGAAATCAACTGGGCAAACAAACTGAGGAAGCATGTAACATAAATTGAAAGACCCATTGTCTGCAGAAATCCGCGAACCAGCGAAAAATCCGTGATATATATTTAGATATGCTTACATTTAAAATCCACAATGGAGTGAAGCCGCGAAAGTTGAAGCGCGATATAGCGAGGGATCACTGTACAGGATAAAGCAAAAATACATGTGGAATAATCCATGTGACAAGTTGAGTTAATCATAGCACGCAAATGCACAAGTGCATGCCTGCAGATCCAGATCTGTCCGTTCAGGCTGGCTGTATGCTTCATTGACTTAATGAGTATGCAGCATCAACTATGAAAATGATTGAGATTATGTTTGTGCATTACCAACATTCAGGCCAATTTCACAGGCTATACCCATGTTAATTGGAATAACTGTGAAGATGATCAGGTGCTAGCACTAGTAGTGCAAATTTAAAAATGGTTCCATATTTGGTCCTCAAATCCATGAAAATTCAGCTTTCTTGTGATTCATAAAATGAAAAACGGTTTTAAAAGACTTTTTTATTGCCAAAACTTTGTAAGATTCATAAAGCTTGGGAAGCCTGTAATCACTTACAGTGGAGCTCCTTTACATAATAATAAACTAATAATCCTTTACATTTATAAAGCACTTTTCTCAGTAATCAAAGTGCTTTATTTACACAGTGAGTGGGGAGCCACTTCAACCACCACTAATATGCAGCGTCCACCTGGAAGATGCAACGGAGGCCATTTTTTGTGAAAATACGTTCACAACACATTAGCTGTTAGGTGGTGAAAGGGTGAGAGATAGTAGGCAAATTAGAAACAGGGGAGGATTAGGGGCGCAGAATGACCAGGCCATGGGGGGCAATTTAGCCAGGGCAATAGGATACACCCTACTTTTCACATATGCAGACCTAACCTAGCTTTCCTCAACTCCTATTGAAAACATATTTGTACTTTACTGTGCTGTACAAAAGAAAGTGCTTTTAAAAATTAATATCTGAATTGTTTGCTATAGATTTCTAGTGCATTTTAAAGGTGGAGTGGTGGCTCTGAGGCTAGGGATCTGCGCTGGCAATCAGAAGGTTGCCAGTTCAGATCCCGTAAATGCCAATAGGGACTCTGCTCTGTTGGGCCTTTGAGCAAGGCCCTTAATCTGCAATTGCTGAGCGCTTTGAGTAGTGTGAAAAGCGCTATCTAAATGTAAAGAATTATTATTATTAACAAACAATGGAAAGTTATTTTTTATTCCCGTTGTTTTCCATTTGCTGATCTCTGTAGAATAGACTCGCTTACTGCTAGCCAATGAGCCAAAGGGATTGTCTTCAAATTCTCTTCCGATCCCCACACACAAAGTGAGTAATCGGATGACATCATCACTTAACACTTACTCCCAGTCACTTAATATTGATAACCAGTAAGTGTTTGTTGTGAAGATTCATGTAATGTGAGGGGGAAAAAAAAAGCATCACAAAAAAATTCTTCCGGTGCTAACTCCAGTTTGGGTGTATCAAGATAGAAGCCCTTGCTAAGCCTGTGCTAATCCTGATGGGATGCTCATATCTGACAATCATATATTAGAGTCGATTATCACAAGTCGACAAGAACAAGCTGTTCACCAGATCCAGCCAAAGATCCCTATTGCGCCTCCACCATGTCACTTGGTTTTGTATGGTGTGTTAATGTCATTCTTTAAGTGAAGAAGAACTCACCCTTAACAAGTTTCCAACTGTGTCTTCATGTTCTTGTTAAACATGCTTAATTCCAGACATCTTGAGCTTGAAATAGAGTGTGATAACTCAATGTAAACAGAGAAAGCCAAATGCACAACCACTTGTTGTGGATGCCTGCACGTGACTGAGAATTTAAGCACTAAAGTGTGGATTTTGCACTCTGCCTAGTATCGGACTGCTGCAAAATTTGAAGTTATGCTACAATTTTAAATTTTTCACTTATTTAAATAATTTTTAATTTATTAGACTTGCATGTTCACATCTTTGAAAGTTTGTAACTTGAAAGTTCATATGTAGGGGACTTACTATATACAGTTAAACAACTATCAAAATCAAAAAGGAAAACTCCATATTCAAGTGCATAATGTTCAATGCCACAAAAACATACAGTATCAGTGTGCCAGCAGAGCTACTAAAGCAACCTGTATGTTTTTTTCAGTTTATTATCTAGACAAACACACCATACCCCACAAACCTTCTACCCAAAGAATACTGAAAGAAAGCTACATGTTTTAAGTTATTGTTCCAAAGGGTGTCAAGTCTAGAGGTACATCTTTATGGCACAGGATTAGCATGAGGCACAAAAGATTTCATGTTTTATGTTAAGAAACCATTTTAATATATAGTAAAGCACAGAAATTTTGTATAATCAGCAAATTGTTATCTGTTTTCACACATTTGGACACAGAAGCAAGACGGCAAGATTGGGTCCCACTTTCTTTGTGTGAAGTCAACATGTCCTTTTTATATCTGTACAGGAATATCTTTAGGTACATAGCTTTTACTTTTACTTGAAACTAGTACAGGACCAGCCTAGTCTCTCTTCCTCTTGTGGACAGAGTAGTGACACCAAGTGGAATCCAGCAAGAAACTGCTAACCATATAATAAAAACCATATAATGTGTACTGTATTGTATTTATCCCCTCTTTTTGACACCCACTGCACGCCCAACCTACCTGGAAAGGGGTCTCTCTTAGAAGTGTCTTCCATTTTTTCCCTACTAGGGCTCTTTTTTTTTTAGTTTTTCCTTGTCTTCTTAGAGAATCAATTCTGGGGGGCTGTCAAAAGGCAGGGCCTGTTAAAACCCATTGCGACACTTCTTGTGTGATTTTGGGCTATACAAAAATAAATTGTATTGTATAATAAGAGTTTATTTTTTTAACTGGTTTAATAAGTGCCCTAGATGTGGTAATGGCTGAAACCAGCAGAATGCAGTGGCATCTTCTAGCCTGTCAAAGTAATCCCTAAGGTAGGTCACATACAATCCAACATAACCCCGTCAAATAAACTCAGCAGTAAGAGCTAAAAGGAGCCCCTGGCTGCCACATCACCAAGCTTTTAGCTAAGAAATTAGAATGGTGACAAGGCACTGGCAGATTGGAGGATTAGCCAGAACTGACATCATGGGGAATTTGAGAGGAAACAAAGACTGATTCAGGGATCTGGGGAAATGGACAATCTCCCTGAGGCTGTAATGATGCTTTATACTGTTAAGGATATAAATTATGTATTCAGTACTGGTGTTTCACGTTATGCCTCTCTTTGCTTTTCTATCAAATTAACTCTGAGCTAATCCACATCATTATTAACTGTCTTGGCTTTTAAACTAATAGGTTCAGCTTAGCTAAAGACATTAGTCAGAACAATGGTTAGGGATATTACTCCCATGATTTGCTGATAGACTTTAATTGCCTTTCCTTGTGTTAATTTTGCCATTTTACGTCATCTGAAAACTACATTTAAAAACACGCAAAAAGAACAATTTTATTGTAGTTTAGCTGTAGGTCATAGGCACGAATAGTAAAGTAAACAAAAACAAGAATAATGCTAGAACTTGTAATTTAAATAATAACAATCTCAGGAATTAACACAAACATAATTTTGATTTTCATCTTCAGTAAAACAATAAATTGCAGTTTAATAAAGACTAACCACTTAAGTGTCTAAATATAAATCTGCACATGTGATAAGTACATCAATCTAACATTACTTCTAAGGTGATTTGGAAGCAATTGGAAAGACACACTCTTCATTAAAATAAATATTATATACCGCATATTAAACTGAAGATCAAATCTTTTCTTGCAAAATAAAACATAATCATTTAAATTTCCATGATGTGTTAAATTAAAATATTTAATTATTTTTTTCTAGTACTTCAAAAGCAGAATATCCCAAATTAAATATTATGTAAATGTAAAACAAAGATACAATATTTCTGAAGAATACTGTGACACCCCGAGTGGGAATTGGGGACACCAGACTGCAGTCTAGGTGTCTAGTATTCAGGACCGAGTGTTACTAGGATGATGGTGTAAGACAGGGAGACATGGACACAAAAGGGTTGGGTTTTTGCAAAAATAAAGTGAGGTTTTATTTACAGGTGCACTTAAAGAAAAACAAAAATAACATACTGCAGAAAATATATACATAAATACACAGTCCAATACCGCAAAGGACACACAAAACTTATAAAACGGAACCCTAAAATGATAATTATTTACAGCATTTAGAGAGCTGACTAAAAGTCCCAAAGGTAAAAGAAAAATGTACACAAATTAATGAAACTTATATATACACAAAAATCAAAAATAAAGCGGTCTTCCTCCACAGTAATCCAATGGCTCCTCTAAACAGTGTATTATACAGGGTTTACCAAAAACAAGAATATTTAAAATACAGGAAAAGAAAAAGTGTATATAAAAAATAAACAGTGCACCATCATTCACAACCCAATAAATACCTCCACCAAAGCTAATCCATGGATATTTATACAAGAAAAAAAAAATATGTACATTAATCAATGCACAAGTGTACTGTTTTGTAAACTCAAGACAATGTTCTGCCAAATAATTTTCTGTGTGCACGATCTAGACAGTAGGGATGGGAAGATCGATACCACAGTAATCAATACTTTGATACTCAAACTGTACTCATTTGGTATCGAGTACCAATCAAAAATATCGACTACTAATTTTTTTCTGTAAGATACAGTAGCAAGGTTCATGCAAAAGGCATAGAATACATTAACACACTTTCTGCGCTCACGTGCTAAAATGAACAGACATGTTGCGCCATAAACCCAAGGCCCTTGCACAAGCGCAGACTGTATGCCAATGGCAGACCGAGAGCTTAGTTGTATGCTGCTACTTTTTACAGATGTAAAACAATACATCAATATTTGAGAGAAGAATCAGCAGTATAGTGGCAAAACAATCAACCCATTTAAACAGTTAAAAAGCATACATGCTGTTCAACAGAAAGACGTTTGTAAAATAACAGTGTTGAAAGTCTGAAGCCCAGCGATTTAGCTGCAACCAGTGCTAGATAAGGGAGGTTGCAGGAGAGTTTTCAAAGAGGCATGAGACGTTATTTAGGTAACTCTGCTGCTAGCAGGATTATGTAGAAGGGAGTTTTACCGTTTATCACTCATTAATGCATATAAAATGTAAAGCCCGTTGTTAGCATGTTTTAGCTGGAGTTTTTTTGTTTTTTCTGTCCCCCCCCGGCCATTGAACCTTACTCTTATTCGATGTTAATTAATGTTGATTTATTTTGTTTTCTTATTGTGTCTTTTAATTTTCTATTCTTTATTATGTAAAGCACTTTGAGCTACTGTTTGTATGAAAATATGAATAAAATATGAATAAATGTTGTTGTTGTTGTAGCATAATAGAGGACACATGATAGTGAAGCATCACTGTCAGAGCATTTTGTCACGACTTGTGTCTGTTTTGTTTTTCTGCTAATTAAAATGAAGAGTACAGTACAATGAATATACATAAATAAGAATGTTAAATAGTCTGAACAGTATGCAAAATATTTAACAGCTATGCCTAATTTGAAGATGAAAACTTTCACTGAAAGAAATTTTTCTTTCCGAAAAATAAGTGCCTGAGTAAATGTTAATAAAAATATTAATTATTTTCAAAGTTTAGTGAATTTAAAAGTACTTTCATTGCATTAGTAACATCATCTAGTGTAATAAAATATATAATCTTTCTGCTTAATTTTGTATTGTTAAAATTGTATTGTGATCCTGTTTCCTTCCACAGTTCAAAGACACGCAGGTTAGGTGGATTGATGATGTTAAATTGGCCCCTGGTATGTGTGTGTGTATTTACTCTGTGATGGGCTCTCTCCCTGTCCAGGGATTGTTCCTTGCTTGCACCTGCAGAGGCAAAATAGGATTAAGCGTAAAAATGTCAGCATTATTTTTTCTAAATACAAAATTGAAACTTAACTAAATGTAATATGACAAAATATTTCTTGATAAGGCGGCACGGTGGCGCAGTAGTAGCGCTGCTGCCTCGCAGTTAGGAGACCCGGGTTCGCTTCCCGGGTCCTCCCTGCGTGGAGTTTGCATGTTCTCCCCGTGTCTGCGTGGGTTTCCTCCGGGCGCTCCGGTTTCCTCCAACAGTCCAAAGACATGCAGGTTAGGTGGATTGGTGATTCTAAATTGTCCCTAGTGTGTGCTTGGTGTGTTTGTGTGTGTCCTGCGGTGGGTTGGCACCCTGCCCAGGATTGGTTCCTGCCTTGTGCCCTGTGTTGGCTGGGATTGGCTCCAGCAGACCCCCGTGACCCTGTATTCGGATTCAGCGGGTTAGAAAATGGATGGATGGATTTCTTGATAAAACAGAAGGGCAGAATATAATATAAAATACAAATGTGGGAATATTATTTTTTTGTAAATGTTAGTGTTCTAAGGTGATCAGTTTAAGTACATTCGTGAAGTGATTGCCTGTTTTACATGTATTAAACAAATAACCAGATTATAGTTGTATTACCTTTATTAAATTTGTATGTTCATACTTCGATACCTGGATCCTTCCTGCATGGAGTTTGCATGTTGTCCCTGTGGTTGCGTAAGTTTCCTCCCACAGTCCAAAGATGCGCAGGTTAGGTGAACTGGCAAAGCTAACTTGGCCATATTGTGTGTTTGGTGTGTTTGCCCAGTAATGGATGGGCGCCCTGTCAAGGGTTTGCTCCTGCCATGTACCATATGGCAGCTGGGATAGGCTCCGGCACCCTCCCATAGCCCTGGTCTGGAGTGAGCAGGTTAGAAAATGACATGCCATGTTCATTCTATTAATATATATTTTGTAATAAATTTGTTATGGTGACCTTTAATACCGTGTTGTGATATTAGTTCATTTAAATACAGACTGGCCCATTAATATTAGCCATTCTAAACACTATCATCATTTGAAAACAAATTCCTATGTATTTTCAAAAATACTCAGTATCAGTATCGGTATCAGAAATCTGACACATAAAATACAGTAGAGTCTCACTTATCCTACCTTCGCTTATCCGACATGCCCTATTATCCGATGTCTCACCGCAAAAAAAAAAAAATTAAAACAAAAAAAACATCAATCGGCAACACGAACTGCAAGTTGCGAGCGTGAGCGTAGTCTATTTTGTGTTGCTCCCGACTCTACCGCAGCTAATTACAGTGGAACCTCGGTTTGCGAGCATAATTCATTCTTGAAACATGCTTGCAGTCCAAAGCATTGGTATATCAAAGCGAATTTCCCCATAAGAAATAATGGAAACTCAGATTATTTGTTCCACAACCCAAAACTATTCATATAACAATGGTTAATACAAAACATAAAGTAAAAATACATAAAACAAATTAACCTGCACTTTACCTTTGAAAAGAATCATGGCTGGTGTGAGTGAGTTTCTAAACTCTTGTAGGATTCCACCCAACAGGGCGACACGCGGAAAAGCATCCCAAAGCAATCGCAGTGTCCCAGCGCTGTAGCGGTTCACCATAAAAATGAATCCGAAAAGATCACGGACATGCTATAAGTGCCTGACGTCGATGGGTGATACAAGGAACAAGGAACATTATAAATGCGCAGGGCACAGTACTGGCCACGACCCTGCCTGACTGCTGTGTCTGTGTATAGGAGAGTGGCAGATCCTGCTGCAATAAATAACCGCGCTGTTGCTGTTTCAAGCTTAATAAAGCTGGTGTTGCTAAAGTACTGAGACTCAGCTTCGTGTTTTCGGGTGCAAGACGGGGACTCGCATGTCACAGCATGCACGTCACAGCACAAAAACACACACACACACACGCAGTCACAATGCTGTAGTAAACAGAATACGCTCGTACGGATGTTGACTATATGAGTGACGGAGTTAAGGATCTAGAAACTGCAATTAAATACATTGAGCAACAAGAAGAAGCTACAGGAATCGACATAATGATGTTGTAAAGATGGCGAGACTTGGCAGTGAAGAAACAGCACTCGTCAGGAAAGCAGACTACGATCATAAATTTCTTTAAATCATCACAGGTCTGAACTGTTTAAGTACAGTACATACTGTATTTAACTACAGACAATTCTGTAACTGTAAGTTTATTTTTTCAGTTAATTTTTTCTGTTGTTTTGTTGTAAAACATGATTATTAGGTTCATATTGTGTAAAATTATAACATAATTTGATGTTTAATAGGCTTTTTCTTAACACTTCTTATTAATCTGACATTTTCGCTTATCCGACGTTCTGCCGGCCGTTTATGTCGGATAAGCGAGACTCTACTGTACTTGTATTACTATCAATATCAAAAACAGTGGCATCGCCCATCCCTACTAAACAGAGAGGCCTGAAATTCCCTTTTGTATTCAGCGCCGTCGTGCTGACCAATTGAGCTGCTGAACGTCATCCTTTCGCGTCCATGTCTGCAAAAAGTGGCGTCTCCCGCCCTGCACAATTTACTATAAAAATGTGAACAGTCGGCACACGCACGTGTAGCTGTGTTAGCCTTTGAGATGCGAACTGCGCTACTCTCATAAAACTGAAAGTAAGCCCTTTTTTTCTTCTCTTCCCCAGACAACTGCCAATACGGGATCCCTTTTATGAGCCGCGGCAAACCGATATTAAGCTGTTTTGCACTTTCTCTCACTCTTCTAGGGTAATAAGGTCACGGGAGGCACGCGCATGAAGTGGGAATCGGACATCGCCACTCCAGCCGGACAATGGCAGAGTCTCATTTCCACTCCTACACGAGACCAGCCGCGACACTCCCCAGAAGGCGCTCATAACACTAGCGAAGACGTCCTTCTGCACTTTGTAAATGGACAAAAAGGCAAGCTTCTATTGTTTATATTTTTTTGTCCCTTTTTCCTAAAACCACTGCCACTTTTCACACAGCAGAGGACAAAAAACTAACTTTATTTAATGGGTGGTAATGCCAATGAGGCACATTACCACAAATACTATATAAGATATATTCTCTTATCTTTCCTTACTGTTGAACAGTTATTAATGTATGAAGACACCATCTTAATGCAAGATTTATACCCTGCATGTTGGATCTATGAGACAGCAGTACAACCCATGTTGCTGTCCACTGGTCCAGGTGTTACTCATCTATACTAATAAAAGGCAAAGCCCTCACTGATTCACTGACTGACTCACTGACTGATTGACTGACTCACTGACTCATCACTAATTCTCCAAGTTCCCGTGTAGGTAGAAGGCTGAAATTTGGCAGGCTCATTCCTTACAGCTTCCTTACAAAAGTTGGGCAGGTTTCATTTCGAAATTCTACGCGTAATGGTCATAACTGGAAGCTATTTTTCTCCATTTACTGTAATGGAGTTGAGCTCGAAAGCTGTGGGGGGGCGGGGTTTCGTGTGACATCATCACGCCTCCCACGTAATCACGTGAACTGACTGTCAACGCAGTGCGTAGAAAACCAGGAAGTGCTCCAAAAAGTGCTGAAGAAAACATGCATTATATAATTGAGAAGGCAGCGGAACAATAAGAAGCGAGCGAATGACATATATAACCATATTCATGAGTGCTGCTACTTCGGAAACAAAGCAAGGTGTAAACCTAAAGTTTAAATTTAGTTCATAGACAAGCTGCCGCTGGCGTTTGTCATGCCCACGGGTAATGCGGGATACAAGTTTAATGAGAGGACGCAGGATATAAACGAGAGTTTTGATCACTTAGTAACTAAGTTAAAATTGCACGTGAAGGGCTGTGCTTATGCAAATTCCGAGAGACTGTGTTTATGGGGGATTGACAGTTAAGGCGGGTGGGGGAGTCACGTCATCATCTCCCCTCCCATTCACCTCATTTCACTCTGAGCTGAGCTCCGCAGCTAACGCACGCAGTGTTACGGAAGCGACTTTGTGACGCTGCCACCAAATACTCACAGAAAAATCCACAAGTTAATACACACGCTGTCTCTACAGTTTCTCCACACTGAATCCTCCAGGCACTACTTACAAAAGGTTACATTGACAATCGTGTTACGTTATTTTTAAAATGTTTCCTTTTCTTAGCACAAGCACAGCTGAGAAGCTTCGATGCATGTGCTCCATAACGCGTTCAAAAATCACGCATTTAATCACACTTTGCATTCCCAGCAAAGGGGAACTTCTCTCAATGCATGATTTCCTGGTACACCAATTACATTGATCATTTCAACCGATTCATTTTAACCTCGCACCCCCTTGGTTTGAGAAGAAGTATGAAAAAATATGAGGTTAACACAGAAAAACAGATCACCAATTGAAGCTTTATGAATAATCGATTTGCCATCAATAATTGTTTTAGTAAAGCCATACTCAGTGTAATCTTTCTTCCATTTTATAATTTTTCCGCCACTAGCCATGATTAAATGAACGGTAAAAAAGTAAGAGCGAAGCGAGGGTGACTTATTCAGGCAGACAGGCGACAGCTTAATAGCTCAAATTGGGATATAAGTAGGTTCTATTTAGTCGCCAGAAATATCTTTGTTAGGAATGGAAGTTGAATTTAGTCTTTAAATTTCTATGGTAAAGAAAAAGTTATGCAATGATGACTACATTTAACTATATAAAGTCAGCATCGGTATATATAAAGTCAAAACTTGAATATATAAAGTCAGCGTTGGAATATATAAAGTCAGCGCTGGAATATATAAAGTCAAATCTTCAATATATAAAGTCAGGGTCGGAATATATAAAGTAAGCGCTGCAATATATAAAGTCAAAACTTCAATATATAAAGTCAGCGTCGGAATATATAAAGTAAGCGCTGGAATATCCATCCATTTTCCAAACCATTGAATCCGACCACAGGGTCACGGGGGTCTGCTGGAGCCAATCCCAGCCAACACTGGGCGCAAGGCAGGAACCAATCCTGGGCAGGGCACATGCATCATTTTCAAAACATTAACCGAACAGTGTTTTTTTTATTTATTTTTCTGAATACGTTTTTGTTCACTTAGTTCAGTTCAGAGTCGTTTCAATCAATAGATTTTGACTTTGACTTTATATATTCAAGAATGAGTTTATATACTCCGATGTTGACTTTATATAATCAGGAATGACTTTATAAGTTCCGACGCTGACTTCATATATTCAAATTTTGACTTTATATATTCCAGCGCTGACTTTATATATTCTGACGCTGACTTTATATATTCAAGTTTTGACTTTATGTATACCGACGCTGACTTTATATCTTCAAGTTTTGACTTTATATATTCAGGAATGACTTTATATATTCTGACGCCGACTTTATATATTCACAAAATCAATTTATTTGCCTGTTTGGCACCCCATAGTATATGTGTGTGTGTATATACAGTATGTACACATGTATATATATATATATATATATATATATATATATATATATATATATATATATATATGCCAGCAACACTCATGACAATGACAAAACAATTACATTGTCAATCATGTTACGTTATTATTAAAATGTTTCCTTTTCTTTTTACTTCTCCGCTGCCAAGCGTGGGTATTTTGCTATATGTACAGTATATATATATATATATATATATATAGATATATATATATATAAAGATATATATATATATAGATATATATATATATAGATATATATATATAGATAGATATATATATATATATATATATAGATATGAGAACAACACTCATATCAATGACAAAACAATTACATTAACAATCATGTTATGTTATTTTTTAAATTTTTCCTTTTCTTTTTCATAACTTCTTTAACACACTACTTCTCCGCTGCCAAGCGCGGGTATTCTGCTAGTAATTAATAACAGCATAGTTCAATTCACACTTTGTTTTAATAAAATTAGATAAACTTTACTTCTAATGTATGGAACACCACTAAATTACAATAGCAACATAGACTTATTGTATAAATTAGCTGCAATATTTAATATTTCAGATCACAACACAATGATCCAAAAAGGTGTCATCATTGTAGTATATTTTTGCACAGTAAGCCCATACATGCATTATTTCCCACTCTCTTCTTCCATTACAGGTTAGCAGTGAATCAGACCTAACTGTAAGACAGATGTCAGCAGAGGAAAGGTGCCAGTCTATCATAGGGCACACCTATTGTATGGACACACTCATACTCATTCACATCAGGCAGATATTGAACAACCAATTAAGATAAACATCTGTGTGACGCAGGAGGAAACCCACACTCTTGCAAACTTCACTGAGTTAATGACTGTGCTGGGATGTTGAACTGAGTTGTAGAGCTCTACAGTTAACCACTATGCACTAACCAAAAAAGAACAGAGTTTAGAAAAAAAAAACTTCTCTCTGGCTGCTTTTTTAAAAATAGTTTAATCACAAGCATGGACAATTATGTATCATAAATCAACAGGCATGCTTGGAACAGGGTAAACTCTTCATGTTCAGTCTTTTCCAGCATGCTTATTAATAGTAAAAGAGAGGAAATTTACCAACTCTGCACATTAAATAAGGTGAATTTTGACAGTCTACAAACAACACATTAAGCATTAGCACAGCACACAATCAGGAAAAAATATTGATATAAGAAGTCCACCAAAAACACATTTAGAGAGCATCATTACATTACAATGGATAGCTTCTTAATGTCATAGCACTTGAAAGCACTTATAGTTGCTGCCTTGAAAATCCCCCGTATACAGTTTATATATTTTCAAAATGTTTATTGTGTTTGTGGACTTTGGTGTGTGGTATAGCGGGTCCGTGACTTTAAAAAAAAAAAAAGGGGCCGGGTTTTAAGTCGCACCTGCATGTGTGGGTGCGATCGTTCTCAATTGCCTCATTGGCTTCCTGCGGTGTGTGATTAAGGCACTGCGCCCACCGAAGCACGGGGGTATGTATATATATGGGTCGACACCAGGAAAGAGGGAAGATAGATGGAAATGGAATGAATAGATGAAGAAAATGAAAGGGGTTAGAAGATGTGAGTAGCCATCTTAGCAGCTACGATCTGGCTACCAGTAACGAGGAGACAACACGAGCAGGGGCCCCGCAAAGGAGCGTTAGGTTGTGGCGCTGAAGGGGCTAGTTCGCCAAATTGAATGTTCTATTGGAGTGGGGTGAGCAAGGCAGGTGTCCTCCCGAGGGATCTGAGGAACGACTGTGTGAGCGTGAAAGATGAAGGGAGGAGAGCCGACCTTGGATGGTCTGGCAGTGATGTCCTTAATGGAATCCAAGTCGGAGGTCGGCCGAAATGAGCTTGTGGCTGTTGGGTCTCCGCCAGCTGTGGGAGTAATGATTGAGCAGGGAGAACGAGAGATGGAGGTGGGCTAAGACCGGGAAGAGTGAGACTGCATTTTTAACCTCGGGTTTTATCTGTTGTTGTTTTTATCCCCACTGAACACTTGTTTTTATGGATTATTGTTGAACCAGATGCACTGCACTTTTTTGTTTGAACAGTGTTTTGTTGGTTTTAAAATAAAAGCACTTTGGCATTTTTTGGAAATATCCCCTGGCTTCATTTGCGATGTGTCATCATTTATCAGCTCATCTTGATGACATTACTGATGGTGTCGGGTTCAGGGCTCCCGAACGCAAGATGGTTGCATGGAGCAGACCTGCATCGTCACATAATGTCCACCCAAAATTTAAACGGTGCGATGAAAGCTCAATTTTCAAGTTCACACCAATACAAGCGTGACTGTGTGTGCATGAGTGTGTCTTGATTGTACTGCCATTACATGTAGTCTACAACTGATTCATTGGTTACTGCAGGGACTGGCTCTACTTTATTTTGAAGTTTGAGGTAAAATATAGATATATTTTGGCTCTAATTATAAAATTAATTTGATTAACTAGAAGAAAATACTGTAGGATGAAGTAATTTACAGAACCACAACTTTTAATTATTATTATAAAGAGTGCTAATGACAGTAAAAATCTTGAAAAAATCATGGATTTATATTTCAAGCTAGGCTATCTTTGCAACAAGATAAAAGTAATTCTGAATTTGACAACATTGCATGTTACAGAAATCAAATGTTTAGTTATTTGTATTAGCTTATGAAAAACAGTCAGTAGCAATTAAAATTAAAGGAGAGTTTTATAAAAAGTTGCACAAAATATAAACTCTACAAAGGCATAGGTTTTGCAAGCTAAGTTTTACTTGTACAACAGAAGCACACACTGTAGCAAGCATAATTCTGAAAAATAATGGAAAATCTACATTAAAATGTAATTCGTCTCTTTGGCACATTGATTATTAATAAAGAACCTTCTCTCCCTGACATCATATTTACCTCTTCACAGTCTTAACAATCTATCTGTACAATAGTTTGGAATCTCCATCTCTGAAATGTGTCTTGTGATGGATGGCCAGGACAATTACCCCGTCAGAACGCCGGCTGGGTGGAAAGAACAAGGGAGATAACCTCTTTGGGACAGTATCCTCCCTGAGACGCTACAGTGCAGCCCCACTCTGGGTTGCTACTGCACCACGGGTTCCCCCAGGGCATGCTGGGAGTTGTAGTTTGGAGCAGCCCTGTTGGGCTTCGTGGATACTACAGTTACAGCTGAACCCTTTGGGGCGCCACTTCCGTCACACCTTGAAGTGCATCCAGAAGAAGGTCAAGAAACACCTGGGGCAACAGAAAATGCTTTCCCACTGAAGAATAAAAGTTTGTTGTATTGAACTAGTGTCATGGCCTGTCTGTGTTGGGGTTTGGGGAGCGGTACGCCCCCTGGTGGTCCACAAGTGGCATCCCAGATAATAGCGTATCGGGGAGCATAGTGCCCCAAAAAGGTTCTCACCCTCAGTCTTTCCACCCAGCCAGGGTTCAGGCCGGGTAATGGTCCTGTCCATCCGTCACAGTCTCTAAATGTACTGTAATTTTATTGTCTCTGCCACAGTATCAAAGCCATTTGATGAAGCCGACAAAACCGACTCCAACTGCATTAAACTCAAAATTGAAAAGAAAGCTGTACAAGACATTGATGCTTCACAGAATACAGCATACTCATGAACCCACACTTACACCTGGGAATCCAGAATACCTGGAATAAAACCTAGAAACAGATGTAACTACACATAAATTTGAAATCAGTTTCCTTGAGTGATAAAGCAGTGCCTACCTGTAGCCCAATGCACTGCCATTTTTTAAATAAAGTGGTCTCACTAAATATATGGATGTTGGCTGAGTGTTGAGCTACAGTTGTACAATACTGGGTATTGCATGGCAGAGACACGTAGAAAGGCATTATTTAGTACAATACAGTAAACAACCTTAAACAGTATACCTTTAATAAAGTATACTGTTATAACATCAAGTGAAAAGACATCCAACCATATACATCAGTCAGAAATATAAAAACATATATAAATCAACCAGTACAAGATACACTTTAGTAAGTGGATTCTTTAAACAGATGAGTTACCAGAAAGATAAAATGAAATCATTTAGATCCATTGTTATGCAAGGTGAATACATCACTCTTATGTACAGTATTACAGCTGTATTGTTTGTGCCACTCCTTACACTTATAATGAAGCTGTTATCAGTAGACATTAAATATTAAATAACATGTTTACTCTTGCATAATACATGCCTGTTTCCCTTGAAACAAATGATGATCTCATAACTCTAGACAGAGAAAGTGCCAAGTGTTTTATAAAACAATTGATAGGAGAATTCCATTCCATTAAATAATACAGTTTATTAACTTTCTTAAAGTATTATTGAATAAAAGCAAAAATACCTGTTTTCACATAGCTTAAATTTATTTTGTTCAATTGCAATTTCAGCTAAAATGTTTTTGTTTCAAGGACAAAATGTATGATTATGCCACAAAACATAAACTTTGCTATTTTATTGGATAGTATATTGCTATTCTATTGGATATAATGATGGAGTGAACTGGTTGGGATATGGCTACTTCATCCTCTGCTCTAAAGACAAAAAAAAATAGACCTAACACTATTAGAGGAGGCAGCCACAATAAAGAAAGAATACAAGTTGCAGGTAACAGTGGCGTGTCTTCCTTTTCTGGCTCAAAATTAATCATACTTCAAAAAAGTCAGATTAGAATTATTGTACATTGAAGTATATTGTTTAGTCTGGCAGTCAAGAGGGTAAAAGAATAATAATAAAAAACTTGGGTAGTTCCTATATTTTAAGCTCGGATTTTCAACTAGTTCAGATACAATATTGCTAAATAACTATAAATGTTTGCAAGCAATATCCTTCTAGATATTATATAGTAAATTTACTTAAAGAATAAGTTTGGCATTTTTCTAGTTGAAGTAATTTCTTCACAAACATGGTATGTATTCATTTGCCACACAAAATTTTGTTCCAAAATTAAGTTTTTTGCATAAATTTAAAAAAATATCTTGTTCACATTGGTACTTTACAATGGAGGCTATGGGGCACAGAGGAAAAGCTTAAAAACTTATTAAATATGTCAATTTTTCAAGTATTGAACTATAACATGATTACATGCACTTTGTAAAATAGTTTATACCTATCATTTTTTAACAAAAAACATCTATGAGATTGATTCATTTAAAAATAAAAGGACCAGCAGTGCACGACAGCTCGGCACTTTTCTTGCACAACAACCATTCACTCTCCCTAGCATGTGGTTTCCTGTCAAAAAACCAAAATCACAGTAAACTTCTCGTGCCTCGTGGTTGGTTTTGTTTGGCTTTACTTCCATATTTAAGTGAGAACTAAAGGAAAAGAAAATAGAATAGAAAATGTATCGTTACCATGAGAAAAAGAGCACCAGGAATACGCAATAAAATAATTATTTCCAGATCCCTTTTGTTGTCACAAATATACATCTGAAGCATGTTTTCATATATCGAATTTTTTTCTGCTTCATCTGTAAAGTTTTAAGCTTTTGGTGGTGGTACTCTGTACTCCTTAGCCTCCATTATAAAGCACCAGTGTGGACAAGATGCTCTTTAAAATTTATAGAAACGCTCAACTTTCAAACACAGTTTTGCATGGGAACTAGATATACTGTACAACATATTTGTGAAGAAATAAATTTGACTTGAAAATTACCAGACTTATCCTTTAAATATTGTAATACTACTTAAGGTTGAAAAGCAGCACAGGATGCTTTTTATATAGCCAGAGGAAAATATCAGGAACATGCTTTACAGGCATAGACTATCCTTCAGAAAAATATACATTTATTGATTAAATTTATATTGCCATTTGTAAAAAGACTGAAAAATTGCATAAAGAGTTAGTGGTCTGAATTATTGCATCCCTTTTAAATACTTAATGACTCCACCTACTACCAGCGAAATCACACTGAAAAACTGTGTCACCCTGAGCATATAACTTAACCTGACAAGCCCATGTTTGTAGAAAGATGAAAACAAACATTGTACTCTGGTAAAGAGCCTTGGGAGAGTGTTCACATTGAAACAGTCAGATCAATATCTAGTAAAAGCAAACGTTACAGAAGCCAGGCAATTTGATCTCTTTTTTATAGCAGTCTTTAAATTAGTACAAAAGTGCATCAACTGTAGAATGTTTTCCATTGTAAAAGATGGTTGCAAGGCAGGCCTGAAGCAATACTCGTGCCTCAGTGATGGTGTGATCACAGACCTACATTATACATCTATGCTAAATTCCATAAATATTACACCATCTATTAATCTGAACATGATTGTACAGCAAAACATCAGTTTTAAAATTGTTGTATACATATTTTAAAAGTAAGACAGCATTGCTTATCAGCTAAAAGGTCTCACTGAATTAAAAGCCCCAGTTTTGTGTATTTCTTCATCACATTCAAACTATTCAATCCTTCCACACCATCTATGCCCCAGAGGTCCTCCTTCTTCGATAACCTTACCCCGGCAGAGATCCCAGCACCTGATGTCAGACCTCTTCCGCTTTTCTAGAACTTTTTACTGTACTTGTGTTCTCTCTTTCTTGTTTCTTTTATACTTCTCATTATCTGTGCTGTTATCTCCACTATTCACTGACCACTAATTGCAGAAAACATTCAAATCCAAACTTTTCTGGTCTGGTATGTTTGTGGACTGTCCTTACCCTCATCAGACCTGCTAAAAACGAACTTTTTTCCCCCCTCATTCCTCATTTCCCACCATAAGTGCTGCAGCTGATGTTGCAAATGGCCTATAAAAAGACACTTCTCTGCTTTTCGCCTAGATATCAACAGCTAAGAAGACCTAAGCAAATGCTGGACAGTTTTGATTTTGTCTGACTTTCATCTATTCTTGAGAATAAATATAGTTGTACACTTCTAGTACTCTACTTTAAATGTTATTCTTTTTGATTTTGAACTTTGTACTTTGTAATCACTCATATAATATGAATTATGGTTTTGTTTTTAAGTTATGTTGGATAAAGGTGTCTGTCAAGTACAGTATATAACAATAATAATATAATATTGTTTAAGTGTTTTAACTAGACACTTGTATTTAAGACTGATTTTGCACCATTGTCATTAAACCGCCATCTTCTTCTTCTTCTTTCGGCTGCTCCCATTAGGGGTGGCCACAGCGGATCATCTTCTTCCATATTTTCTGTCCTCTGCATCTTGTTCTGTTACACCCATCACCTGCATGTCCTATCTCACCACATCCATAAACCTTCTCTTAGGCCTTCCCCTTTTTCTCTTCCCTAGCAGCTCTATCCTTAGCATCCTTCTCCCAATATACTCAGCATCTCTCCTCTGCACATGTCCAAACCAATGCAATCTTGCCTCTCTGACTTTGTCTCCCAACCGTCCAACTTGAGCTGACCCTCTAATGTACTCATTTCTAATCCTGTAAATCCTTGTCACAGCCAATGCATATCTTAGCATCTTTAGCTCTGCTACCTCCAGCTCTGTCTCCTGCTTTCTGGTCAGTGCCACCGTCTCCAACCCATATAACATAGCTGGTCTCACTACCGTCCTGTAGACCTTCCCTTTTACTCTTGCTGATATCCGTCTGTCACAGACCACTTCTGACACTCTTCTCCCTGCCTGCACTCTCTTTTTCACCTCTCTTCCACAATCCCCATTACTCTGTACTGTTGATCCCAAGTATTTAAACACATCCACCTTCGCCAACTCTACTCCCTGCATCCTCACCATTCCATTGACCTCCCTCTCATTTATACGCATGTATTCTGTCTTGTTCCTACTGACCTTCATTCCTCTCCTCTCTAGAGCATATCTCCACCTCTCCAGGGTCTCCTCAACCTGCTCCCTACTATCACTACAACAACAACATTTATTTATATAGCACATTTTCATACAAACAGTAGCTCAAAGTGCTTTACATATTAAAGAATAGAAAAATGAAAGACATAAATTATAAAAAATAAATCAACATTAACATCGAATAAGAGTAAGGTTCAATGGCCAGGGGGGACAGAAAAAACAAAAACTCCAGATGGCTGGAGAAAAAATAAAATCTGTAGGGATTCCAGACCATGATACCGCCCAGTCCCCTCTGGGCATCACTACAGATCACAATGTCATAAGCAAACATCATAGTCCACGGGGACTCCTGTCTAATCTCGTCTGTCACCCTGGCCATCACCTTTGCAAATAAGAAAGGGCTCAGAGCCGATCCCTGATGTAATCCCACCTCCACCTTACATCCGTCACTCCTAACGCAGACCTCACCACAGTCACACTTTCCTCGTACATATCCTGTACAACTCTTACATACTTCTCTGCCACTCCAGACTTCCTCATACAATACCACAACTCCACTTGAAGCAACCTGTCATATGCTTTCTCCAGGTCCATAAAGACGCAATGCAATTCCTTCTGGCCTTCTCTAAACTTCTCAATCAACATCCTCAGAGCAAACACTGCATCTGTGGTGCTCTTTCTTGGCATGAAATCATACTGCTGCTCACTAATCATCACATCACTTCTTAACCTAGCTTCCACTACTCTTTCCTATAACTTCATAGTGCGGCTCATCAATTTTATCCCCCTGTAGTTACTACAGTCCTGCACATCCCCCATATTCTTAAATATCTGCACTAGTACACTACTTCTCCACTCCTCAGGCATCCTTTCACTTTTTTCTGTCCCCCCGGCCATTGAACCTTACTCTTATTCGATGTTAATTAATGTTGATTTATTTTGTTTTCTTATTGTGTCTTTTATTTTTCTCTTTCTTCATCATGTAAAGACCTTTGAGCTACTGTTTGTATGAAAATGTGCTATATAAATAAATGTTGTTGTTGTTGTTGTTCCAAGATTCCATTAAACAATCTGGTTAAAAACTCCACTGCCATCTCTCCTAAACAGGTATGCCATCTGGACCAATGGCTTTTCCATTCTTTGTAATCTTCATAGCTGTCCTTACTTCCTCCTTGGTAATCCATTGCACTTCCTGATTCACTATCTCTACATCATCCAACCTCTTCTCTCTCTTGTTCTCTTAATTCATAAGCCTCTCAAAGTACTCTTTCCATCTGCTCAACACACTCTCCTCGCTTGTGAGTACGTTTCCATCTTTATCCTTTATCACCCTAACCTGCTAGACATCTTTCCTAGCTCGGTCCCTCTGTGTAGCCAATCGGTACAGGTCCTTTCCTCACTCCTTAGTGTCCAACCTCTCATAAAACTCATCATACGCCTTTTCTTTAGCCTTCATCACCTCTCTCTTCACCTTGTGCCTTATCTCCTTGTACTCCTGTCTACTTTCTGCATCTCTCTGACTATTCCACTTCTTCTTTGCCATTTTCTTCCTCTATATACTCTCCTGTACTTCCCTCTTCCACCACCATGTTTCCATTTCCTCTTTCCTCTGTCCAGATGTCACGCCAAGCACCCTTCTTGCTGTCACCCTTACTACATCTGCTGTAGTTTCTCCACTACCACCCAGTGCTTGTCTCACCTTCTCCCTAAACTAAACCTTGCAGTCTTCCTTTTCCAAATTCCACCATTTGATCCTTGGCTCTGAGCTCACTCTTTTCCTCTTCTTGATCTCCAACGCCATCCTACAGACCACCATCCTATGCTGCTTAACTACACTTTCCCCTGCCACCACTTTGCAGTCTTCAATCTCCTTCAGATTGACTCTTCTTCATAGAATCAACCTGTGTACATCTTCCTCCACTCTTCTGTTCTTAAAATATGCATTCACCACAGCCATGTCCATCCTTTTGGCAAAATCCACTACCCTCTGACTTTCTTCATTCCTCTCCTTGACACCATACCTACCCATCACCTCCTCGTCTCCTCTGTTTGCTTCACCAACATGTCCATTGAAATCCACTCCAATCACCACTTTCTGTCTCTTGGGTACACTGTTCATCACTTCATCCAACTCACTCCAAAAATCTCCTTTTTCATCCATTGCACACCCAGCTTGTGGGGCATATGCACTAATAACATTCATCATCACACCTCCAATTTCCAGCTTCATAACCATTACTCTGTCTGACACTCTTTTCACCTCCAAAACACTCTTGACATACTGTTCCTTCACAATAACCCCTACTCTACTTCTCCTCCCATTCACACCATGATAAAAAAATTTAAATCCACCTCCGATCCACCTGGCCTTGCTCCCCTTCCATTTAGTCACTTGCACACACAATATATCAACCTTCCTTCTCTCCATTATATCTAACTCTCTCTCCTTACCAGTCATACTGCCAGCATTCAAAGTTCCTACCCTCAGTTCCACTCTCTTTACCTTCCTCTTCTCCTCCTGCCTCCGGACACGTTTCCCCCTCTTCTTCTCCTTCTTCAGCCAACAGTAACCCAATTTCCGCCAGCACCCTGTTGATTAACAGTACTGGTGGCGGCCGTTGTTAACCCGGGGCTTGATCTATGGAAATTTGTATTGTTGTCCACATATTGATTTGGCAAAATTTTACATCGGATGCCCTTCCTGACGTAACCCTCCCCATTTATCTGGGCTTGGGACCTGCACAAAGAAACACACTGTTTTGTGCATCCCCTGTTAACACCAGACAGGCAGATCCAATGCATTTTATAACACTGCAAAAAAACATTTTACAGAACATCTGTGAATTGCTGCTTGTATCACACATGCATCAATCTGTAATCAGTAACTAATTAATTAACTAATTCCCAAACCATACCAGAATATTAGTCCATGAGTACATTTTCTAACTAGTTGTTTTGCATTATTTTAACACTTTTAATTGATTGTATTTGAGTTCACATAACATATATGTATTATCAGTTTCTAGTTTTTCCCCACTGGGAAAAAAAACTGAAATAAATTATTGTTAATGGTTTGCTGTTTAAGGCAGAACAAAATAAGACAATTCATTATGGCCCCTATGATTAATAATATGATTTCAACATTAGAATTATTACTAGTTGAGTAAATAAAAAAAAAAAAAAACAAATTAACGACTTAAGCTCTGCCATGTGTAATGAGGTTTATCGTGAAATAATAGGATTAACAACTGAAATCATGAAAATATAAAAAGAGAGAATAAAGTAAACAAAAAAAGAAATTAATCCTTTTTGAATGGGAGAAACCTTCTAAAGAGGAGTTATGCTTGAACATTAGAACAATGTAGACAAGAAAAGGCCAGTCAGCCCACTAGAGCTTGCCAGTCCTAACCACTTAATTCTTTTAAAATAACATCAAGTCTAGTTTTAAAAGTCCCTAAAGTCCTATCGTCTACCCTACTAATTGGTAGCTTATTCAAGGTGTCTATGGTTCTCTGTGTAAAGAAAAGCTTTCTAATGTTTGTGTGAAATTTACCCTTAACAAGTTTCCAACTGTGTCCCCATGTTCTTGATAAAGTCATTTTAAAATAGCAGCCTTGATCCACTGTACTAATTCCCGTCATAATGCTAAACACTTAAATCACGTCCCCTCTTAATCTTCTTTTGTTTAAACCGGAAAACTTTAGCACTTTTAATCTTTTCTCATAATTCATCCCCATGTAGCCCTAAACTAGCCTAGTTGCTCTTCTCTGGACTTTTTCTAGTGCTGCTATAACCTTTTTGTAGCCTGGAGACAAAAACTATACACAGTATTCCAGATGAGG
Organism: Polypterus senegalus; assembly: GCF_016835505.1. Taxonomy (NCBI): domain Eukaryota; kingdom Metazoa; phylum Chordata; class Cladistia; order Polypteriformes; family Polypteridae; genus Polypterus; species Polypterus senegalus. The sequence goes on along the minus strand of NC_053158.1, from coordinate 102,321,198 downwards.
CCTTACCAGTTTGTTATAAAGACTGAGCATAACCTCTTTGGAGTTTTACTCCACTACTGTGGTGGTTTAAGAAATAAGAGGGTTAATTGTGCTAAAATATAGAAGTGTACATTCAAAACAGAGGCGCCGATAGATTCTGGTGCTACCAAAAATATAATTAGTTTACCTTTCAAAAAATTCAGCATACACTGCTGTTTGTGAATGGAAAGCCAATCAGGTCACACACTACAGAATTCATAAGTTCTTATTTCATTGCAAGTTGGATCATTACATTACAAATCAATTATGTTTCTTACAATTCAAAGTTTAATAATCCACCTTATTTTAGATTTTTCCTTTTTTGCAAACACATAATGCTTCCATAAACTGGGTTTCAAAAGAAGTGTTTATTTGGCTTAATTTTTGCATTATTAACTGTCTACAGAAAATAACCCAATGATGATTTACTGTAATTTGATTAATATCCTGCCTTCTTGATATGATGTCTTTCAATATATTCAAGAAAATATTAAAGATAAGTTCATTTGACTGTCTATCAGTCTGGTGGGCATAGGGTTTTTATTTGTCTAGATAAAAGTTGAGACACTATGGCCATGTGTTGTTTACTTTGAACTGCAGTAAAAATAGATATCCATTTCCCCTCATTGACTTCAAATTTTTGATTAACCCTTGTGCTCTGTTTGCCTGGCTACCTTTTGGATTTCCTGGTATTCTCATTATGCCTGGCCTCTACTACAAATTTTGTCTGACGTTTTTTACTCCTGGGGCTCATGTATAAAACTTGCTTTTGTTTCTTACACAAAACTCTAGATTTATAAAACACACACTTGGCATGAAATTTGGTTTAACGTTACAATAACTTTTGACCACCTGTAAATCTTATGCAGACTTCTTTGGTGTTGGCATTTTAGTGACTCCGGGTAGCAAGACAATAAAATAAACAGAACATCTCATTATATTGTGCATTTCAATAACACATTAGACCTATTACAATGTTGTTGAACTATTTCTATCACAGTTGGTAGTAACATTAAGCATATGCATTAGGTGTTAATTACCTTAGTGTGTAGCACATCTTTTTTTACTTATAAAAAGGGTGTGCTGTGTGCTATAGAACATAAATGGCAATGTCAGAGTCACCATGAAGCCAACTATCAAACACAGCATGACCCTGAATCAGTTTGCTTTGTACACTACTATTAGATAAAATAAAGGAATCGTGCACTCAGCTGGGACACCATGTAACAACATTAGTGAGAAACATTTGAGCATCACATATTAATTGTATATGAATTAAAAGAAAGTACTTTCTGTTTACAAAAGCAAATTCATTCTGTGAATGGTACCTTTATTACTACTTGTATGTAGTCAATTGCACCAGGAAAATCAGCAATTGCCTTTTGATCTCAGCCTTCTCATCTTGGCCACAAGAAATGTATCTTTTAAGTATCTTAATTATACCCAGGGCTTAAGTGCTGCCACTTCCGTGCATTTTGCCACCAATAGTGGATGTGTACAAGCACACTGTGTTTCAGCTTGGCAAGTACTTAAGCACGGTCAAAGTAATCCCTTCCATTCAGTGTAACTTTATGTGGAAGCAGAAAAAATTGTGAGTACATTGGCAGTTATCGAGTTCCACTTCAAGTACTAATTAAACCATCCTATACTGATGACATGACATGGCTCAGTGAAGACTACAAAACTCCTGACCAGTCAGCCTAGTTCATGCTGAAAAGTGCCTGTTGCGATGTACTATATGGATGTTAAAACCTTCAACGGTACAAGGATTGTGCGATTTCTGAACGATAGTCTCTATAATGTAGGCTCTAATTCAGTACACAATTCCAAGAAGATGACTCTAGCAAGTTTGAATCTGCTTATAAGCCAGTCATGATTATGAGCCAAAAAAAAAAAAAATCACAATCCCTGAAAACTCACTCCTTACAAAGCCTGCCACACTGCTATATATCCCCTTGAAGGTTTGCCACATTGTGATGGCTTGTACAGTACTGCACAATATAGTGCAGATGCATGGACTGCCTCTGTCATGTGAAACAGGCCAAGATGTGTGTATCAACGACACAGACCCTGTTCCTCAGTACAGTACAGTTGTATGTTCAGTGTTAAGAAGCTTATATGTAGTGCAATCTTGTCATTTAGTTGGGAAAATGATTGTTTTATTGTCTCCACTCAGCTGCTCCCACTTGTTTTATTCTTTTATTTTTGACTCCCACTGAGAGACCACCAAAAAGAAAGTTTTTGCAGTCTCTATTTAGGACAATAATATCTCAAGTAATTTTCATTGAATTTTTATTTCCTCTGTTCTCTCGTGATTTGTTGTAAAGACATTACTGAAGAACATGGCAAAATGTTTTACCTTGATTAGATCATGACAATTCAAAAAAGGTGTGTTTTAGCCATACATGGTTACTAGAGGGAGGTGGCAAGGAATGGCTAAAAGAGTGGGCACGAGCGCATAATTTGAGATTTATAAACTAACTTGGTGTGGCATGCCACGTAAGTACAATTTTATAAATCTGATTTCTTTTGTGAGTACTGCGTTTCTGCCTTTTTTGAGCATATGCAAAATTTAAGTATAAAAATTATGCAACATTTTACACATGAGAGCAACAGGTCTTTTATTCTCTCAATAAACCCAGGAGACAATGTCTCTTAACACAGAGAATGATCATAAGCGACACCAAGATAAAAAATCAGTTGGTAATCACAGGAGCAGTCCACAATGGAGGAACAGATGCTGATACTGTGCAACATGCCCTGAATGAAGATGCTGCTCTTTAAGAGTCTATTAATGGTCAGACTGCTGGTTCAATTGTGTCAGAACCCGTGTATCCCTGATCTTAAGCATCTTGGTGGGGATCCTAAAAATATTTGAGTTTTTGTCATCCAATGTGAGCTAGTATTTAATTTGCAATCTTGCATCTACCCCAATGACTGAGATAAAATTGCTTAGAGTTGTGTTAGTTACAAATACCCTATTAGGGTATTTGCTTTATATACTGTACCAATAAACACCCAATTACTTCCAAACTGAAAAGTTTATAAAAGACTTCCCCAGAATCTTTAAGATTCATGATCATGCTTGGACTGCATAAAGCATCATGACTTGGTATGGGATAACACCTGACTGGTTACCATATTTTGTAGTGGTTTTGCTGAAGACATAATAGATTACAGTATATCACAAAATACGAAACATTAGATGAGGTATTAAGCGCAAATGAAAAGATTGCCACTAGAGGCAAGGAACACAAGTTTGAAAACGTCTTGTTTAAATGATTTATGTTTCCAGCAAAGAAGAAACTCAGCACTTTACCCAGTACTATAGATGAACAACCTCCACCTGAGCCTTTGGGACTGGGGAAAACCATGTTAGGTTTTCAGGGAAAATGATGTCTGGTGGCGCTGGACTTGTGTTTTTACTGTGGTGAATCTGGGCATGTAGTTACAAACTATTACTATTAAAGAACTACAGGGAATCCAAAAAGTTCATCACATTTTGGGGTAGGTGGGATGGCCTTCAGTAGTCAAATCCAGTAAAAAACTATTTATTTTTTCCTGCACTAATCAATAACAGATAAGCCATTGATTTTGTTGATTTGGGTGCCAATAAAAACTTTTATCAGTCATGTTTTCACTAAGCTACGTGGATTAGAAATTAATTGAATTAAAGATCCATCCTTGTATTGTGAGTATTGTAGGGAAAATTAGACTCTCTGGTTTCACCCTAGTTTATTTAAGACATTCTTGTTTTCAGACTGTTCTATATACCTTTGTAAAGCACTATACTCTGTTTCAGAAATTTAAATAAGTAAATTACCATTTTGTACTTGCTGTTTTTTGTCACCTTTTCCTTTGTTTCTCTCTTCATCTTTGGGATCTGGATGATCAGAAGTGCAATTCATTTCAGCCCCATTAATAGTACCATTCTTGCCCTCCTTTTGTTCAACAGTTTCTTCACCAAGCTCTCCCTGTGCTTCTGTAGCTGCGTTTTCACCTCCTTCAGACTCCTGCCGGGCTTTCTCTTCAGCCTCTCTCTTAGCTTTTTCTTCAGATTCTGTGAAAGTGTGTAAAAACCAAACAAAAAGCCAAATGTATAATAAAAACTGAAGTAATTTATTGTTTACAAGATCTTTCTCAAGGCTAAAATTAAGGCCATAAATTATGCTTGAGCCTATGCAAGTAATGCTTCCTGGATAGACGCTACCCCCCAAAAAGCATATGCTGAAAAAAGCAGTCATGGAAAATGGATGAATGAAAGGCAATGATGTATTGTTTTTTCATAGCTTTATAGTAACAAATTTTGAAACTTACTGCACAAGTGGTAAAACTACGTCTTATATAAATTAAGTTCATTAATGCATATTGCTATGAAAAAGAAAGGCAAGAGAGAAAAACAAGGATGACAAGAAAGAATCTGGAGTTACTATATACTGTAGTTGATATTTGGTGTGGTATTTGTCAAAACTCTATTCAATGTGGAATTTCATTTCTACTGATTTACTTTGCATTCTCCCATAGCTAATCCATCTGTTGTTTTAAGTTAACAAACTCTATATGGTTTGCTGATACTGCATCTTTAAAATTATTTTTCTAAAAACATGGAATACAACAACTGTTACCTTTGGTTGCTTGTGTCTTCCATTTTTCTCTATTCTGTAGCACAGTTTCATACCAAATGGCTTTAAAATTTTTAAAATCCACAGTGAGTAGTGAACAGTTAAGTGAGGCACTTCCTTCTGACCCAGTACTCTTCACACTGGATCTTTTTACTTCAGTAGGGGTGATACTGTTTAAGCTGCAAACAAAAGAAGATATATATATAAAGTCAGCTCTGTCTGTTTTTAATAGATTCAAATACCTTTAACACAGCTATTTTCAAATTCTAGAAAATTTAGGATTTCCTTTGTAAATGAAGAAAAATAACCTGACACAATTAACAAATTATTTATGAACAATGCAGATTTAAAATAATTACTGGTGTTCATTTTTTATATACATATACTTTTCAGCTTCTATTAACCAGATCTAATTATACAGTACAGACTGTATTTCCCAGTTAAAACTCTGGTAGCTGGTCTGATTTGTTTAGTATCCCATTGTGACCTGTTGGTGGGAATGCAACATCAAGTTTTACACTGTAACACTTTAGATACTACACTAATAGGCGATTTTAGACTTTCATGTCAAGAACACGTGTGAAACTCGGTGCTGCATTTAATTCCCGGTGGCCAAAGTGACACATCGCCACATCAGTTTCTTAATTAGAAGCAGTTCTTGCCCTTATTAAAACATGCTATATAATTCAATGGCTTGTTAGCAATCTCATTATGCCTTGGCAGAGATTTGTTATATTACAGAATGTTCTTGTCCAAACAAACCCAGGTCACTTACAAATATGTTATGACTAGCAAAATACCCGCGCTTCGCAGTGGAGAAGTAGTGTGTTAAAGAAGTTATGAAAAAGAAAAGGAAATATTTTAAAAATAACATAACATGATTGTCAATGAAATTGTTTTGTCACTGTTAAGAGTGTTGCCATCATCAAGGATTTCATTATCATTATTTCTCTCAATCAGGTTTGAATTTGGAGGATGTGTTGTGTTCAAGTTACATTCTGTGCTTGTCAACCATTGTAACGATACAACTGGTTTCATTGATAACTTTGTGTCCATATTGTCAGAATTGAAACATTCAAAAACATCGAAGTGTCCACTACTCAAATCACTACCCGTGAATCTAAGATGTTCAACAGGCATTCCCGGTTGTCCAAAGGTGTAAAATATTTCCCCATTTCTATACACTTGAAAGCGACAACGAAACAATTCCGTGGCAGCTATCAGTTCACATGCAGAACAATAGGTTGAAAGCTTAAGCATTTCACTGCTATAGTGGCCCTGTGTATTATAATTGTCTCCTGTACCGTCATCAGTCCACACCTTGAACCTGTACCAGTCATTCAGTACATAAGACATAATGTCTCTGCGGATATAAAGGCTGAGACTGATATGGCCATGCAATAATTAAGAGAGAGAATGGAAGAAGAAGGCGCAATCTCGGGGCATGGAAACCACTGGGTATGGGTTGGTGAAATTGTGATTGACGGTGATCACTGGAATAGACATGTTATTCTGGATAAACTTTCACCTGTTGAGAAAGAAAGTACAAAGGAAGGTGAGAAGCAGTGGAGTAGGGAATGAAAAGCAGAGGACAGCACCAGGAAGATGTATGTGAGCAAGTAAGGAAGCCCAACAACGACAGCCTTGAAGCGGTGGAGTAAAAGAAAAGGCAACAGTCATTAGGTGGGAGACGTGAGGAAGTAAGAAAACCCAACAGTTTTAGCCTTGAAGAGGTGGAGTAAATGAAAAGGCAGGAGTCACCAGCAGGAAGACGTGAAGCAATGCAAACAGTAACAGGCTTGATGCGGTGGAGTAAAGAAGAAGGTAGCAATGAGCACGACGAGCAGCTGAGGAAAGTAAGGAGCGAGTGAGGAGGCACATAATAACAATAACTATAAGCGTAATAAATGAACAATTAAACAGCGGAGAAGCCGTGGATTAAATAAAAAGGCTGAAATTATCAGCACAATAAAACAGTGAAGGAGCCGTAAATTAAATAAAAAGGCTGCAGTTATCAGCAAGGAGACATGAATACTGTAGCGAAGCAAGGAAGAGAATGAAGAGACCGGAGCGACGGACGGCCTTATATGGGCAGGCTGCCAATTCCGTGGGAGACATGGGGATGGGGGACGCAATATAGGCAGGCAGCCAACTACGTGGGAGGCGTGGGGATGGGGGACGCAACACCGCCTCACACGGCGACCGAGCTGCAGGCTATGGACGTATATATGTACGTAAGTAGGATTCAGTTATGACCGTTACGCGTAGAATTTCGAAATTAAACCTGCTTAACTTTTGTAAGTAACCTGTAAGGAATGAGCCTGCCAAATTTCAGCCTTCTACCTACATGGGAAGTTTGAGAATTAGTGATGAGTGCGTCAGTAAGTCAGTGAGGGCTTTGCCTTTTATTAGTATAGCTTTATATAGATGGAAAGACAAATGGGATCAAGCTTGTTGTTTGTTCTAATTGCTAAATGTCAGTTGGATAAGAAAGTAAAAAGTAGCTAAAGACCCTAAAAGCAGACATTTAAAAGAATCAATTAAGAGCTATGAATCTTAAAAAGTGGGCGAGCTAAAACTAAGCTAAAAAGGAAGGTCCCTTTAGTTATGACAATTGGTTAGACCACCAGGAAGTTCTTAGGCTGTCAACTGTGTTAGTGTTTTTTTTTTTTATTTTAGTCTTTTTGGGGTATCTGGTGGCTACATGCAATACATCTGCTTGTTATTATACATTACAGCACAATGAAGTATATCTATTGCTTATCCTACTAGAGAAGAAATGCTGAAAATACAGCAGTGATACAGTATATGGCAGAACAATATAATGCTTCATAGGTAGATTACCGTACAAAGCATTAGCAATAAACCATACCAACAAATATTCATTAACATAGAACAGTATCAAATTAAAATATCAATTTCACTTAAAAGCAAGTGATATTTAGCAGTTACAAACAGATACTCGAAGTAAGAAAGTTACACATTGGTAACTACCATTAAATCAGTAGTGGAAACTGACAGTGAAGGAGCATACATTATGTTGTATTTGACTTAACAGCTTAATGACCCAGAACTAACATCTGTCTGCAGGTGTTCTGGTAGAGTATTGAATGCTACAATATCACCTGCTGGATGGCAGGCAAAGAGTCTGTTGCTGGGGTGTGTTGTGTCTGAGATGAAGGAAAATGGCTTCTTTAAGATCTTTTGTCATAAATGTATTGAAAATGGATGGGAGTTTTGCTTCAGTGATGAAATCATCCATGATTGAATTATCCATTGCCAGGCTTTGCCATCCTCTAAAGTACAGTTAACACCTCAAATTATGATGCTGCTAAGTAAGTGCCTTAGGTGGAAAAATATTGATGAAAAGCTCATTTTCAGTCCAAAACTCCACTTATAGGATAATACTATGAGTTGTTTTGATTAATGTCCTTACATAAACTATCAAAACAAATACTGTTGTGGTGTGAAATTTTGCATATAAGTTGATAAATATTTTTTATGTCTTTATTTGTAAATTCTAACACTAATGTCTATCAATGATAAGAACAGCAATGGTTTGATGGTTAAGGACCAATTCTTTGTAATTTTATAACAGGGTTGGCGGAAGTGCCTAAGACAAGTTTGGCAAGTGTTTCTCTGCAGGAGTCTCTCAAACAACCCCCATGGTAAGCCAATCTACTGACCTGGCAAGCTTCACTTTAACAAATGGTTTTGGGGGCAGGTGTGAATGTATTCTGTGCCCCATTGGTCTAAAGTATGGCTGTTTGGAATTGGCTTGTATCAGAAGCCATTAAGTACCACAATGCCCTATTGGCTGTAGGGTTTGGACAGATAGTTTATAAATTTGCTTGATTTACCCCTCCCTTTCTCTCTTACAAACATCTGATGAAGGAGCATCTCAAACACCATGAACTGAAAAGGACAACACAATGACGAGCACAGCTCGGCAGCCATATTGAGACAGGCATATGGCCTCTCCTCAAGAAAACTGACCAAAAATGAGGATTTAACTAGAAACATATTTTGCTTATTGTTATTTATGATTATTAACAAAAAAAAAAATTATTTAAAGCGTAACTTTACTCCTGCTTGTCTTTTACTATACCTAATTGCCTGAAGTTATTAATGTAGAAGGGAAGGTGGGGAGAAGTTATATGGTACAATACCATATAAACAGTGGTAAGTCTACAAAGGCTACATATTAATAATACAAAAGGGGAAAGTAGAGTAATATATTACTCTACCAAGACAAAACACATACTCTCTATACTGTATAAATGTACGAAACAATATTTGAATTGCAAAACTCAAAACAAGTGGTGATCACTACTTACTGTTTTTTTAAGTTTAGCACTTCTACTTCTTTGTGAGATACAAACAAGCAATACCTACACCACCCCTAAAACTCCATGTGGCTTTAGCAAATAAAAGCATGCAAGATGTGCAGCAACAAAGCCACACATAATACAAGATTGCATAATAAGTGATTTATACCTTCCTTTTAAAAATATAGGGCTCATCAGATAGTTCAAATCTGTCTGAAATGACTCAAAACACTGCTGTAAGAGAGCATTTGCCATGATCATAAATCTTAAATTGACCATTATTACCCTACCACAATGTTAGCACTTCAACTAATTCTAATGAACTGATAAGAATCCTAATGCACCTTCCACAATTCAAATGGTAAAATGCTATCTTAAATTATATAAAACTAGAAAAAAATGAAAATGCTTTTGGGTAATTGTGTAGAGCCTTTTTTATAATTTGGCAAGCATTCATTAATGTACCACAAATCTGCTGCCTTCCTCCCAGTATCCCTGCTAAACTCCAATTGTTTTATTTAAGAAGAAGTTGTACAACACAGTGGGTCTCTTTATATTACTCACTGGCTCTCTGTTTTGGATGTGGGTGGGTGTTCAGTGTAGTTTATGATTACAAATTATAAACCACAGGTTTCCAGATTTCGATTAATAAAAAAGTTACTGAAAAAATAGGTCAAAACAAAACCATAATTTTTTCATTTATTTTTTTGTACCAATAGGAAACTCCTTTTGTGAGGTTTTGCCACACCTATATAATGTCACTTACTTTGCACACTTCATCAACTGTTGCTATTAAAAATATGGTGGCACTCATTGAATACATGTACAGACTGGCAAGAGCCCCTAAAAACAGCAAACAAAATGATGCTGCACAATTTTCATCTGTTTTTCATTCACTTTGGATATGAACTTTGTTGTTTTCATTTACATATCTTCCCTTAAACTTCAATCGGATTAAGATGGGTCAAAAATAGATGGGTAGATACCTACTGTGGAATTTTATAGTCAGTTTCTTATAAAAGCTTCTTCTAGAAGCAATAATTATTTAGAATAATACATAGAGTGAAATAGATATACAGATCAAATGGCATGAAAGTCAAAGGAGAAAAACTAAATAACATGACCTATTAGATTGCAATAATAAAGTAACACACTGAAGCCTCCACAGTCATGTCTCATGTAACAAAGAAAAGATATTAAAACATGGGGAACTTAATGAATCCATTGGTTAATCAGAAACAGTTGACTATGATGAAAACTCACACATACTAATAAAACAAAGGATACTCTGACAATACTATCTATGCTACAGGATATTCACGTAAATGAATGCAATAGGCCAACAGTCAGTTATATGAAAACATTGCTGTTTTTCAGAAGGCCATGTGATTGACTGGTGCCATGTCCAGGAGCTGATTTTTGCCTTGGTTGTCAGCTGCATTTACCTCAGCAATTAGTATTTCGTGCTGAATCAAAAAAGAATGTGGTATATAGTCACTGGTTTGAATATTTTTTTGATTTTTATGTTAAATTTAGAAAGATTCACATTTGTCAATTGTAATTTGAAGTAACCACTTTGTTATAAGATTACTCACTTTGTTTCATTTGTTTAATTTAGATTTTTTCTTTACTTTCTACACCATGAGTTAATTGATATATTGCATGTGTTTTTGTAACTTTAAGAGGTATTTTGATTTAATTGGTTAATTGATGTGTTGATTCTTGACACAGACAGAGACAGAAAGGGAAGTGCTGCTGAGGTGTTTTTTTTTTTGTAATGCAGCCTGCAATTTTCAGTTTAATTTTTGAATTAAGATTTTACCTTTTTGTGAAGTTTGAATATTATGTGATCTCCGGGACTGAAATTAAAGTTTTGTTTCTTTTTAAATCGAGTAACCAACTCTTGCTGACAAAGTCATATTCCTTGTGTACAGTCCGGCTCAGAAGTACACACGTAGTGATAAAACAGTAAATAAAGTGTGTCCTTGCCCTATATAAAGATGAATGATTTCATAGAAATTATTTAATGTGGTTAATATCATTTAATATTAGCATGCCCTTTCATGGTTAAAGTGGCTGATGTTACCATATATAAGTTGCAAGTATAATTGCAAGTACTACAGATCCTATCACTCATTATTAGTATGAGGATTAATCTAATACTAAATATGTAGCATTTCTCTTTAGTCTGGAATAACATTTATGTGCCAACAGTTATGGTTAAAGTGATTCTTACAAAAATATTCTTTTGTCAGAATTTGCCTGGCTGGTTTTGCTACTTGCAAGCTGGCAATTTACTAATAGATTGCTGGCATTGTCAAGTGCTGTGAAAGACTATTAATAATATGATAATAAAAACAAAATGCAATACATCATACATTCACAATGTATTTAAAATGTTTCAGAGTTCTGTTCCAGAAAAGAATACTCTATAGTGCAGAATTTGTAACAGGCCAAAGATTAGCTCCTACATACCAAAGCAAGTCATTTGTGCTTAACAGTACGTGATCCCTGTTTCAGAATAAAATCAATGTGGATGTCGAAAACCACAAAATCATCCTATCACTAAACGCTGGAGAATAACACCCCTTTTCAAGATTCATATCCACGTACTGTGCACCAGGACCCATGTCCTTCATATGTCAGAGACAAGAGACAGATTGTAGAATTCCGCTGACACAAGGTGTCACTTAAAAATAACCCAATGTCTTACTGTCCTTCAAAATCAACTAGAAAAAAATGTCACCATGGAGCAACTTGTAATAGAAAATGAAAGAACAATGATGTGCAAGATAGTAAACAATATAGGGTTTAGTTATGGGTCAATTCAATCTATTCTCCATGAACAATTAAACAAGAACATCTGCACACATTAGGTGCCCAGAATATTAACTCCTTAAATGCAGCACTGTGCATTCAAAACACGTAAACTGTCGTTTAAGACAGGAAGAAACTTAAGAAGCATTTCATAACTAGGCATTAATAACTATAGTCTGATTAACAAAAAAAAGTATGCTGATTCTCTATCACTACATAAATTCATGGTCAAAGTCAGTACAGGCCCATATAACTGTTCAATATTACTTTGATTTGCTCCAGTGTTTCTGTCAATCATTCAAGGAAAATTGATGAGAAAACCTGTTGATCACCCTCCATCCGCTTTACAATAATGTTCTTTCTCACAGTGCAAGGAAGCTGAATGGTGAAACTATTCATTCAAAGAGATACCACATCTACTCTGTTCTTTAGACCCAGCCCCTAAGACTACCACCTGTTTCTCAATCTGGAAAACATTGTGCCAATGATGAAGGCAATATGTTAGGTAGAGATTACTGGTTGCACAATATATAATCATTAGCCATTTTGTTAGTTAGTTATACCTTCTTTATAAGGCAAATTAACTGCTCCTTCAAACAGGCTACAACTACAACTACAACATGTACAGCATGTTATAGTTAGTTATTTTTTAGGCAGATATTAAAATTGACAAGACATGTCATCTGATTGACCTTGATTATAGCATGATTCTTGGTTTCAGATATGGTTGTTTCAGCATTTCAGAAACAGATGCCCTCTAGGATTCCCATGCAGTTCAGTCAGTAAAGTTTAAAGAAAATGGTGTGATAAATATAAAATGTTCAGCGAGTTGCAGTTCTGATCCTGAGAGAGGTCTGAGGAGAATTGCCTGACTTGTTCCTGCCAACAGGAAGGAAATAAACATACAGACAACAACTCTTTGCAACAGGGTTGTTCAGGAGGAAGGCAGCAAGGTGTTATTGTGTCCAGTAGTTTTGTCACTTTTGGGTTAAAAAATGTAGATTGAACTTTATTTGTCTCTAGGGGGAATTTTTGTATTTTACAGAAGGTCTTTAAATAAGTAGACAGATATTGTATGGTCTGAACATACACCACAATGACTAAAAAGAAAGAAAGAAAGAAAGAAAACTTCTGACTTGGCTGTCACAGTCACAGCGAGGCATTGTACAGACATATTGCATTAGAATATTTTGATACTTCCACTGAGTAATTCATTGAGTTTCTTGACACACTTCTGCTGAATAATTTGTTGGTAGAAAATCCTCAGTGTTAGTGTTTTAGAGAGAGAATGTTCAGCATTATTCAAAATGGCATTAAGTTTTGTTTTAATGCTCTGCCTTGCTACTACCTCCAAGAGGTCCAGAGTGTGCCCCATAACTTACTCTGCCCCTTTAATTAGCTTGTTTATTCAATGGGCCTCTTTTCAAGTGATGTTACCAGCCCAGCACAAAACAGAATAGGAAACTGCACTGGCCATCAGAGAGTTATATAAGATGTGAAGTCTGTCCCTACCCAAATGCAGGTCAATGTTTAACTTAAACCTGTGCTGATTTACTGCAAATAAGACATCTGTTGCAGAATGGATTCCCACTGATTTTACTCAAAAAACTGTCTGTGTTTTCAGTCTCACATCTTATCTCACTTATCTTGCAGAATGCAACAGGGGAGGTAAACCCGCAGGAGTAGGGAGACATAGCCAGACTGCAACCACCATTAACATTAGAAAGCAGGGTTTCAGAGCTAAGATTCTTCTCTGTTTCAGTAGAACGTGGCATACATACCAGGTATGTTTCTTTCAAATATCTGATCATTGTGCAAAAAAAATGAATGAGCTTACAATAACTTTACAGTGACTTTAATAATGTCATCTTGGTATCTGAGCTTCCAAAATATAAACAGCTTGTGAAATGTACAACTACAGAGGAAAAAGCTCTGGACCAATGTTACAACACTATTTCAGTTGCTTACCATGAAATTTCATGGGCCCCTTTGGGCAACTCTGACTATAGCATGGTATTTGGTGTCCCTTCATATAAGCAGAAATTGAAATCAGCTAAACCAGAAATAAAAGCAGTACATAAGTGGACTAGTGAGGCTGTGGAGAGACTACAGGATGGACTTGATTCTACTCCCTGGAAGGTATTTTGAGATGAAAATGATGGATTAGATGAGTATACGGACACAGTCACTATTTAAATTCTTATCAAGGAATATGTACTATTACTAAAATAATCATCAAATGCAATAATGACAAACCATTATTTCTTACAAATCTCAAAAAGTTATGAAAGACCAAAGAGGAAGCTTAAAAAAGACAGTTTACAAACAGGCCAAGAATCAGCTACACAAAGCTATTATATATACCAAAAGCAGATATAAGGTTAAGCTTAAACAGAAATTTTCCACCCAGTGCTACTTCAGGGTATGTGGCATCTTTAGGCATTGTAAGGTGGACCTGAGCATGTTCATATTTGCATATGAAATGAAAGAAGGGCTGGATGGGGTGTTTGTCCCTTTTGAAGATCATAGTTTGGATTATTTGTGCTATACTGACCTTTTGATAGAACAGTGAAGAGTGGGTGTGGGGGGATGGGGCTTGAATGAGCTCTGGCATTCCCCCAAGCCATGGAACCCACTTGGCCTAGAGTTGGCCCTGTTTCCACCAATCACTCTGTCTGGAGTGCTTTATAAGTGATTACTGGTTACAAATGCAAGACCCTCCCACCTTGCATCAAACTAAGGCCAGGTTTATACTTCGTGCAACGTGATGCATGTGCCTGTGGATTCTACTGCTAAGCAAGTGCTGTACTGCTTATACTTGTGCGAGTACTTTATGTAAATCTGGAAGATTCCACCACGAGGCATTGTGAGATATCACCACGGTGAGAAAATGTTCAGCATCTCTGTGTTGTGAATTTCCAGAAACATCCATTAAATTCCCAGGTCACCTTGCTACAATATCTCTGAAAAGAATGGATGTTTAATGATTACATTCATCAATCCAGGGATGCGGCCATCCCAGGAAGCTTCGGGCATGAGGCAGAAACAATCCCTGGACAAGGCTTTAGCTCACATATACACTAGCATCATTTCAGCATCACCAAATCCCCACACCTTCATGTATTTGGAATTAAACCAGAACAAACTGTGGAAACCCAAAAGGAAAACATGCAAACGCCAGGCAGGGAACACCAGGGACCTGATTCCTTGCGAGGAAGCAGTGCTACCGCTCCACCACCGATGCCACCCTAACATGTATAATTATTACCAGTATTCATTATTTAAATTAAGTTAACGATTTATCTGTAAAATGTAACATACATAATTTAATGCATTTCATCATTAGAGTGATATCAAGTATAAATCTAAGGACTCTAAATGTGCAGAGAGCTGGAATATCATAAATGTAATGTGTTCTGTGTGTCAATTGCTGCTTGCTGCTGCTGTCAGTTTATGAGGAAGCCCCAGAAGCATGTAGTGATTAACAACTGGGTCAGTTTAAAGATGATGTTTATGATGGTCTACTTTAATGATGAAATAAACTACGAGATTAAAGTGGACATTTTGAAATTAAAACCAAAATTTCCACTGTAATCACAAAATAGACCTTTTCACTGTGTCCCTAATTTTTTTCTTTGTGGCTCAAATACACTGCCAAACATTCTGATGCTGTTGTGAAGGTGATAAAAAAAAAGACAGCACAGAAGATGGTATGTGAGACCTTTAAAATGTATCATGTCATTACGTTGGGGAATATGCAACACTTGAATATAAAAGCACCGCAAATGCATTTGTATGTTGTCATTTTGCTTCACCACATTGAACCTGTAGGATCTGCAAAGCAGCTTTCTGTCACATCCATCCATCATCCAACCTGCTACGGGGTCTGCTGGAGCCAATCCCAGCCAACACAGGGTGCAAGGCAGGAAACAAACCCCAGGCAGGGCACACACACACACACACCAAGCACACACTAGGGACAATTTAGGACCGGACCGTCAATGCACCTAACCTGCATGTCTTTGGACTGTGGGAAGAAACCGTAGTACCCGGAGGAAACCCACACAGACACGGGGACAACATGCAAACATGCCAGGAAGTGAACCCAGGTCTTCTAACTGTGAGTCAGCAGCGCTACCACTTTGCCACTGTGCCGCCCTTTCTGTCACATGTAGATAGTAAATAGAGACTCTGAAGTCACATTTTGACTTGATCACACTGCGCACCCTGACTTTTTGCTGTACTGCAACCCACGCACAAGTTGCATTCATTTCTGAGGACGTGCTCAGAGGATGTGTCAAATGAACGCTGGGAAAGCTGTAAAGCGTACACATCCTGAGAGTGAAGTATAAACGGCCCTAACCTCTCTCTACCTGGCCAGTTGAACAGATTTTATTGTGGGTTTGAGAAACACTCCTCAACCACTCAGGATATCAAACCAACTGACATATCCCTCTTTTACCTCAACTGCACCTTCCTAATATGATTTCTGAGCATAAGGTCCATCTGCTCTTTTGGAGTCAGAAATTTTGTAAAGCTCCTGGTATAGACAACATTTCTCTTTCCACACTAAGACACTGTTCTGATCAGTTAGCACCTGTATTAACAGAATTTTTCCCTTAGTGTTTGGCTCAATGTAAAGTCCCTGCCTGTTTTAAAGAATCCACAGTCCTACCTGTGTTTAAGAAACAAAATATTTCCCATTTAAATTATTACACGCCAGTGGCACTAATCTCTGTAATAATGAAAACATCTGAATGTTCTTCATCATCACAGATTCTCTACTTGACCAAGTACAGTTTGCTTACTGTGCTAACAGGTCAGTTGAGGATGTAGTAAACATGGCTCTCCACTACATCTTGAAATATTTAGACTCCTCAACTACTTATGCTAGGATCTTATTTATGGATACCAGGGGGCTACGACTCCTGCTTGCTTCGATTGCCAACCCCTGTGTTTGGTTTTCCTGATACACACTTTTAAAATATTTTTTTTTTTTCTTGGAATTGTTTGTTTTATTAGTTTCCCTTTTATTTTAGAACTTTGGTAAAAACAATATTTGGAATTATTTTTTCTTCAAGATCGCATTGAATTTTGATTCCATTTTTGGACTTACGTTGTGACAATACAACGTATAACTGTCCACAAGTGAATATCATTCCTTTATCTCTTATAAATAAACCAACTTTTTTAATGTTTGTCCCTGTGATTTGTTAATTGTCATAGAAAATACTATTCTAATGGGGAATTGTAAACATTTTAATACGAATGGCATATCAAGGTCTCATTTGGTGTCTAATGTTATTCGTGGAATATATACTAAATTACCTTTTTTGTTGCCTGTTAAAATGTTACATAATAGAAGAAGTGTCTTAATTTGTCAGGCATCAATACAGTTGTGGCATCAGACATCATTTCATACATATACTGTACAATAGTTGTCCGATTTACATAATCCAGCTGCTTCTTGCAAGGTACCGTACGTATTTTCATCTATAGTTAGAACATCTCCATACGACGTTGTTCCTTTCGATTCTCGTAACAATTTTAAATTAAAGCATTAGCTATCTTTTGGTAATACAATATTTAATCGTGCAAAACCTTTGCAGTTAATTTTTCTTGGATGCCATATTCCTTTTTGTTTTTGCCACGTGTAATGTTGAGGAATTTGCGCATACGTATATGCCTTTGCATTTACGCCATTTTTATTTAGTTCGAAATAAGCCAATAATTGTTTTTTTTTTTAGCTACTTGTAAAGCATCTGCTTCTTCACCTTCTTTAAATTGAACCATATTCTGTCCTGGTAAATGAATCGGTAATAATTCAACAGAATGACTTTGACTGTGCAATGGTAATTCCATTAAATGCCAACCGCTTTCCATTGCACTAACATATCGAGTATCTAAGTATGCTTGAACTTCGTCTTGTGCTTGTTCTTTCGATAACGTTACGCATACTCTATCGTGCCCTTTATGATTGTACTTGTAGATGTACTGAATACTCATCACTGATGCACACAATACTCAACATTAATATGACAATCAAATCTTTTTAGCAAATATGGGTTATATGGTACGATCATTTAATTATCGATCATCACAATTTTTCCATCTTTCTTTCCTTGATAAGTGTGTTGTTTGTGCCAATTATCTCTCTGGCGATAATCTGGAAAGCCAGCCTTAGTCATATCTGTTGTTTGAACAAAAGCTTTTGTAAACACTTTTTTTCTTTCGAGTCCCAACATGCTGAATCTTTTAAATGAGGTTCGTGAGACATGTGTTTAATGACTTTGTACCATAATTCAGGATTGATTTCTCTGTTTGGAATTTCAGCACAGACAAAATGATCTACATCATCAGCAGTTAATAATTTTTTTTTGTAAAGTAACCAATAAATGCATGTGAGGTAAACCCCGTTTTTGAAATTCAATCGTGTAAATGTATGCTTGGATTTTACTGAACAACGTTTCGAGTTCTTTCAATAAAATTAAGACTTTCTGATAAAACAATCTACTTACAAAAGTCAGAATATCTAGAGCCGATGTAGCTGGTGGCATTGTTTTCAAGAATCTCAGGATTTCCAGCCATTGTGGATTGCACGTCATTGTAATATATAAATCTGGCTGACCGATAGTTCTGGATATTGCCACTGCATCATGATATAGCTGTTGTAATGCTCTTGGACTACTTTGATATGACGATGGTAATATTACTGCTTTACCTATTTTGAATTTGTCTGAACTATTGATATTTGAATTTTGAACGTGATCAATGAGTCCTTGTATATGTTCCGTTCTAAGTTTTGCTTGATTCAATTTAGAAAAGAAAAGACGATTAGCTTAGACTTTTAGATATGCATTAATAATGTAATGTTGCGTTAGACGTTGAGATGATAGAAGTGGGTTAAATACATTGGAATGTATCGCTAATTTTGCCCCAAAATATTGTGTTGGTGTTATTCATTTTTCTGAATTTATGTGTTTCATATTGTATGACCATCCTGTTTCTCCATCTCGGAAAAGCAAGGGCAAGAGTAATGGATCAGAATGTGGTGAATTATTAGACAGAAATATCTACTCTGTTTTTGATATTTCTGTTTTTCGAAATTATTATCGCTGATAACTCATCACATGTTGGTTTAATATATATACATGCGTGATCTTTCTGATTCATAAAGAAATCCAAGAAAACTTTGTCTGTGTTTTGCAAATAGATTTCGTGTAAAGTGCAATACTTTTGGACATATGGATCTGTATCCATTATTGGCTGTATAATTTCTAATATGTCCGATCGTTTAACTCTTTTGATTCTATGTTGCATCGCTTCTCTGTGATCATAAATATAAATCTGCCCGAATTGTGGTTTCTTCGAAATTAAACTTGTTGTTGCTTTAATTGTTGCTGGATCACAGATTCTCATAGCGTATGGTCCATTCTTGTGTAAATCTACATTTTGCGCATTGAATGATGCAAATACAAAAAGATTATTGTAGACTCGAATATTAACCCTGGATCTGTGTGTGGTCAAAGCATTTACACGACTGATGGTTTTACTCTTCATGGTTTTATTTGATATTGCTTGTAAGTAGGGCATGTCTTGCAAGAATCTCATGTCCTATGTCCCCGCAAAACATTTCTGGGTCAATCTCTTGGCTCAAAGTCTCATGTTTACAGTCCCCGCGAGACGCTCCGTGGTCATTCTCTTTCATCTCATGGGTCTTTTAATTGTCATCCGTGAAGATCACATATCGTCTCCTAGTCATTCCCTCCCACAGGATTTTTTTTTATAATAGAAAGATTTGTTCTTCATTTAACACAATCATACCGGAGCTTCTCCATAGCAAATGTCTCACCAAGAATGTCGACAACGCCACATATCTCTGGAATGCTGACTTTCTAAGGAACACACAAAGACAGGATAGGCAAATATTAGTCAGGGCCTCTGATCCTAAGTACAGAGACTGATCATGGGGCTGTATTCCGTCTCCCTTGTTTTTCTTTCTCTGCACAAATGACTGCATTTTCAGTGACCCATCTGTTAAACTGCTAAAGTTTGATGGTGACACCACCTTGATTGACCTGATTGCAGACAGAAATAAGGTACTACAACACAAGGAGGAGGATTGGCTGGCCAGTTTGTGCATCCTCAACAATCCTAACTTGAATTCCTTGAAAACAGTACAAATGAAAGTGGATTGTAGGAGAAATGCCTCATTATCCTAAATAGTATCTATCTATCTATCTATCTATCCTTATGTTTAATTATGTTACTGTATTATTTGCATTTCTTGGCACAAGCACCACTCACAGTCTGAACTGGGAGCTTAGCAGTGCATGTTTTTCCCCCATCAACTTAAAAGAGTTTAACTGGTCTCAATCAGTGCTGGTACGGTTTTATAGAACTGATATTAATCATCGCTTTCTCCATTGCAGTCTGGTATGGCAATGCATCTGCTCAATTGAAACATAAACTGCAGCATGATAAATGGACTACAAAAAAGATCACCTTTATTTTCTTCATCAAAGTAAAAGTGAATCCCCATTTATTATGAAGAGAACTTTATAATATTTCATCTCAAATGGCTCTAATAGTTCATTTTTATAAAGCCATTGTTTTTGCAGAGGAGTTCTATGTGAGTATTGCCCTTTCGTAAAAATATAAAGAAATGTTGAATTGGCCCTTATGATTTCCCTTCAGTGGGACACTCTTACAGTGTTTAAGTGACTGTATTTGAAAGGTGAATGGAAGGATTAGCACAAATCCTTAATGGCAAAATATCAATTGCCTTGAAAATCTCATTGAAATCATGACCTGGGTAATTGGTATCAAAGTCCCCTTTCCATCTGGCAGTACTTTACATTCTCTATCTACATTAATCTTACCTAGATTACATTTATGTACTAAAGTGTGTCTGTACTGTTTGCATTCTGTCCAGATGGAAAGCTGATGACACTGTACCTCAGTAAAATTCAAATAAGCTTCTGTATATGTGGTTAGAAAATTAACCTACTTTTTCAGTTTTGTTAAAAGAAGTTACTATCCAATCCAGACAACCTTCAAATATGGTCCCAGTTAGGACTGGATTAAAGAGGATGGCAGCCCTGGCTCTAGAGAAATTTTTGGGGTCTGTACACAAAATACTATGAGTTCTGTACTCATTGATTTCAAGGACTCAAGAGAACACAGACTAAAATAAATAACTACTATAGAGTCTTTGCTTTAAAATGGATGGAAAAAATATGAAAAGCAGAAAAAAGAAATAACTGGCTTACTGTCTGAAACTTTGAGAGACAAAGTATGTTGTACCAAGGCATATATTTTTAATTAGCCATTGCTGCACAGATGCCAATTAACAATCACAAACCAAGGTGTGAAAAGTCAAATATAGGACCCCAATGCAAATGTCTACAAAAGCAGGAATATAAAATGCTACACAGGCCATTCTGTATTTTAACACAGACAAATGCTTACTTTTCAAAATTGTACTGTTCTGGATTTCTTTGAAGCAAAGTTCTTCATCAAATCACTAAAATCTAGTTTCCAAACCAGATCACTTTCAGTTGACATCAGTGTCAAACGATTCAGTCTTTTCTGTCTAAATTGCGGATGTGAGCTCATTCGTCACTAACTTGAGCTTGAAGAAAGATCACTCACCACTTGCAAAAGAGACAAGCAATATGAGGGAAAGTTGAAAAGCAACAATTACATTTGGGAAGGTGTCCTACAAATTTTTTTCTCTAAGAAATTGTAAAACCTCTGGAGCAGACGGAATCCCTTTAATGCTTATGAATTTTCTGAACTGGACAATCTGCTAACCACTGCACCACCATTCCTCAAACAAAAAAATGCACAGACAGCACAATAATCACAAACAAATTACAACAAATGTTCAAAAACTAGAAATATGTGAAAAAATGTATATACACACAACTATGAAAAATGAAATCAGAATAGTACAGCACAAGTCCTTTATCTCTCTCTTTGTGCAGCCTGTGAAGTGAGGGATCACATCAAATCAGGATCAGTTTTACGATTAGCAGTCTTTGTTTATTTTTTGTAGCTTTCCCTGGATGGATTTTCAATAAGTATAAGGAGTGTCAGAATGCACATAAGTATTTAAATATAATTCTAATGTGTATGAAAAAAAATTTATTTGAAGGCAAATTCTGAGATTTATTTTTAAAAGATTGGTTTGTCCTAATAATGGTATCATGTTACACCAGACATGCTATGCTGAAAAATCTCTGTATTTTGCATGTGTTATGTAAATCATTTCCACAATAAGTCAGTCAATCATGATCCAACCCGCTATATCCTAACACAGTGTCACGGGGGTCTGCTGGAGTCAATCCCAGCCAACACAGGGCACAAGGCAGGACCAAATCCCAGGCAGGGTGCCAGCCCACCGCAGGGCACAAACACACACACACCCACACACCAAGCACATACTAGGGACAATTTAGGATCGCCAATGCACCTAATCTGCATGTCTTTGGACTGTGAGGAGGAAACCGAAGGACCCGGAGGAAACCTACACAGACAAGGGGTCCACAATAAGTGTTTTTATATATTTTAATTCTTAGTATCATAATTTATTAAATGGACAGATTTTTCTACTGCACTGCTCTGTTTTTTGGTTAACAGGTGTAACAACCCTCCCCATCTTACTCCAGTCTCCTTGGTGCACCGCACTCCACGCCACTTCCCTCCTGAGTGTATGTGAAGTCTTTATCATGTCGAACCTAGGTTGGGGCAACCTACAGCATGTCAAGGTTTGTTTTTCCCCATGTAACCTACTGCATGTCAAATGCTGGTACTGTAAAGTTTTAAAAATTGGGTTGGTATATTATGCATGTGCACTTTATACATGTAGCATCAATTATTTTCATTATGCTAGTTCTTTCCTTATTTGGAAAACTGCTTAACACAAGATCTCAGTTTTTGTTTTTTTTTTAATTTTGCAACCCCTAGCAACACAGCTCTTTGATATGGTTTATTATGATACAGTATGCCTCTATAACTGTCTAATGTTTACTTTCGCCTACTGGAACTATTGATTATTGAGAATATTTGGATGATGAGATTTTGGACCTAGTATATTACTTATAGCAACTAACCTGGAACGACGAAATCCAGTAAGGCCAGAGCGAGCTGCTTCATCAATCAGAGGAGTAACAATTTTCTCTGTCATATCAGTAAGCACAGTGAACGTTGGCTCCACAATGAAATCGATAAAACCTAAAATAAAGAAGAAAACATTTCATTGTATAACAAACTCTAGTTTCATTCTTCTAAGCAAACATTTGTTGTTTCATTCTTCAGGCCTTCAGTAGATCCACTGACAAAGTTTGCCATGAAATTTTTTTTTACAGAATTCAATGAGGATGTGGTCAAGGTAAGAAGATGCTTAATTTTCTGTCATTACTGTCAATTGAACCTTCAAAACTAAGGCAAATGTTTCCTTTTCATTCAGATAGACTTGAATTAAATATGCATGACTGTGTGTTCAGTACCTCAGAGCAATCTGGTCACTGTGGCTTTATTGTGAGGCAGAAAACATAAATCCAGACTGAAGGCAAGGAAGCAGCCTCAAAAATAATGACAATCTGAGAAGCAGGCTTTTTGAGAATATACTCAAGAAAGGAAGCACCAGTGAAGAGAGGTTCAAACACACGCAGATACTGAGGAAAGGCACTGAAAGTGCATACCGGGCAAGAGATTGCAAATATTTTTAAATTATTCTGTTACTTGTACAGTGCCTAGTCAATTATAAATCAACATTACACTGCTTTCCTGTGCATGTTAGATGAGAAACAGCTGCAGATTCTATAAAACCTGATTAAATGTCTGACAACCATTGTCAGCATCCTTTTGCTTAATTGTGTCTATTCAAATTGAATCTTAGGACCCACCTTTATGCATACTATATTTTAACATGTCCATGACTTTTTACTGTGGGAGGCAATGAATTGTCATATAACTGTTGATATGGTATGTCAATGTTTAACATTCTGCTTACTTTATATTACGGATGACACTGCAGTTGTGACCCGCTGGGCTGGCTACTTTGAGCAGTTTTTCAAAGCTGATTCTCCGGCTAGGACGTTGGATATCTCTGGGTCTACAGTTCTTGAGGATGATCCTCCAATTAGCTGTGAACCACCAAATCTCACTGAGATTGCACAGGTGGTGAACCAGATGAGGGGGGAAAAGGCTGCAGGGATCTGTAGTATCTGGGGTGAACTTCTCCAGGCTGGTGGTAAGGCTGTCCTCCTGGCAATTCAAGCAATCTTTTCTTCCATTTGGGAGACTGGCATCATCCCAACTGACTGGAAAACTACTTGTCATCCCTATCTGGAAATGGAAGGGTGATCACCTGGATTGCATCAACTACAGGGGGATAACACTGCTCTCGGTGCCAGGTAAGGTCCTTGCTAGGGTCATCCTCAATAGGATCCGTGATCACTTGCTCACCTACCAGCGACTGGAACAGTCCGGTTTTATGCCTAAGAAGTCTACCATCGACCACATCCTGGCACTGAGGGTTTTCATGGAGAGAAAATGTGAATATTAGCGGAGTTTCTTTGCAGCCTTTGTCGATTTTCGCAAAGCGTTCAGTCGATCAAGCTGCCCTGTGGGGCATCCTGAGGGTTCGCGGGATCCCCTCAAGGTTGCTGGATATCATGGCTGGCCTGTACACTGGTACTGTAAGTGCTGTGCAGAGTGGAGGCAGTACCTCTTCGTTTTTCTAGTTGATTCTGGGGTTCGTCAGGGGTGTGTTCTTGCTCCTAATCTGTTCAATGCTTGTATGGACTGGGTGTTGGGCAAAGTCGTGAGGTCCACTGGCTGCGGGGCATCTGGTGAAGAAAGATTCATGGATCTTGACTTTGCTGACGATGCTGTGATCTTCACAGAGTCAATGGAGGCTCTGATTGGGGCGTTCGAGAGACTGAATGAGGAGTCTGAGTATCTGGCCTTGTGAATGTCCTGGATAAAAACCAAGATCCAGGCCTTTAATGATCTCTTGGGTACAGTCATCAGCAGTGTGTCTGTTTGTGGAGAGAGTGTTGACCTTGTCGAGAGGTTTACTTACCTTGGCAGTGACTCTTCCTGTGAAGTCACTAGACGGATTGGGAGAGCATGAGGGGTCATGAGGTCGTTGGAAAGGGATGTGTGGCACTCCCGATATCTATGCAAAAGGACGAAAGTCCAAGTCTTTAGAGTCCTGGTGCTTCCTGTCTAGCTATATGGTTGCGAGACATGGACGCTATCCAATGACCTGAGACGAAGACTGGACTCCTTTGGTACTGTGTCTATCCAGAAGATCCTTGGGTACAGTTGGTTTGACTTTGTGTCGAATGAGCGGTTGCTCATGGAGTCCCGAATGAGGCACATTACCTGCATTGTGAGGGAGCATCAGTTACGACACTACGGCCATGTGGCGCATTTCCCTGAGGGTGATCTTCATTGTTGGGGACCCGTGGCTGGACCAGGCCAAGGGGTCCCCCATGTAACACCTGGCTGCGGCAGATAGAGGGCCTGGATCGCGTGTCTGCCTGGGGGGTTACAAACTGGGATCCCAAGTTGTTTCTCCATGTAGTGGGTGTGGCAATGCACTGTACCAGTGCATGCTCCCCAACTTGACTTGACTTACTTTTTATTATGGCCTTATTATGTACAGTTTAGAAAGTGCCTTGGTGTTGTGGTCTCTATAGAAATGTGTGGCTTTGGAATCAAGATACTCAGTATATAAGATAAACAGCAGCTGCCAAGGGTTAAACTGTAAATTATGGACAGTGTAATGTATTTGTTTCTAAAATTATAGGTACAGGAGACCCTCACACCTAATTTCTGAACATATAAATGTGTGAGTGTTGCTTATAAGGTACTGTTGTGTACTACTAATCAGATCAGACACGAAAAACAGACACCTTTCTACAAATAGGTTCTGACAAAACTGGAAAACTTATTCATTCTTATATGTAAAAGTATGCCTCAAAATCTGCCAGTCTGGTCCAAATACAGGATGGAATTATTGGGTTGGTAGCAGGGATGATCAAGCACAAAACAATGATCCCTGCTCGTCAATCAGAAGCTTCTACTGCTAACAGAATGTGAATAACTTAATTTTGGAAGAAATCTGGTTTTTAAATTCTCTAAATCAAAATCCTCCACAAGAAATCAGTCATGTCTAAATTTGAGACAAGTGGGCTAATAGTGTACTAACTCTAGTACTTAGTGTTAAAGGGGATAACATTGTCTCAAGCAATAACACAGTATATTCTTCCAAACCTACAAATGTTTAAATTATACTATTTCATATAACAGATTTGCTGACTAGGCTCTGGTTAAATAAGGCTCAAGCACTGACCATTGCTTTTAATTTGATTAGCAAATTAACAAAGCAGTAATTGAAAAAAGAAATCTCATGACTCTGCCTGTAGAAACAATGCAAATTCTAACCGTATTATAATGAGTATGAGATGTTATTATGTAGTAAAAGCTGAATATGGCATATTTGTAACAGGCCGCTAATGAAATAGAGATATGCATACTGCTGAGATTGGCCTTGAGCATCTTAAAATTAATTGCAACCAACTAAATTAAAATTATACAAACTGCAGCATCAGATAGCCCCTTAAATTAATTTTATAGAAAACTGTGGACAGTAAATATATTTTACTCCTGCAGGCAAAAGATTATGAAAGTTGCTTTGCAATAAAAGATTTGCTTAAATTGCACTAGAATTTCAGCATTATTGTGGGGATATAATTTCAATAAAGTTAATGTACCCTGTAAAAGCCAAAGCAACAAGTTATTGGCCAGGGTTTAATGGAAATTGGTCACTATGCAGCTTTTTCAAGGCAGATAATTGGTTTCTTGAAAAAAACTTAATTCTGGTTTTTGTTCTCTTTTATACCACCAATTTTTTAGTCTTGTGTACTCCCCTCATTAAAAGGTTGTATATCTAAACTGAAAGCAGAAGATCTCCCTCAGTATAAGGAAAATATTGATAACCATATTGCATAATCTAAAGAAAGTAATTATCATATTCTTCAGTTTTCTTAATATTTTTATCCTGTTCAGGTACATAGGTAGCCAGTGCAAGACTAAGGACAAGAACCTACACCAAATGAAATTAATGTTCATAACACGTTACCTTTTGTATTATCATGGTATTTCCCTGTACTTACCCTTTACCTAGGGGTAAGTGTACTTGTTAGATTTGTTACCGGGTTGGTCTACTGTTCCATCTTAAGATTTATACACACATACATAGATATACACATATGCACAGAAACTCAACAGTGCCCTATGAATTACAAACACATAGCTGATTAATCACTAGCACTTTCTAAACCACACAAGTGCCTTATGAATAACACAACTTGTCACTCTCCTAACAGTTTATGAGACTTACATATACACAGACCCTAACCACAACAGTGCCCCATGAATGACACACATACAGCTGGTTAACCTCTAGCACTTTAAACCACACAAGTGCCTTAGGAATAACACAGCCTGTCACTCTGTCAACACTTCAAGAGAGTTACTTATTATGTGATTGCTAGATATTCTGATTGGCTGGTTGTCAATACTGACCACTTTTTTGTTGTTGCTTAATATCTACTGGCATGTCGTCCTTTCCCAGGCTATAAAACAGTTTAGCTACTTGTTGTCCCAGATGTCCATCCCTTCTCAGGTTATATAGTAATTGATAGCCTGAGGCATTGCCATGTCTCCTTCTTTTACTTGAACAGCTGTTTTAAAAGTGAGGTACAACTGGGAAGAAGATATACCTTGATGTGTCCTGAATTTAGTTCATCAGTTGTTGTCTTGAGCAAAATATAATGAAAATACAGAACATAATTTACAGATTTTGTACCCCATAACAACTTTTTGCACACACACACACACACACACACACACACACACACACGCACACACACACACACACACACCAGGCAAATTAACTAAAAGCTTGTCTTTTGGCTCTAGTATCCCCTCACAGTTCCAATGGTATCGGGCAGTTCTGGACTAGGACTGAAATTAGGGCTGAAATGTTGTGAGGTGGCCGTGCTAACCTCTGCACTACATGACACAATTCCATCCTCATTTTCTAGGGAAGCGACTGACTAAGGTACATAAAAATAAAAGAAGCTTCAACCCTCCAGAAATTTATCAACCATATAAAGTTGCTCTTGGTACAAAAGCAGAAGTCATAATAATAATATAGAACTCTGCTGAAAGTAAGTAATGGTAATTTTAAATTAAACGTAATGTAGGGAAGGCAGAATGGTGCCACACTGGCAGTGCTTCTGCCCCGCAGTAAGGAGACCAGGGTTTGTGTCCCAGGATGGCCCTGTGTCTATGTGAGTATCTTCAGGGTTCCTTTCACTGCCTAGGTACTGTCTTAATAGGGGCATCAATAACACATTCCTAATATCCACTTACCAATGCTTTCTAGTTGAGTCAAAACATCTTCACTAAGACATGGCTTACCATCTAATTGAATTGATTTATTTCACGTAAATGGTGATTTACCCACCATTTTGGTTTTGCCTATCCTCCTAAATAATATGTACTTATTTATGTTATATTCAACCCCTATGTAAGAGCCATTTTCCTGGTTCTATAAGATTCATGAATATTTTGCTGGATGACAATGCATGGTCTAAAGGAGGTTCCTATAAACCCCCATGAATAGAATTGTATTGGTGTATTCCTGCCATTTCTAACAGCTTTGAGTGAACAAAGTTTTTCAGTTAGTGACAGCCTTGCCTTGAGTAAGGTGTGGAAGGTATAAGGTTTTAAATTGTGCCAACCGACCTACGGGCCTTTTGAGTGTGAAGTAACTCATTAAACAGCACTTATTTAATTGTTGAACCGTATACTTAAGGCATACAGAAGAAGAAATTAAGAACCTTTAAGTATAGAAATAACTAAAGTTTCTCAAGAAAAGCTAAGTTTATAAAAGATACTTTTTCATTTTTTTTTTGCCTTTTATTCTACGTGTGTAACTATTTTTTCTTTTATTCATGTGTGGATTATTTGCTTTAAACTTTCACAAAATATTTTCAAAGCGAACTTTTGGACTGTGAGATTTCTTTAGGCACGCATTTTACCCATGCTTGACAACGCCTTTTCCTCGGCGGCTACACCCTTCCTAATTATTTAGCCAGGTCTTATGTACTATTATGATATCACAATCATATGTATCTACATACAGCAAATATCTTTTGTTTATTTTATTGATTTTAAGTAATTAAATAAACAATCCATACAATCAAATCAAACTTAACAAAACCAAAATTCAACCACCACCGAAAAGAAAGAGAGGATAGCCAGCCAACCTAGCAAATCTTTGAAAACAGCAAGGAAGGAACAGTATCCTTTTCCCCAATATAGAAGCTTATTCTAAAATGTTATTGATTAGATCCTGTCTTCTTCTTTCAGCTGTTCCTGTTAGGGGTTGCCACAGTGGGTCATCTTTTTCCATATCTTCCTGTTGTCACGCTTGGGTCACAGATTTGCACAGAGACACAGGTGGTTGTAGAAAACAGGAATTTTATACAAACACTGCAAACAAACATTTGTTTCCTTTTTTAAAAGCTTAAACGTGCTCCATGATCAGTCAGAGATGACATTTCCACTAGGAGCAGAGAATGTCAGAGAGAGAAAGAGAGATAAAGCAAAACAATCAATTCCAAAACTGACAGGCGCTCCAGAAGGCTTTTAAGTCGGCGGAGTTCCACGCGAGGTTTGTATTACTTGTTATAGCGCAAGGATAAAGAGCAATGTGAGGGTAGTCAGTGTTTCAGGGGTTGTGGCTTTCCCAGGGGCGTCTGTATCTTCTTGGGGTGCGATCAGCCCTCCAGCTCACACTGTCCTCCCCCTCAGCTTTATTCACATTCTTGTGAATCAAGCGACTCTCTGTACCAGGTTCATGTTCATGTAGGCGTGATAATACGTCTGCGTTGACGTGTTCAGAACCTGGTCGGTGCTTTACTGTGAAACTGTAAAGTTGTAAGCCCAGAAACCATCTCATTAGGCGAGAGTTTGTATCTTTCTGTCGGTATAACCATTGAAGTGGAGCATGATCAGTTACCAGAGTGAAGTTTCGTCCCCACAAGTAATAGCGAAGCGCTTCCACAGTCCACCTAATTGCCAAGCATTCTTTCTCATTTGTAGAATAATTACGTTCCCTAGGAAGTAATTTCCTACTTAAATATGTGATTGGATGTTCCTCTCCATCAAAAATTTGTGACAGGACTGCGCCCACCCCAAACACATTTGCGTCTGTTTGCAAGATAAAGTCTTTTGTGAAATCCGGGTTTCTTAGAACCGCATAAGAAGACAATGTCTTTTTTAAATTGCTGAAAGAACATTCGCAATTTTCTGTCCACGAGATAGGTCAGTTTTTTCTGCCTCTAGTAAGTTCTGTAAGAGGAGCAGCTCTATGTGCAAAATTTGGGATGAATCTTCTGTAGTAACCAGAAAGCCCCAGAAAAGCGCGTACTTGTTTCTGTGTCTCAGGTCTCAGATAAACAAGCATTTCTTCTATTTTCCTTAACTGTGGCCTAAGTAAACCTTTGCCCATAGAATGGCCTAAGTAATGAGTCTTGGACATGCCCAGTTTACATTTCTTAGGGTTAGTAGTAAGGCCAGTCTGCCTCAAGCTTTTAAGAACGGCTTGAAGCCGCTCTAAGTGTGTTTGCCAATCATTGCTGAAAATCACGACATGGTCAAGATATGCTCCGGCATATTCAGAGTGAGGACGTAGGATCTGATCCATCATACGATGAAAAGTTAGAGGTGCCCCGTGAAGACCAAACGGGAGTCTTGTAAATTCATAAAGTCCGTCTGGAGTCGTGAATGCTGTTTTCTCACAACTGCTAGCCTCCAAAGGCACCTGCCAATAGCCTTTCGTGAGATCTAGCGTAGAGATATAGCTCGCCTGACCTAGTTTTTCCAATAGTTCATCGACACGGGGCATTGGGTAAGCATCGAATTTAGAGACCTTATTCAAGCGTTTGAAATCTATACAGAAGCGAACCGAACCGTCTTGCTTTGGGACTAATATGACTGGGCTGCACCAGTCACTTTTACTTTCACGAATTACACCCAATGTCAGCATCTTTTTTACCTCCTCACGTACAATATTTCGTCACGCTTCTGGAATCTGGAACGGCCGCATCTCTATGCGAACACCAGGTTCAGTGGTAATTTTATGTTTTGTGATGTTAGTTTTGCCTGGTAAGTCTGAAAAGACATCAGTGTTCCGTTCTATCAAAGTTAACAGTTCTGTCTTTTGCGTGTCAGTAAGATCATTACCAATGGTAACATCGGTCTGAGAAACAGCAGCCAAGGAAGTGTTAACCTCTTGTCGGTCGTGCCACTCCTTCAAGAGGTTAATGTGTAAAATCTGGAATGGTTTGCGCCGGCCTGGTATTCTAACCTTGTAATTTACCGGACTCATACGCTCCTCAATAATGGCGGGCCCTGCCATTCAGCTAAGAATTTGTGTGGATCGGACGGAACCAGTACCAAAACACGATCACCAGGTTTGAATTCACGGAGCTTACTGCGCCTATCGTAAAGATGCTTCTGAGCTTCCTGTTCTTGTTGTTGATGCTCCCCAGCAATAGAGGAAAGCATAGAAATTCTGTCTTGCAACGAAATTAGCCGGTCTGCAAAGCTTGGTCCTTGAGCTGCTCTCTCGTTTCCTATCCATTCCTCTCGTACAACATCCAGGATGCCTCGCGGTCGCCTGCCGAATAACAACTCGAAGGGACTCAAGCCAGTGGACGCCTGTGGTGATTCTCGCACCGCATACAAAACAAAAGGTAGGACAGTGTCCCAGGTTGTGGGATCATTATAAGCAACTCGTCTGATCATCTGTTTCAAAGTTTTGTTAAATTGCTCGGTCAAACCATTCGTTTGAGGATGGTAAACAGTAGTACTCAATTTCTTAATAGCAAAGCTGTCACACAATTGTTTCATCACGCGACAAGTGAAAGGTGTGCCTTGATCAGTTAAGATTTCTCTAGGGATACCAATACGAGTAAAAATATCACATAGTGCTTTGGCTACAGCCGAGGAGCTGGACTTTTTCAGGGTAGTCACTTCTGGATATCGTGTTGCATAATCAAGCAACACCAGCAAATATTGATATCCACTCTTAGTCTTAGGTAAAGGGCCCACAATATCTAATCTCACACGCTGAAAGGGAACTTTCAAAATGGGCATAGGACAAAGGGGAGCCTGAGGAGGCTTATAGGCAGAGACGATCTGGCAGTCTGGACATGAAGTTCAACATCTTTTCCCATATTAAGCCAATAAAATCGTTTTGATAACTGCTCTCTGGTTTTGTCAGCACCGAGGTGCCCTCCCAAAACGTGCGAACGGGCCAGATGCAAAACAATTTCCCTATGTGCTTCAGGTACCACTAGTTGTTAAAAAAATTCCCCCTCCAAAAGATCTGAGATCACTCTGAAAAGGCAACCATCCTTTTCTATAAAGTGCGGGGTTTTCACACCCCTGGAACCACGCTCTTGGTAAGAAGAGTCATTAGCAGAGCGAGCCTGTTTAAATGCATATTCTAATGAGCTATCAGTATGCTGCAAACGCACAAAATCTGATTGTTCGTTAATGCTCGGTTTGCGTTCGGAGGCGTTTGCAATATGGGAAGATGTAGAAGGACCAACTTTATAATGACGACCCCTGTAAGTTAAAGGAAGAAGTAATGCTTGATAATCTTTAACATCACCATGTACACATCGTATTTTTACAGTCTCTAAGGAATCTTTCTTCAAGACAGTCTCGTCCCACAATACAAAGGTCACTCCCTGAGTCTAACAATGCTGAGATTTCTCTGCCCCCCAATTTAACCGGGATAAACAATCCATCTGTTCTTTCCGAAGAATATGTAATATTTGAGCAACAAACCTCGGCTAGTCCAACTTCCATCGACTGAGATGGAGACAAGCGACATTCTCTTGCCAAATGGCCGAGTTGATCATACGGGAAACATCTACGGTTGGCGCCGCTTCTGAAATATCCTTTGTGACGTCCACGGTTTCCTCCACCCGCTGTTGCCGTTTCCTCAAAAATAGGCATCTCTTCTACAACTGGATCCCATTCGATTTTCAGGTCCTGCAGCTTGTCGATGTTGTTGCCGTCGATCGAAGCGAGGAGAATGTCCTGGACGTTCGTTCACAGTTTGCAAAGCAGCTCCAAATCCACGGCTCTTTCTTTATGCGGACTGTGAACCCTCCAATCATCTCGACATAATCGTTAATGATTTAATATCTTGACCCAGAAATCCATCTCTAAGAACTGCAGGTATCCCGGTCAGTAGTATATTCATGACAACTTTTTCCATCATGTCTCCTTCAAACCAGCAGTGCACTTTATGTATCAAATCTTGAATTTGTCCACGGATTGGGTCATCCATGTTTAGTTTCCAGTCTTTAAGTGCATAACTTTAAGCCATTTGAAATAATTCTTCGGCGTTATCCATCTGTGCAACCACTCCTGGTACCACTTGTCACGCTTGGGACACAGATTTGCACAGAGACACAGGTGGTTGTAGAAAACAGGAATTTTATACAAACACTGCAAACAAACATTTATTTCCTTTTTCAAAAGCTAAACGTGCTCCATGATCAGTCAGAGATGACAGTTCCGCTAGGAGCAGAGAATGTCAGAGAGAGAGAAAGAGATAAAAGCAAAACAATCAATTCCAAAACTGACAGGCGCTGCACAAGGCTCTTAAGTTGGCGGAGTACCGCGCGAGGTTTGTATTACGCGTTATAGCGCAAGGATAAGGAGCAATATGAGGGTAGTCAGTGTTTCAGGAGTTGTGGTTTTCCCAGGGGTGTCTGTATCTTCTTGGGGTGTGATCAGCCCTCCAGTTCACACTGTCCTCTACATCTTGCTCTGTCACACTCATCACCTGCATGTCCTCTCTCACCACATCCATAAACCTTCTCTTAGGTCTTCCTCTTTTCCCCTTGCCTGGCAGCTCCATCTTTCACATCCTTTTCCCAATATATTGCTGCACATATCCAAACCAACGCAATCTTTTCTCTCTGACTTTGTCTCCCAACTGTCCAACCTGAGGTGACCCTCTAATGTACTCATTTCTAATCCTGTCCATCCTTGTCACACCCAATGCAAATCTTAGCATCTTTAACTCTGCCACCTTCAGCTCTGTCTTCTGCCTTCTGCTTGGTGCCACGTCTCCAACCTATATAACATAGCTGGTCTCACTGCCATCCGGTAGATCTTCTCTTTCACTCTTGCTGATAACAAATTACTCCTGACACTCTTCTCCACCCATTCCACCCTAACTGCACTCTGTTTTTCACCTCTCTTCCACAATCCCTATTACTATGTACTGTTGATCCCAAGTATTTAAACTCCTTCACCTTTGCCAACTCTATTCCCTGCATCCTCACCATTCCACTGACCTCCCTCTCATTTACACACATGTATTCTGTCTTGTTCCTACTGACCTTTGTTCCTCTCCTCTCTAGAGCATATCTCCACCTCCCCAGGGTCTCCTTAACCTGCTCCCTACTCCCACTACAGATCACAAAGTCATCAGCAAACATCATAGTCCAAGGTGATTAGACCCTGTCATATTTCAAAAAAGTTCTGAACATGTCCTCTGAGTAAGAAGTTGTTTTTTTTTTCCAAATTTAACACTCTTATTTTAATCTTAATACTTCTAGCATTAAGGCTAGCATTTTTTAATACATTATCTACTATATATGGGCTTTTTAACAGTAGACTAAATCTTTTAAATTAATCTTGGATAAATGCATTTATACTACTGCCTGTTTATATGGTAATTTTTAAACTCTCTTTCCCTCTAATTTTCAGTACCCGTCTATTTAAAATAAGCTCCTAAAAATTTTGATTTACTTTTCTAACATGGCAGCAAGTGAAGAGACAGAGCATTGTATCTACTAAGCATTCTACATTTATTTCCAGTGCAGATAGTGAAACATTGCAAACTTCAGGTATTTATTAAAATGGCTGTATGCATTAACATCCATCCATCTTAACAGGTTAGTTCAGAGATATTGTGAGGCTCAAGGACTGTGTCTCCAATGTTGATGTGAGCAACACTTGAGCTCCCCAAGGAACTGCCCTGTTTCCTTTTCTCTTCACTCTGTATACCTCAGACTTTAAATATTTTAAACAGCACTCTCAAGTTTACATCTGGCAAACTTTCACTCCCTTGGCCATAAAATGGATATCTTATTACTCCTTAACAGGTATAACAAGGACTTTTTACTTTCTTTCACTCTGTGTTTCATGAAAGCCTCGCTAAATGAATCTATTTCGGACCTGCCAGGCTTGCAACTTCATAAGTGGACCACATAATGGAGTAATGAAGGAAAAAAAGGTGAGGTGTAATTTCCTTTTATATCAATGAAGGATGGTATACCAAGCCAATCCCAGCAGGCATACGGCACTAGGTAAGAACAATCCCTGGACAGGGGAACACACTCACACACAAACACACACACCATACACTCACTAGGGAAACATTTGGCATCACCTAACTTATATAATGTACAAAAGGCTGGACTGGTCTTATGAAACAGATGGAATATATAAGAAAGACTCCATTCCTTTAATGTGAGTAGTGACATCTTTTACATATTCTACAACACTGTGAAGGCAAGAGTGATTTTGTATGTTCTGGTGTGCTGGGCTGGTAACTTCAAGAGAGGGCCATTAAATCAACTAATTAGTTAAAAAGACAGGCTCTGTTTTAGAACACACTCTGAACCCACTGGAAGTAGTAGGTGGAGGAAAGAATATTACAATGCTGAACATCCTCTTTCTGATACACTATCATTAAGTATTTTGAGCCAAGAAATTATTCAACAGAAGTGTGCCAAGAAATGCTACTGGAACTACTTCATGCCAATGGCAATACACCTTTATAATGCCTCACTGTGATGTGACTGCTCTTTTTATCTTTGACCAAGTCAAAGCCAAGTTTTTCCTTACCTTTCAGTAGTTCTGGTGTATATTTAAGTGGGGTTGTTGATGTTTGTTAGAATGTTTATTTACTTTTTTATGAAGCATCTCTAAAACTCAACATTCTCCCTTGGGACAAATAAAGTTCTATCTATCTACAGTAAATGTAAATCTATCTAAGTTAGAGGATGAAGTTGAGATGCTCCCTTTTATTTATGAACATAGTGACATAGATGATTTTTGGAGATTAATACATTTTCTTCACATGCTGACACGATACAGTATAAGGGAAGTAAATTGGGATGCTCAAAGATGAGTGCCTCATGTTTAATACCAGGAAATTTAATTACCCATTCTTCAAATGTTAGTGCCCTACAGTGGGCTGGCGCCCTGCCCGGGAATTTGTTCCTGCCTTGCGCCCTGTGTTGGCTGGTATTGGCTCCAGCAGACCCCCGTGACCCTGTGTTAGGATATAGTGGGTTGGATGATGACTGACTGACTGACAAATGTTAGTCAGAAAGTTTTGCAACATATTTTTTTTATTCATGGTAATTTATTAAAGAATTGTTCTGACTCATACAACAGCTAGATTTATTTTCTATACTCGTCACTTCAATAAATGGTCTCTGTCAGTTTCAACACCATTGCGCATGTGAGAAATAAGAGCATGCATTACGTTATTGCATCCCCGTTTCCTAGTCTAAATTATACATTAGCAGCAACACCATGCATATTTAACTGTCAACCAATCTCAAACCGTTTTCCACAGATGCTATCCTTGAGGACTCCAGATATGTAAAATTACAATTCTTAACTAACTGTGAATGTTTGTTCTATAATCCTTCTCTACCACAAGAAATTCAATGACAGCCTATTCTTCAATGAGACACATTGCTTTAAAATTTTATCTTGAAGGTCAGTTGCTGTCTCCACTCCAAAATGAATAGCTTCCAATATCTTTAATAATTACAGTTTTCTAATAGTATAATGAACAAGCACAAATATATACCTGTATGTATATATTTTGTAGGCCCACTCTGCCCTAAGAACTTGTTTATAAAGAAGAGTTCAAGCTTCTGACCACTGGCAGCCAACCTATTCTGAATATTTTCTATATGTGTGTGTGGTTATACTCTTATTTACAATTCTTTTCTGATTTTGAATTACCCAAAGTGTGAATTTGGTGTTATGCCATCCATTGGATCCAAGGTTAGTTTCTACTTTACCGTGTTGTTAGGATAGCTTCATGACCTTGAGAATGATTAATTGGTAGACTGATAAACAGACTAAGTCACTTGACAAAAGGAGTGGCAGATCGTCTTGAAATGATAAGCACATTCAAAATCAAATTATTTTCTGTAAAAGTAATTGGTCATTAGAACTATTGATAAAATTCCTGATCAGCGAACCTCAAATATATGTGGTTGAAATGGAACTTCATTCCCATATCCTATGTTTTGTCCCATTTCTGTTAATGTTCATCTCATCCTTTGTTTGTTAACTATTTCCCTTACTCTTCTTAAATGTTGAAAATAAGGGGGTAATACACCTGATCGTTGCTGGTCTTTGAGGTGTTCTGCTGATTATGGCAATCATCTAAAAATTAATAAAACAGTCTGCTCAATCCTCCATTTTCTGTTGAACCATTGTGATTCAAAGCTATAATTAGTCCCTCTTTTAAGAGTTGTCTGTTGGTTGTCTGTGTTGGCTAATTGAAATGGTCTATATGTCAGATATTACAGCTCTATATCCTCTTGTCTCAGTTTTAAGTGTTTTAAAGTTTTTGGTTTTACCTTCATTTATTCAGGTTTGTCACATTTAATCTGAGATTTGGTGTCCCAAACATAGCAAAATGTGTATTTGTTCTCCTAAAAGTTCCGTAAATGCAAGGCCATAACTTAAGCAGCCTGCTCAAGGATCACCCTAGATCCAGCTATCCTCAAAACTTTTAAAGGCAGGCTTCTGGCCTAATAGACTACAAAAAAGATGAGCTGACAGAATAACAAGAAATGTCCCAAAATATTGCAAAAGTTCCACAAAGAGGAGGGTCACCTCAACCCTAGGTGTATGTACGAAAAGGGCAACAAAGAATCTTTAAACATCAAGTATTTATTTGAAAAAATACAAGCAAAATCCTCAAAAGTACAAAATAGGCAACAAAGAGATGCCTAAAAGACAATTCTACACTAAACAAGTCCAAATCCACAATCCAAAAGTGAAAACTGAGGGAGGTAGAAAAATAATTAAAGAAACTATAAGTCCCAAAGAAAAATAACAATACTTACAACTCCTATACAAACATTGTGTTCCTGATTTGAGCTTACTCAGCTGTGGCCTTAAATAGCCAGAGTAAGGGCTTAGAAAGAGTGATGTCAGGGTTGCTCCACCGATAAAGCACAAGGAACTGAATCATATTTAAAGACTCATTACATACATTTAAAAAAAAATGGAAAATACATAATACTTTTAATAATAAATTGTAACTTACAGTAATAATTAGATTAATTCTATCAACAACCCGAAATGTTAATGCATAATACTTACAATAATATTATATTGTATATCATGAAATCTATATAAGTAAAACAAATAGCTTATTCTTGGAACCATAAGTAATATACCACAAATGAGGCCTTCTCCACAGATTTCTAAACAGGCTTGTGGCCTGCACACATATTGTACACACACACAAAAGCCATGGTTTTGGTAGGTTTGAATGTTGTTGTTTTTTTTTTTCCTTTGTATTTCTATTTTTCTTTAATTTTCCCTGTATGGATTTTAAAGTATATTATTTTATCTGTTATGTTACTATTTGTTTAATATAGTAATATGCTATTGTTAATGTTCTTGTTTTTGAAAATGCTAAATAAATTTATTAAAAAAGACCAAGCTTATAAACTTAAAAGGGAGAGGGAAACCGTAAACTCTCCTTAAATGATGATTAAAAACGTATTTTAAAAAATCTAAACAATAAGAGAATCCAAAGATGAGAAGGAAAATACAAAATTTACAAGACAAGAAATATAACTAACAGAACTGAAATTTTAAACAAACAAAAAATAAAATGTAACGTGATTAATAAACAAGAAAACACTATATAAATGATAATACAATACAAAAGAAAACAAATCAAAAACATACAGTAGTTATTCAAACAAATCCAAACATAATTCACAAAATTCAATAAATTACACAAGCAAAAAGAGAAGAAAATAAAGCCAGGGAGAAAACCTTGACTAAACCCTATAAACAAGTGTCACTATGTATGTACATATCTGTTGCTAGCTGATGACAGCAGTATTTTAATATTATAGTTAAAATGAAACCATTTAAAACAGCTTCTTACACACACACACTTGCATTAAAGTACTTGCTCTGGAAAATGTTTAACTTGTTCTTAAAACAGTCAAGAGTAACAGGTTGTGATGCAAAACAGCAACACCTCTATTGTTACCATACTTGTATGTTTTTAATTTTTATACTGTATTGAGGATTTGTTCTGGTCTGTGTATTGTATTGACCCCCTTCTTTTTGACACCCTCTGCACGCCCAACCTACCTGGAATGGGGTCTCTTTTTGAACTTCCTTTCCAAAGGTTTCTTCCATTTTTTCCATACAAGGGTTTTTTTGGGAGTTTTTCCTTGTCTTCTTAGAGAGTCATGGCTGGGGGGCTGTCAAGAGGCAGGGTCTGTTAAAGCCCATTGCAGCACTTCTTGTGTGATTTTGGGCTAAACAAAATTAAATTGTATTGTATTGTATAATTAGAGTCCCCCTGAGAAGGGACGAATCCTTTAAAAAATTGGCATAGTTTAATTGTATGCAGAAAAGTAAAAAAAAAAAAAAAAAAGATCAATTATGACTATTATTCTATGGTTTGGTTCTGACATTTGAGTTTAGCCTGTCTTTTATGAACAAATTCTTGCCTGTTTTAGACTGCGATTTATTTCCAGATTCTTTGACCCTCAATTTTATGGGAATTTCTGTAACTTCCAAAATTCAACACGGGAGAAGAATGAAGATACAGTCCACTGAATAATAAACACTGCTGTGCATATGCAATACCCATTGTCTTTTGTCTAGCTGACTGGAGAAAGAAACCACACGTGTAAAAATATTTTCATATTGGCCAAATGAAAGCTTATTGCATTTTTATTCCATTTAATAGGTCTGTTTTAAGCAATCTGTAAAAGCAATACAACTTTATTTTAACTTTTAACGATGATTAGTGCCTGTAATTGCCTTGAGTGGTGTACAGACTCAGACAGCGATTTATAAACTTCTCACAGGCAACTCATTACCCTGCTGCCAATTTCTTAGCTAATAACGATGCAGACTACAGTAGGTGGTTTTGCCACATGTCAGAAATTAACTCTAACAGTAATCAAACTGTCAGAGCCTACCCACTTGGAACTCAAACAACACCCAAATTAAAGGCTCATTTTTATTCACATTAAAATACAATTTAATGTACAAAGATGAACCAAGTGAGAGGTATCTTGGTTAGGATTAATTTCAAAATATATAGGGGATTATAAATTTATTCAGACCCTTTAATTTTCTGCACACTTTATTGTGTTTGTAGATTTAATTTTAAACAAATAAATTGCCACGTTTGCCCATCAATCTGCACTCAATAATCCATAATGATAATATGAAATGTTTTTAAAAAGGTTTGCAGATTTGTTAAAAATCAAAAATTGAAATCTCACATTCATAAATGTATGTGCCTTAATTCAGTATTTTGTAGAAGCCACTTTGGCTGCAAGTACAGCTTTGAGTCTTCTTGGGTAGATTTCTACAAGCTCTTCACACTTGGATTTGAGCAGTTTATCCCATTCTTCCTGGCAGATCCTCTCAAACTCTGTCACATTAAACTGTAAACTGCCATCTTTAGGTATCTCTACAGATGTCCTATGGTGTTTAAGTCTGGGCTTTGGCTGGGCCACTTAAGAGCACTCAGAGAATTGTCCTAAAATCACTCCAGCATTATCTTGACTCAGTGCATCCGGTTACTACTGTGCTGATAGGTGAGATGTTGCCCCAGTCTGAAATCATAAGCACTCTGGAGCAGGTTTTCTCTGTACTTGGTTGCATCCATCCTCTTCTCAATTCTGACCAGTCTCCTTGTCCCTGCCTTTGAAAAGCACTCCCATAGCATGACACTACCAACAGCTTGCTTCTCTGTAGGGTTGGTATTAGGTTGGAGATGACCAGAACGTGGTCTTCACCAGACCTAGTGTTTGGAGTTCTGTTGAAGGAATTCAAATATTGTTTCATTAGACCAGAGAATCTTCCATTTACTGAATCTATGCCATTTACTGAAGAGAGGCTTCAAGCTAGCCAATCTACAATAAATATCTGATTGATGGAGTGCTGCTGAGATGGCTGTCTTTCTGACAGGTTCTCCCATTTCATCTGTTAAGAGTGATCATTGGTTTCTTGGTCACCTCCCTGTCCAAGGCCTTTTTACCTGGTTACTCAGTTTTCTGGACAGTCAAGTCTAGGAAGAGTCTTGGGTTCTGAACTTCTTTCATTTCACATTTACTGAGGCAATTGTGCTCCTAGGAACAGCCAAAGCATTAGAAATGGCTTAATTCCCTTGCCCTGATCCTTGTGTCACCACAAGTTTATCAGAGAGGACTACAGAGAATTCTTTGGGGTTCCTAGCTTAGTTTTCGTCCTGATATGCACAGTGAATTGTGGGACCTTATATACACAGGTGTATGTCTTTCTAAACTATTTTCAATCAACTGATTTTACTACAGTGCAAGATACATCTCAAGAATATTTAAAGCAAACAGGATGAACATCATCACAATATGGAGTGTCACTACAAATGAAAATGAGATATTTTAGTTTTTAGTACATTTTTAAACCTTTCTGAAAACATGGTTTCACTTTGTCATTATGGTTTATTGAGTGTAGGATTGTTTGAGTGTAGATTGATGGGGAAAATGGCAGATTTATCCATTTAAAATTAAATCTACAAAACAATTTAGTGAGCACAATTCAAGAGGTCGGATAACTTTCTGAATCCACATTATATCAACATTTCACTGTAGTGAAATAAAATAAACATAAAATTAAAACTGACATGTCCTTTTGGTCTGTTATGACCCACCATTAACTTTAATGGATTTTCAGCTGCATTTAAGGTGCTTTGTTTGTTCCAATCCATAAAAACATTCTAAATGTCATCTGTTCTAAAAGTTAGGCTAATCGTAATAAAGGTTAAGATGTCAATCAATTACAATATATGTGGGATGAAAGGCGTGATGTCCAGGGTAAAAGATAAGGGTTGATGCATGAGTGTTAGAGTGATGTTGATCTGTGCCTCATCTCCTTTAGCTGTGATTGTCCCAATGATCATGTAGCTTATTATATAATGGGTTTTGAAATGATTAATAAATTGATATCATTGTTTATTTTGTTGAATCCATGTATATTGTGGGGCATACTTTATGTTTGGAATTTATTTAAAAGAAAACAAATTTGAATAGTGTTCATGTTAACATGTTAGTGCTTAGTCGAACTATTACATTTAGTAAATACGTACTGAGTGTGCCTTTATTTGTGCTATAATATTCAACTTGCTTTGACAGAAATGATTCTAAAATTAATAAATTGACCAGACCCATACCGATTATCACAAGGAAACTATGAACCGAGTTTGTGTCAATGAGGCCAAAGGTATGAAATAAAAGGTAATTTATTAACCAAATACAGCATATTAACACAAATCGGTTAACAAAAAGCAATGACAACCAAAGGACACTTCAAACTATCAACATAAACACAAAGGGAGACAATAAACCCAATACCCCCTGAGCCTACCAATAAAAGATATCAAAACCCTAACTAATCCATGTAGTGTCTAGTTCACTTACCTACTTCCTTGTACAAACAAAACTCTTCCTTCTCAACTCAATTACATTTTTATAACCTCTGTCCTCTCTTTCCACCTACCAGTTGAATGTTTGCCACCTACTCTCCTCCCATCTGTACACTATAGATAGTTCAGAAATTCAGTGCCCATATGCCTAGGCCACCCTCTGGTAGCCCACATGCTCCAGCACATCAGAGGCCCATTGCTCTAGAGTCAACGATTTCAATTTTCAATTGAGATGCATTATGTATATCAGAAAATGTCAATCTGCTGCTGTCTACTGAATTTAGAAATTTCTTTACCCTCTAGGTGGTACTGTATACAATTACAGTATTATACCCCCTAATAACAATTACTGACCTGTAATCTTTATTCCATTGCCTGATTAGAGTAATGAACAATGTTGAAGTTGTTCATGATAGAGAAAGTTAGCGTGGTGCTGAAAATCCTTTGATTAAAACTTAGAATGCTAATGTTAATGGTTACTCATCTTGGGTAGAGGATCAATGTAGGTAATATACTGCCTTGACCACAAAAGCTAATAGATCAATGTCTCAACTTGAGATAATAAATGAAAGGATAAAGTTAAATTATTACAGTTATGCTCAGCTTTTATTGCCATATACAAAGCACTGGGCCAAGAATGTAACATGTTATTTCACAGGATCTATTTTCATAGCTAGGGGTGATGACTATTGTATAAAATTGCTGTACCTTTGTTTGTGATCCTTCCGCTAGCTTATGACGGTCTTCATATAAGTTCAGAAACACTTTCAACATTTCTATGGGTATCTATCTACTATATAATAAAACACTAAAGACTGTGTGTCCTTTTTCCTAGCATTAATGTCAAATGCTTCTGATCATCATTTAGTATTAAAAAAATTTCCATGTATAAAAAATCACTTAATTAACTTCTTGTCTCTTATAGATATTGTTGTATTTGTACTGGTAAAAGGACACCCACTTTGCCAATTATGATGACAAACTTGATGGTCACAATGCTAAAGATGCATCTGAGACAGAAGTCAAAGCACGCACCACTTGCAGTATGGTTGCCAAGTAATGGGGATAAGGGAAAATGAAAGCGGCTTTCCATATATACAGTAGGTAGTTTTCCTGTGGAGTAAATACAGTAATGTGCACAATGGTGTAGTTTATTGCAGAAAAACCGCAGCAGGCCACCTTTTTAAAAACACACTGCACCTCCATGGTGATGCAGCAATTACATGCATTACACAACTGCCGAAAAAACAAAAGTATGGATGAGTCTTTAGGGGGCAGTATTCCTTTTAAAACCCCAAAAACTCTTTTTAGAGAGTTTCACATTTTATAAATGTGAGATTATTGGCAAAACTAATTTTAATTTTAGTTTTGTGAATCTGCTTGAAAATCAAAATCTTACCAGTTTTGCTCTTCATTAGTCATAATAAAAAGCATTCAAGATTAGAATTTAGATTTTAAGAATCTATCACATATTAATTCCACAGTTATAAATTCTTACATTTATTATTCCAATGATTTTGTTTTCAACAGGAGTGAAGGCAGGAAGCACTTCCTAGTCAGACAAAGCATATGCGAAATAATAAAATTACCTCAGTAGGCCTCCTTCTGTCAGCCCTGGAGATCCTCAACATCGCTGCCTGCCTGAACTACAGTTCACAGGCAGTCTCACAGAACTCCAAACTAGGGAAGCCAAAGAAAGGAGCTGCAACCCTGCTGCTAAGGTGAACACATTACCATGGTCAGAGTGTCCCTCCCTTATTCTTCTTTTATTTTAGTATCCTATCTGAGAAAGGTACCACCAACCAACTGCAGTTTAGCCTCCCTAATATCCTTTTTAATGGTTGTGCTCATGTTCTCCTACAACCCTGTGATTTACATTGGAGTTATT
This sequence comes from Polypterus senegalus, assembly GCF_016835505.1. Lineage (NCBI taxonomy): Eukaryota > Metazoa > Chordata > Cladistia > Polypteriformes > Polypteridae > Polypterus > Polypterus senegalus. Next base: position 102,276,627 of record NC_053158.1, on the reverse strand, counting down.
TTACAACTTATACAGCTGTTTTTTTTTTTCCTTTTCAGCTTCTTTTTCAACTCTTTATCAACCCACTGCAGAGTTTGTTTAATTTCCTACTAATTACAAATTTAAGTATGTACCTACCCTGCATTATATGTAAAACAATTTAAACATGTTCCACTGCTTCTTTACTGTCTCTGCACTTAGAAGCTTATCCCAGTCTATCCTCCTTAGACTTTGCCACATCTGCTCAAAATTTGCCCTACCAAACTGTGTTAAAAAAGGAGTCACTAATTACTTCTAAAACTACTGCTGTTGTGCTTCACTATTTGCAAGATTATCCTCGTTAATAGTCTGGTATTTAAAGTCCCCATAACTATAATATCTCCCTGTAAACTTGCCTTTATAATTTTCCTAAAAAGATGTGCATTAAAATTATTGTCTGCATAACAGACAATGTCTATAATACACTCCTAAAACAAGGCCTCTTTACCTTATGCTTATCAGACGAAGCCACATGTCCTCACTAAGATGGGGTTCAGTGCCCAACTGAAGAGGACTTGAGTTTAAATTGTGTTTGCCATAAACAGCAGCCCCACCTCCTTTTACGTTCAGTCTATCCTTCCTAAAATGTGAATCTTCTATGTTATACTCATCCCCATCTTTGTTATTTAGCCAGGTTTCTTTTATTTCTATAGAATCATAATTATGCCCAATACTCCAACTTAATTGTTTTGTTTTGATATGTCTAGCATTAAGGTAAGCTATTTTAATGTGTTACTTTCTTGTTTTATTTTTTCATTTAAACATTGGACTAGAATTGACATTATTTTGCATTTTTATTTTTACACTATTGTTTGTTCCCACATGTATAGTTCTAAATCTGGCCTGTCCTAAACTCCCTGAACAATTAAAAAAAATTGCAACAAACTTCTAATGTTTTCAAAGAAACACATTTGTTTAGATATGAAAATCCAACATTGCTAAATAAATTTTTAGTTAGAATTGAGTTAGTAATTGACAACACAGGTGGAGGTGCCAGAAGGTGGTATTAATCTAACAAGAAGGAAATGATTAAACAGGATGTTTATTAATGGAGCAAAAAGCAATCTCCCCAGTATAAAAAAACATCAACAAAATTGCTCAAAAATACTTTCTGTAGAATACCTCAAAAAAACTGAATATAGGGAATTTGGATTAAAATACATTTAACTAAATTCCACTTTCTTGTTCATAAGATATATAGCAGATATATCAACTTGCTTACCTCATGGCTGTTTCCTAACCCAATCCCCCTATTTTATTCTAAGTGAAGAAATATAAAACTGAACAGTGAAGTGGTAATTGTAGAGAGATAATAGCAGTAGCACCTCTACCTGGAAATAAACTGAACAAAACAATTAAAAAGGGGTTAAGAAAGAGCAACATCAAATGGCAGCAGATATCTTGGATTTAAACATAAGAAGATGTAGACCAGACGTCAGTGGCCTAAATGGATGCTCTGTTGACATAAGTCTCTGAAAATTCCAGATGCAATAGACTGTAAGAAGTAGATAACTAGTCATCATCATTGATGAACTAGATTTTTGGCATGAAGCAAGACATTTAGCAGCAAAACTGAAAGAGCTACTTTCTTTAGCATGAGGAAATGCACAACAATGACAGATGTAACATATTCAGACTCTTAAATAAAAAGCAGAACATTAACAGAGAAAGGAAGGAAGACAAACAGTGAGATGCATAACTCCAGAAGGAGAAAACAGGAAGACACAGAAATAAAATGAATAGGAAAGTGCAAGTGACACCCTGGAACTATTATTTTCATAATGGATTTGATTGCAGGTACTTATGGAGAGAAAGCCTATGCAAAAATGTTTATTGGATATGTTGACAATGGCACCCCTCTAGCGATTGTTCCTGCCTTGAACCCAATGCTTGCTGGTATAGAGTCTAGCTTCCCTGTGATCGTGCCCTGGATAAGCAGGTTAACAAAATAGATGGATGGATAGATCTTAACAATTACATTTTCTAAAGCAATGTCTGACAGTACTGGCAAAACCATCCTGGAAAATGGGGTAGAGGAGCAAGAGAGTTGTGAGATTAAGGGAGGAGGCCCATATGTTGTCTTAAATAGTGTGCAGAGAGTAATTACAGGTTTTTAGTGTAAAAAATGAGAAAAGGATGGCTAGAGCCGGGCAGAAAAAAATGATATTCCATATGTTCTTAGAACTCAAAAAAATGGAAAAACCAAGGGTAGCAACTAATGTTAAGGGTAGTATTATAAAAAAAAAAAGTGTGCAACTGTGCCATTTTCCTGGAAAGCCAATATGTTTTTCCATACAATACCAAACATGTGGAAAGGCAGAACCTGACCCTAGGGTGTAGGACAAACCAGGATCCATGGAGAACTTCGGGGACATGGGTTTAAGTAAATTGTGCAGGCAAAGAGAATAGTAGTAAAGCAAAGAAGGAAAGCAAGAAAGGTATTGAACAGATAGCAAAGTCCAGGCTGAGCAGAACTCTATATTTGGTAGTGACACATTATAAACTGATGTTGTATTTTAACATGGGGTCTTTTGCCAGTCAACAGGAGTCACAGATATTTTACTTCTGACTAGAAATGGGAAGAGTGAAGCAGAACAATGACACCAAAAAATTAAACTGGGAGATTATATTTATTTTAAAAATGACCCATCATTGCAAACAAGGGAAAGTTTACATTAGGACTGGTTAGATGTACAGATATTGTTAAGTGTATGAGAATCTTTGGGGGTAGATATAGTGTACCTCTAGCAAAGATGTCCACTATGAAAACTTTGAGTAACACGAATGGTTGCTGGTAAATATGTTTGCAGGCATAAATAATAAAGGGAGGAGGAAGAAAATTTTGGTCAAAGTGATTTTACTATTCTAGAAAGTTGATTCAGTTCATCTGGACATAGTTCTCTTCCTGGGAGATACGTTACATCACTCATCCAAGTGACTTCCTCAGTCTCAGTTGACTGCAGGCTTCTCCAACCTTATAAACAGTACCTTTGCATAATGACCAAAACTAGTACCATTGACTAACAATGGCAGTGTAATCAATGATATGCAAATTGTCCATTGATCAGTGGCCATGAGTACCATTCACAGAGAGTTGGGGAATGGCTGCAATCACAGCATTGTAAGATGGTGAACAATGTACCCTTAGGCCTCCTCCTCAGTTCAGAGATGGTCGTTCCTTTTTCACATAAATGGCCTCCTTGACTCCTTGCTCCAACCAGCATTCCTCTTTGTCCAGGATGTGCACATCTTCATCACTGAAAGAGTGACCACTGTCCTGTAGGTGTAAATAGACTTCTGGAGTTCTGACGAGGTAGCTCTTTTGTGTTGTGCCATCCGCTTCGCCAGTGGTTGTTTGGTTTCCCTGATGTATAATTTATGGCAGTCCTCTTGGCAGATAACTGCGTAAACTATATTACTCTGTCTGTGCCGGGACACCCGGTCCTTGGGGTGGACCAATTTTTGCCATAGTGTGTTTTGGGGTTTGAAAGCCACAAACATTAGTGTACAGTATGTGCTTGAAATATGATAACACAATAAAATACATGACAGCTCACTCATTACCCACAGTCCTAGGGCCTGTTTCAGGAGTGAGATGCATGTATAAATTTGAAGGTCACGAAAGCAGCCATTAGACCAATAAACTTTTGAACTATGCTTGACCTTTCAAACAACATTTAAACTGTTTAGCTTAAAAGGACAACATGGGTAATTCTTCCATTCATGTAAACATGTTAATCAGAAGAAATTTTGGTTGCATTGCTAACCCCACAGAATGTCAGAGAGTCATGCGCAGGACATACTGACACCAGCCATGCCCTTCCTCCTGCAATGGCATGTTAAGTTTTATTGCCACTTATGTATGAAGAGGGGTATGAAGAGTAAGGGGTTCAGGATTATCATTCCCATATTTGTTTCATTCATTTTAAATTTAATTTTGAAGATCATTATAAAAAGTCCTTAATACATATTGATATACCAATACACTTACCTACATGACTGGGTTGTCTCTTAGGAGTACAACTCCTGTACATGGAGCACTCCCATCTATGGTACTGAGGAAGGAACTGCCCTGAATACACAAACTCCCCCACATTATCCATTAATTTATCACTTTGTAAGGGTTGTTGCTTCAGTCCCATCCTCTGTACCTCCTTCTATACTGTCCTTACATTATGGCTTAAAGTGCAGATTTTTTATCTCTGTTTTAGGAATGAAAGTAGTCCTATGCCACTCTTACCTCTAGGCAACACTTACCAAAAGGCAATCCATCTAATGTGTATACATATATTAAATGATTATGAAGAGTAAGGTGTTCAGGATTATCATTCCCACATTTGTTTCATTCTTTTCAAATTTAACTTTGAGGATCATTATAAAAATTCCTTAATACATATTGATATACCAATGCACTTACCTATCTGTGATTGAGCTACCATGGTTGATTTTCGGTCACAAAGTGGGGAGAAAGGAAGCCCAAGCTCTGCCTCTTTATCACCCTATGCATTGAAACAGAGCATAAATCAGATTTACTTATGAAAAACACAGTTGTTTCTGCATTTTATTTAATAAAATACTTTGACGCAAGTAGGCAAATCAAGTTATAAATTATGAATATCTTCCACTGCATGTCTCTAATGAATTTATCACAAAACTGCAGAGGCTGTCAAGTACAGGCAACCAGTGAGAGCAGCAAGACTCCAATAGTACAGCCACAGGTCATAAAGAGTGCTATAATCTATCACAGGGCAGAATCATTATATAAAGAACATTGCCAGGAGCAGTAATCTGTTTGACTGCAGAGGCATTTTTCTTTATCCATAGCAGCCAGAGAAACAAAGAATATTCACTTAATATGTTAATAAATGTCATTATAAATTGAGAGCTTACAGCTCCTAGTATTTTTTTTCTTCTTTAGCTATATAAAGAATGTATTTTAAACATTAAGTCACTGGGCATCCATATAATGTGTATGTTTGTTTGTGAAGGAAATACACCTGAATTATAATATACAGTAAACACAATGACTTCCAAAATTGTTAAAAATAATAAGCACAACACCTTTACATGACAAGGAAACCTGCCTAACCCACTGATTGTAGCACTGCGGAATTTTAAACATCTACTTTATGGTGGCACAGTGCTGGCTCAAAGATCCAACAAGTGTTTGACTTCTGTGTCCACTTGCTCATTATGTGTTGTGGGTGCTCCAATTTTCCTCATACTCAAACATCTGTTTTCTGGGTTAACTGATGATTGTAAATTGTCCCTGCGAGTATGTGAAACATACTGGAATACTATTCAAGACTGGTTCATTCTTTACATCTGCTCCTGCAGGTTTAGGTACAGACCTTTGCAACCTTGAACTGGAATAAGTGGGTTTGTGAATGTTATGTGCTATGTTATGAGGGTGTTTATCTGGCAAGCACATAAAGAAACCATTCAGATTCCCTTCCAGGTTCAAGTTTATTGTCATGTTTGCAAACTATAATGACATTTTACTTGCAAATCTTAACAGACTAGTGACAGTGTGTAAGAGAAAAGGAAAAAAAAATGATTGTAACTGCCTGTCTGCTAAACTGGGACATCCTATCTTTTCTGTACCAACACGTTTAAATTAGAAAATGAAATCATATATAACATTTAACTTTATATTTAATTCTCTGATAACAGTTTACATCTAAGAAGTCTTGTATCTTTTAACCAGTAATTCATCCATGACTATTTTGGGACTTTACATATTACTTAATTCAGAGGGGTGTTCCTAGAATATACCATTTATCTGCATGCTGACTGGTGTGATTGAAATGCTATGAAATCATTATATGTAAATTAAACTACATGATGCTTTCTGTTGGATTTCTTCTGTCTGTCATGTTGCATTAAACAAAGCACATGGATGCTCTATCAGCTGGTTCAAATAAAGGATGTTACTGTTTGCAGTTTATATATGAAATGATAACTCAAGACTATTTACATAGTATTTTCAACAGTTTGTGTCTGAAAAACCCAATTTTTTCCCTCATCTTACCTGCATTGCCCTTGAGTTGGGCATTCTTGCTGCTTGGTTAGTTGGCCACAGAATAATATTCCCCACTGCTGCTGAATCGTCTTTGTAAATGTGAGTTGTCTAACTGCTGCTTAAGCATAGTGGACATCAAATTGGATCAATGAATAACACATGAAACTGTTGGTGAGTGTTATTTAAAAATTTATTGCATGCTTGTGGATTTCACAGCAGTACTCCATTATAATAAATAAGATTTAGTAAAGTAACTTTGTTGGGGTAAATTCTCCAACATCTTCCCCCAGGCGAGGGTTAAAGTCCCAACTTGATTGTTATAATATACAGTATAGATAGATAGATAGATAGATAGATAGATAGATAGATAGATAGATAGATAGATAGATCCACAGCCTTTCAACACACAATCCTCTTTTTCCTCTTCCAGGTGAGTTTTGCTTTCTGCCTCCCAACTTCAGCTCCCTGGAGGAGGTCGAATGGCTCGCTTTTATGTCATACCTAGGAGTACTTCTGGTAATGAGGCATTGCACTTCCAGGTCAGGTAGAAGCCCCGTTTAGTAGGGAGTCCCTCTCCATGCAGCACCTCCTGGCTGCACCCAAGGACCCTGACAGGGTTGTCTCTCAGGACTACAACTCCTGTATATGGAGTACTGCCATCTACCATACTGGAGGAGGAACTGCCCTAAATGCACAAACTCCCCCACAGTATCCATTAATTTAGCACTTTGTAAGGGTTGTTGTTTCAGTCCCATCCCATATATATATATATACATACACACAGTATTGGCACCCCTTTGCCATGATAATGGTTGGCTGAGGAAATGTTGTTCTCTGTCTCTTCACATTTGTATCCCAGTTAATCAGAGAGTCATTGATTTCAGCTGGAAAGTTCTGAACACTCCAATCAACTTAACACTGTTCAATTTAAATGGGAAACTTGCTTTAGTTACAATACATTGTTTCACATTAATTTCCAAGGATGCCAACAATTGTGGCACATGTGTCTTTTTGTTAAAAATATTTATGAGGCCTTTGTTTTTCTTTAAATTAATTTGTTTCAATTAAAAGTGAGATATTTCTCATTTTTTTTAGTGCAAGATGACAGTTCTTCAGCAATCAGTGATTTTTTCTAACCCTTCTTACTAATTCTTACAAGGGGTGCCACTAATAGTTGAAGGCACTGTATATATAGTATGATTCCCACATAGACACCTATAGGGCATGCTGGGATCTGTTGTCTTGTTGGGCAGCCCTTTTGGGTCCTGTGATGGCTGCCAGGATTTACAATTCCTACTTTCAGGGACTTACATTTGACCTAGAAGTGCTTCCAGTGACCTGTGCCCTAGGACTGATAGAGCTCCCTGGTTACAGATAAAAGAAGCCATTCGATCTTATCTCAGCAAGTCAAAGTTGGAAAAGGAGTTGGACAACATTCACCTGGGAGCAGCTGAGGAGTGACAGAAAAGAGTTTTTTTTTTTTTGTTTGTTTTGCTGTGCTATATTTTGAACAGAACAGTCCAGTTAAGGGTCCTTTGCTGAATAAAAGCACGTATTTGAACCCAGGACTGTGTCTGTAAAGTTGTGTTCAGGGTTTGATGGGGTGCTATTTTGGCCTCTACTGGCCAAATATATAAATTAGTTGTTGGGTAATTTGACAAATGGTTTAACATGTTTTAAAAATTACAAATGATGGAATGGTGCAGTGAATAACACTGCTGCCTTGCATTAAGAAAATTAAAGTTTTAAGTTTGAATATTTTCTGTGTGGACTGTGGGTTCTCAAAGTGCAGAATTGGCTCGAGTGTGTGTGTGATCAACCAGTAGTGAACTAGCATTCTGTCCAGATGTTTTTCCATACTAAGATATGCTGTATCAATAAAGGTAGTGTATAAATAATGCAACAGAAAATTGTTAACCAACAAAAGGGTAGACTGTGCTTTTTCTACAGAACCAACACTCTGAAAAATGCAAGGAAAACCTCAAAATATCAAGGATAAAGTGTGCATGAACTAGCCTTAACAAGATGTTTTGGATAAAGAAATCAGTGTTAAACATACTTAAATTCAACATTTATCCATTACACTCTTTTCTTAAAATTAGAATAAAGGATGGATGGAGCCTTTATTTTTATTATGCAATAGTGTGATGCACTAACTACCCTGAAGACATTTTAAATACAAATTGACTTTGAATTGTAAAACATTTGTCGCAGGAGATGTACTGATTTCTTTTCCCATCCACTCCATGTGTTGTAAGTAATTTGTATATTTTGAATGTCAAATAGAATCGAATGTTAATGTTTGCATGACAGCATACCTGATGGAAGGCCTAGTTTTATTTTCTATAATGTGATCTTATAATTAAAAATACTGGACACTGTTAAAATTGTAAAGCCTAAGGTAGAAATTTATGTGTTCAGTTAATTAGTAGTAGAATTGTAGCTTAAAGAAACATAACTGGGGTATGTATAAAGAAACAGCTTTAGTTTGAAGGTAACATACTAATAGATATGATTAATAGATATATTTCATGGTACTTTCTGCTGATATGAATAGTTTTTGAAATCATTTAAAGAACTGAGACTGAAATATAAAGATAAATTAACATATACCTTAACAATATTCTGTAATTAGGAAAATGAAAAAGGGAATGTGGAGCCTACTGTTTTAGCTTATGTTGATCTCTTTTCTAGAATTAATTAGGAATTTAACATTCCAGACTTTAAATTTCTTACTTGACTTTTGCTTACTGTGCTGACTGAGAGATGTTCTCTGGAGGACACAGGTGCTACATTGCTTTCCATTCACTACTAGCTCCCTTGCATGCATTTCTAACCCTAATTTCTCATCTTCAAAGGGTACAATCAACATAGAGACAAACAAATTTGTACTTTAGAGTAACAGTTTGGAATTTTCTTAATTTCTACAGAAACATCCAAAAAAGTCCACATTTTTCTGCCTTCTCTTTTCTTTTGATTTTGCTTCCCACCATGACCCATTTGTTATCTGATGGAGAGTTACTGTATAACATTTGATCAGTTTGTACTATTAAAGGGACTGGTTTTGGGGTTTTCTCCAACCGAAACCCCCTTGTTTCTCCATTCTCTCTAGCAAAACATATAGCAAAATTGACAGGTGTCAAAATGTGGGGATGGTGGACATTTTACAGTAAGTGAAGTTTAGATTATAGAGTTCTATGGCAAGCCAAATTAACATTTAGAGATATCTCAAAATGAATTTTGGATATCTTAAAATGTAATTTACTTTTTAAGATATCTGAAACTCGCTTTCAGATATCTCAAAATAATTGTGTCTGCATTTCAAGATATCTCAAATGAATTTTCAGATATCTTAAATTGACCTTTCATGCATTTTAAGATATCTTAAATGCATTTCAAGATATCTCAAAATCATTTCCTGTAAAATTGCCTATTATTTCAATGGGACTACTTGTTTATTATAAGATATCTGGAAATGTATTTGAGATATCTTAAATTGTATTGTAGATATCTGAAAATGCTATTGAGATATCTTGAAATAATTGAGTGTCCTTTAAAAGATATCTTAAAATGCATTTTAGATATCTTGAAATACAATTTGAGATATCTTGAAATACATTGTTAGATATCTGAAATGGAGCAGAGACCCATTTTAAGATATCATGAAATTAATTTTAGATATCTAAAAATGTATTTCAGATATCTGAAAAAAAAGAATTTCAAGATATCTTGAATGCTTTTTAAGATATCTAAATTATATTTCGAGATATCTCAAAATAACTTCCTTCTCATTTTAAGATATCCCAAATTCATTTTGAGATATCTGAAATGCATTTTCAGATATCTTAAAATGACTTCCTGCACATTTCAAGATATCTCAAATACATTTCAAGATATCTTAAAATAACTTCCTGTGTATTTCAAGATATCTTAAATTCATTTTGAGATATCTCGAAATAGACAGGAAGTCCCATTGAAAGAATAGGAAATGTTACAGGAAGTGATTTTGAGATATCTCAAAATGTATTTGAGATATCTTGAAATGCACAGGAAGTTATTTTAAGATATCTCGAAATGTATTTGCGATATCTCAAAATGCACAGGAACGTATTTCAAGATATCTTGAATTGCATTAAAGATATCTTAAAATGCATTTCAGATATTTCAAAATGTACAGCATATCATTTCAAGATATCTTGAAATCTATTTAAGATATCATAAAATGCTTTTTAGATATCGTAAAATAGATGCATTTTTAGATATCTGTAAGTCAATTTGAGATATCTAAAATGCATTTCCAGATATCTTAAAATCCATTTTGAGTGCCCTCTAGATTAAAAGAGTACTTCCATAGCAGCAAAGGTCTTATGCCAATAGTTTGAATATTGTAAGACCAACTAAATGCCTTTTCCATTATTATATATTCAGATTGATAATAGTACATAAGTTTGAACCTGGAGCCTAGACTATAGCAAAGGTCTACAAACAAATGGATGGCCTGACTACAAGGAAAAACAAGCCGTGTCAGAGTGAATCAAGCTATGGACTAAGCTATCTACCAATTGACAAATGAACCTCCATTTGCTGCAATATACTGAAGTTCCAGTGAAAGGAATCGTGGGTGCCTAATGCAAACAAGCAGCTAAAAGTTTAAGGTGTTATGTGCTAGTAACCTGTGACAAAAGGGAAGAATGATCCTGAATCCGTGAATTATAGAAGGCATTCTTAACCAGAGAACCTGTGGCCATTAGGGTTTAGGGGTTGACAAAATCCCAAATTGTAGTAACTCCACTGAGATGCTGCTGAATGTTGAGTTCAGATAATCCCAGGTCTTAACATCAAATAGCAATTTTCCTTTTGATACTTTTGAAAGCTGTCTGCAATAAAAGTATGAAGGAAATTTCAGCTGTGCATATTCTTATATGCAAAGAAGAAAGAATCTACTACATTAGCATAATTGTTTATGGCGAGTTTAGAATATGCGTGTTTGAAACTATAATTATTTTTCCTGTATTACTGACATTCCATTCTAGTGCCTAGCAAGTAAAGGGCTCCTGAGGTTTAAATTATTCATGACCTTTAATATAGTACATTCTTGTCTACTATCAATTCACTTTTTCAGTAACAAATATAAAACAAGCTTCCTTCTTATCAGTCCTTGGGATTTTTCTTATTACAGCATGGCTAACAAGATGCACAGCATTCCCAGGCTGATGTTAAATTATTCTGCACGTTGAACACAGCAGGTGGCAGCAGACTTCTCTCTGTGCACCTCGCACTGTATGTAATAGGAATCATGTTATATACAAGATATTGTAATATTGCAATAACAACTACATAATATGCATAAGGATTTATATACCTGCCATTCACTTTCTTAAAGGCTAAATTAAGTCATGAAATTCAGGTATAGTGAAAGTGGGACTTTATGCATAAGACATCTCAGAATAGAATTAATCTGGTGCTTTCTCAAGTTCACAATAGTCTTTGTAAATAGTCATTTAATCCAGGATAATAATAATAATAATAATAATAATAATAATAATAATAATAATAATTTTTATTTATACAAGGCACCTTCCTTAAAACATCAGAAAATACAGAAAATATAAAAATTAAAACCAAACAAAGCCACTGTAATCACAGAGAAAAAGCCATATTAAACAGATGGGTTTTAAGTTTACATTTAAAGGTTGAAAATAATTTGATATTTCTAAGCTTAGTAGGTAGTGAGTTCCAGAGCTATAGGATATATGGATATCCTAAGGATCTAATGGATCCTTAGGATATTCTAAGCAGTTAAGACTTGCCACAAAAGGAGCATACACTTTAAGAGTGAGGAAGATTATTTTGAAAACACCTAGCAACTATGAGAAATTAAAATATACACATACAGTGTTCCTTTTTTCTCTTTTTAAGAAATAAAATTACTTAGTTTACATCACGTATTTCATTCCTTTCCTGGACAATTAATGTTTTATTTCATCTTTTAACTCCTAGTTAAAATCTCGAGGGATTGATGGCCACCATACTCAACTATCATGAATAATATATTATGCCACATATAATAGAGTTACCTACTCTTATTAAGTAACTGGATTTTTTCATGTTTAAAAAAATGGTGAGAACATTTTCTGATCCAGTCAGACCTGATTGGTCTGTGGACACTTTCCTTTCAAGTATGCCAGTAAACAGTCACAATTAGATCTAACAAATTTTAAGATAAAATATATCCTCCAAACCTTGTGATTACAGGGGAGCCAAACTAAGACTAAATATTATTGCTTTTATGAACTTGTGTGGTTTGAAGGCTAATACTGTACATAGCATGATTACTGAAAAAAAGTTTAGGAAATACTGTATATTGAAACATGCTACTTCTGGTAACTGGTGTATTCATGAACAGAAGGAAGTGGTAATGTGTGTGTCAGGGCTATCTACACCATAACAAATTTCATTTTTTTAATTGTAAAGGAAAAATGAAGTGTACAGTGCCCTCCATTAATATTTTCACCCTTAGTTAATAAAAGTAAAGTTAGATGAAAAAAACTGTTTATTGTTTATTTGCATTATTTTTCATTCAAGATCTAACCAAAACAAAATCAAAAAATGTAACCTGAAGTAAAAAAATGGAATGGAAAAAGAATTTCTTATCAGAAAACAAATACTTTACTTAAAATACAATTATTAGCACCCCTTTCTCTGAGTCTTCTACTTTAATGCTTAATGATGTTGGAGTATACATGACAAGACATCTTAGGATTGTTCCTCTATACAGACTCATTCCACATCCTTCAGATGTTGAAGTACAACTTTGTAGAATCTCCTGCTTAGCTTATCCCATTGGTTTTAAAATGAATTTAGGTCAGGGAACTGGGATGGCCTCGATTTTGTGGTCACTGAACCATTTTTGTGTTGGTTTTGAGGTGTGCTTTGAATTACAGTCCTGCTGGAAACTCTAACCATGGCCTAAATTAAGGTTCCCAACAGAGACAGTCAGGTATTTATTTAATGTCTACTGATGCTTGATGGTCCATGATACCATGTATCATAACAAGTTGTCCTTTGCCTAATATTATATAATGCACCATGGAGGGTGAGGTACTTTTCACTCTATGTCAAAGCCACCTTTGGTGTTTGTTGCTCTGTCTTTGTCCATCTGACTATACAACTTGGTCCCATTGAAAGCTCTGATTACGTCTGGCAAAGTGTAGGCGCTTGAGTTTGTGTTTCACTGTAGCTCTGGAGACTTTCTGACCCCAAGATTTAATTAATGTCTGCAATTCTCTAGCTATGATCTTCGGAGATTCTTCTACTACTCAAAGTATTCTGTTCACTTTGGAGTCAGTATGAACACTTGTCCTCTTCAGATCGATTCTTCACATCTTCATTTGCTTTAAACTTTCTACTTATTGCCTTGATATTGCCTTGATAGTGGAAATGGACATTTTCATCTGCTATCATCTACTTTGCTATTTTCTTATAGCTATTTTATGTGCAGCACAACAACTTTTTGATGCACATCATTACTGTGTTCTCTGGTCTTTCCCATTGTGATGGACTGTAACCAAGCTACATAAAATGTGAGGAAACAGGGCAGAATATATATGCGTGTATATTTGTGTGTAAACACTGTATAGTCATAGAATTTTTATTATATAGATCCTATATAAACCCTGTTTCCTACTTTTGTCTGTTCTTACTTGTATCATTGTGGAAACAGCAAGAAAATTTGAAGTTCCTTACAGTGGAAATCTCTTAATTTGGTCTTGGTAGGCCACCACAGAGAATCTGTTAAGTGACTGCTGGGGATATTTAAAATCCAGTCTGGGACAAAATGTAGGAAGGAGAAGAGTGCATGAGCAGCATACTTAGGGATTTAATGGCCACAACTAGGACCTGCTGAGGTCAAGGAAACACGAGAGCCAGAAGAAATACCCAAGGGAATACAAGATGATGAAGGTCATAACAGGAAGACACATTCTGTGAACCGATTAGCGAGGGACAGATTCTCGGTGACCTGTGCATCACAGTGGAGCCTTACAAAGCGGCTGACACCAGGTGAGCTCTATCTCTTTCATTTGAATGTGAGGACTTTTACAGTGAAAGAATTTTATCCTAGAATGTAGGCCTGCCTGTCCTCACAGGGTAGAGGATTTATTGGGATAGGACAATTTACCAGCAACATAGACTATTTTGTATATTGATGGATGTGATGGCTTTTGTGTTATAAGTGTTGTATATATTTGTTTTTTGTCAATATAACTGAACGGGTATAATTCAGTGAGTGGTATATTTAATGGGGACAACTCTGGACCAATTAGTGTATAATAGAAATGGTTTCTGATTCAATAACTGATTTGACCACTAATATAGTTAGGTCATTACAGTAAGCCACATATAATAAGATAGTTAGAAAGTGGATGACTAAGGGAATTTGACCTGTGTGTCATCTCATATTTATACCACAGTGAAACAGGTCAAGTCATAGCTGACTACTTTAATTTTCCTATAAACGTACATGAACTTAAAAACATCATCATTTTACTTTAATTAAAGATCACATTGTTGCTAATACTTTGAATGAAAGATCAAGGATAATAAGCAATGAAGACATTAATTCCATAGCCCAGTTTGTTTTTATTTACAAAGATGGCAATATTAGTGGAATGCACTGTACAACATGAAAAATAAAAAAAGTTTGTCTTCTAAAGCTTGGTTTTACAATACACTCGCTCTGCAGGAGAAGGAAGGAAAGAGGCAGAACTGAAATAGACAAAGTAATGTTAACTGCAATTAAACTGCAAGTGCTCAAAGAACTTACAAGTACAAGTACAAGAAATACTCCACCAATATTTAATAACTGAATTACAAAATTACAAGTTAGACTTTTACAATTAACTATTTAACGCTAGAATTACTACAGCCTACGAAAAAACTTGTAGATCCGGCCCACCTTAAATCCGTTCGCACCTCTCCCTCAGCATCTTTTGTTCTATAAATGTGCCAATTAAGACAAGCAGCCTTCTATTCCATCCCCCACCGCCACAGAATGTTCACAAAGTTCTCCCAGCTCATGCCTTGATTGATTATCTGGGAGTGAAGTGCTGGAGTTTTAGAGTGGAAATAATAGATCGTTATTTCGAACACACACATTTCATGTGTGTTCTGTTTCTACAATAATCTGTGTAAACATATTGTTAAAACAGAAACGTTTTTCATATTTTAGTAGTAAATGACAAATTGTTGGCATAAACTGTATAATGTGTGAAGCCTGAAGTCCAAAGATCAAATAAACATTTTCACAAAAGGTTCAAGGACGATACAACAGCTTCCGTGGCGTAACGGTAAGGTTTGCTGACTTGTAATCAAGAGTCCCTGGCTTGATCACGACTGCCTCTTATATTTGCTGTTTTCAGTAGTGAGCTGCTCTTATTGTTAATATTTTACAGTACACACATACACTTGGTTTGCATCTGTAACAGACGGTGTAGATTTATAGGACTTTTCACTTTTATTCTCTCAATCACGATCACGATACATACTACTGCCCTAGGGATCTGATGCTGTTAGTTTTTATTTGAAACTGGGAGTAACTGTAGATGTGAGTGGTGTTTTGAGGCAATGGAACTGGAAATTCTCTGATCTGGAGGGATAAAAGCTGACACACAAACACTGGTGAATCTGCCTTCTTCGTATCTCACCTTTAGTTGATTTTTTTTTATTCAGTTTTATTGAGTGTTCCTGCTCACGCTGAATTAGTATGCGCCTTATGGTCTATGATGTCAAAAAAAACAGACATAGTTATCTATACTAATAAAAGGCAAAGCCCTCACTGACTGACTGACTGACTTACTGACTGACTGACTGACTCACTCACTGACTCATCACTAATTCTCCAAGTTCCCGTGTGGGTAGAAGGCTGAAATTTGGCAGGTTCATTCCTTACAGCTTACTTACAAAAGTTGGGCAGTTTTCATTTCGAAATTCTACGTGTAATGGTCATAACTGGAAGGTATTTTTCTCCATTAACTGTAATAGAGTTGAGCTGGAAAGACGTGGGGGGCGGAGTTTCGTGTGACATCGCTTCCCACGTAATCACGTGAACTGACTGTCAACGCAGTGCGTAGAAAACCAGGAAGACCTCCAAAAAGCGCTGAAGAAAACGTGCATTATATAATTGAGAAGGCAGCGAAACAATAAGAAGCGAGCGAGTGACATATACTACCATATTCATGAGTGCTGCTACTCGAAAGAAAGCAAGGTGTAAACCTAAACTTTAAATTAAGTTCATAGACAGGCTACGCTGGCTTTCACATGCCCACAGCGTAATGCGGGATACAAGTGAGAGGACGCAGGATATAAACAAGAGTATTGATCACTTTGTAACTAAGTTAAAATTGTAGGTGAAGGGGTGTGCTTATGCAAATTCCGAGACTGTGTTTGTGGGGGATTGACAGTTAAGGCGGGTGGGGAGTCACGTCATCATCTCCCTCCCATTTACCTATTTCGCTCTGAGCTGAGCTCCGCGGCTAACGTCGTCTTTCGAAGCAACTTCGTCACACAACCACCAAATACTCACAGAAAAATCCACAAGTTAATACACACACTGTCTCTAGAGTTTCTCCACACTGAATCCTCCAGGCACTACTTACAAAAGGTCACATTGACAATCGTGTTACGTTATTTTTAAAATCTTTTCTTTTCTTAGCACAAGCACAGCTGAGAAGCTTCGATGCATGTGCTCCATAACGCGTTAAAAAATAATGCATTTAATCACAATTTGCATTACAAGCAAAGGGGAGCTTTTGTCAATGCATGATTTCCTGGTACACGGATTACATTGATCAGCGCATCCCGATTCATTTTACCCTCGCACCACCTTAGTTTGAGAAGAAGTATGAAAAATATGAGGTTAACACAGAAAAACAGATCACCAATTCAAGCTTTATGAATAATCGATTCGCCATCAATAATTGTTTTGGTAAAGCCATCCTCCTTCCATTTTATAATTTTTCTGCCACTAGCCATGATTAAATGAACGGTAAAAAAGTAAGAGCAAAGCGAGGGTGACTTATTTAGGCAGGCATATATATGACAGCAACACTCATGACAATGTCAATCATGTTACGTTATTATTAAAATGTTTCCTTTTCTTTTCATTACTTCTTTAACACACTACTTCTCCGCTGCGAGGCGCGGGTATTTTGCTATATATATATATGAATGACCTCCAAAGAGCGCTGAGACTTTTGATATCATGAACGTGTCTGCAAAAACTGGGGTCTCCTGCCCAGCAAAAGTCGAGCAGCCAGCGAGCTTGCATAGCTGTGCCGGCCTTTGAGACGCTGACTGCGCTTCTGCCTTAAGTCAAAGTGAGCACTTTTAATTTTTTTCATCCTCCCCCTGCGCTATAGCCCAGACAAGTGCAAACATGGGACCCCTTTTCTACACCATGGCAAAATAATATTAAGGCGATTCACACTTTCTTTTGCACGTATACGATTATGAGGTCCTCAGCTCGGATTTTGAAGACATGCACAGGAGTGGAGGACTGACAGTGCCATCACAGCCGATTAATGGCGGGGACGTCTCACCAGTCTACACAAGACCCACCGCGACTGTCCCCAAAAGGCGATCATAACGTCAGCGAACACATCTCTCTATACTATATAAAAGAAATGGCAACTTTCCTTTCTTTACACCTTTTTTCCTTTTATCCCAAACCAAAGCCTTTCTCTCTTAACACTGCAGAGGACACAAAACTAATTTTCTTTAAATGCCAGTAAGGCACATTACCAGAGGCACAAATTTGAACGTTCACATAGAAAATGTAATTTCAATGTACCTGTACTTCTTAAAACATTAATGTTTTACTGTTTAATAACTTATAGACTATAATTTATTATTTTTCCCTTGCACTCAGTGACCAAACCTATACACACACATATAGACACATACAAACATACACACAAGTATATGTATGTGTATATATACACACACACACACACACACACACACACACACACACACATACATACATACACACATATATATAATTTGTGTGTGTGTATGTATGTATGTGTGTGTATATATGAGGTAGATAGGTATGTATGTATATATATATATGTGTATATGTAGATAGATATGTATGTATGTGTGTATATATATATATATATATATATATATATATATATATATATATATATATGTATGTATGTATGTATGTATGTATGTATGTACAGTATGTGTGTGTGTGTATATATATATATGACAGCAGCAATCCAAGCTGTGAGAAAACAGTAAAAGGAGGCGTGTCAGACGTCGTGGTACATTTTCTGATGCAGCTAGACGAAAACAACTTTGTGACGCTGCCGCCAAATACACAAAACAATTACTTTGACAATCATGTTACATTATTTTTAAAATGTTTCCTTTTCTTTTTCATAACTTCTTTAACACATGACATCGCTGCGAAGCACGGGTATTTTGCTATATATATATATCACAGCGACACTCATAACAGTGACAAAACAATTACATTGACAATCATGTTACGTTATTTTCAAAATGTTTCCTTTTCTTTCTCTTTCCTTCTTTAACACACTACTTATCCGCTGCCAAGCGCGGGTATATATATATATATATATAGATAGATAGAGATATATATATATAGATAGATATGAGAACAACATATATATTGTCAACGGCACCCGAGCACAGACAGGCAGACATCTTGTTTTTCGCAACCACCACACGTTTATTTACACTATTTACAGTTCTTTGGTCACAAAGACCCCCAAATAATGGTCACAAAGACCCCCAAATAATGCCCCCAAATAATGGTCACAAAGACCCAGTTCAGTGCACAAACCCCAAATAACACAAAGTCCTGGCCACAATGCCTTTCTTCGGGCCGCCTCCACTCTCCACTGCTTCGTCCTCCGGCCCCTTTTATAGCTGACCCGGATGAGCACCTGGTGTTCCCGGCATTCCTTGTTACCAGCCCCAGCGTGGCGGAAGTGCCGGCTGTCCTCCCGGCTGCTCTCCGGCGGCGTTATAATCTTCCCCAGCACTTCCTGGTGTGGCAGGAGTGCTGGGGAAACAAGTCCCCAAGGCATTGGGGCGCCTCCTGGCGGTGACCACGGGCTCCTACAGGAAAAGGCTTCCATGCCCTTGACCCGTGGTCCCCAAAGCAACCCGGAAGGCGAACCCCACGTGGTCCAGGCAGGGCTCTGACCCTCTTCCGGTCCCTCCTGGCGTCCCGGCCGGGTCATGGCCCCTGGCATCCCTGACAATATATATATATATATATATATATATGAGAAACATATATATATATATATATATATATATATATATATATATATATATATATATATATAGATAGATATGAGAACAACACTCATATCAATGACAAAACAATTACATTAACAACCATGTTACGTTATTTTTAAAGTTTTTCTTTTTCGTACCTTCTTTAACACACTACTTCTCCGCTGCGAAGCGCGGGTATTCTGCTAGTATCATATATAACTATGTCTCTGGATTTTTTTTTTGACATCATAGACGATAAGGCGCATACTAATTCAGCGTGGGCAGGAACACTCAATAAAACTGAATAAAAAACAGTCAAGTGACGGTGAGATACGAAGAAGGCAGATTCAGCAGCATTTGCGTGTCAGCTTTTATCCCTCCAGATCAGAGAATGTCCAGTTCCATTGCCTCAAAATACCAGTCACATCTAAAGTTACTTCCAATTTCAAATAAAAACTAACAGCGTCAGATCCCTAGGGCAGTAGTATGTATCGTGATCGTGACTAAGAGAATAAAAGTGAAAAAAAGGTAACTTTTACAAGTCCTATAAATGAACACCATCTGTACATGTACGTGTGTACTCTATAATATGAAGAATAAGAGCAGCTCACTACTGAAAACGGCAAATGTGGGATGCAGTCGAGATCGAACTAGGGACTCTAGATTACAAGTCAGCAAGTCTTACCGCTATGCCACAGAAGCTGTTGTATTGTCCTTGAACCTTTTGTGAAAGTGTTTAGTTGATCTTTGGACTTCAGGCTTCACACATTATATAGATTATGCCAACATTTTGTCGTTTACTACTAAAATATGAAAAACGTTTCTGTTTTAACAATGTGTTTACACAGATTATTGTAGAAACGGAACACACGTGAAATGCATGTGTTCCAAAAAACGATCTATTATTTCTACTCTAAAACTCCAGCACTTCACTCCCAGATAATTAATCAAGGCATGAGCTGGGAGAACATTGTGCATGTTCTGCAGCGGTGGGGGATGGGATACCAAGCTGCTTGCTGCTTGTCTTAATCGGCACATTTACAGGACAAAATATGCTGAGAGATAGGTGCGAACAGATTTAAGGTGGGCCGGATCTATGAGTTTTTTCGTAGGCTCTGGTAATTCTAGTGTTAAACAAGAATGAAAAGGAAATGGATCTTATAAGATTATAGCAAAAAACATAACATGCAGAAACCCACTTAATCCAATTCAGGCTCATCAAGTGGCATAGATTAACCCAGCAGTGGCATCAGATGTAAAGCAGAAACCAAAAAAAGTCCATTGGACAAAAACCCACAGTTCACATGGGAATAAAGTGTAAATGGCACACAGACAGCATCTGAGCTGCGATTTAAATCTACGACACTGAACGAATAAAAGCAGTAGTGGTAACCACTGTGCCACCATACCATTCACCTAGGATTTCTATTATGGACTGTATCTGGGCACTTTTGAAACTCATTTGTCCTCAGGGCCTCACTACACAGTGCCATCTCAAGTTGCTTGTACGGCTGCTGGTCAGCTTAGCTTTTTGCATACAACAACCACTCCTCGGTTACTTTTTCAAATTGTATTCTCTTTATCCTACTCTAGTTTGCCTTCCTCCCAAGAGAAGAGCACCTAGGACCCTTCCCAACTCCAAGCTTACCCTGCATCATGCCCATCAGCACTTTTGGATTCCTGGAGGAAGTGTAAAAGCTTTTGTAGCAAACATTAGTAGCACCTACTAACTGCATAAATTGGCCATTGCTCCCTCTCTAGACTTAGGGACTGCTTATAAATAAATATTTACTTCTGGGAGATGTACATCATAATGCTCCCTAATAGTTTCCCCTGTAGCTGGCAAGTGATAGTAGTAGCTTTGTTTTATTCATTCTATTTTGAGTTGTTTTCTTTATCACTTTTGTTTATACATACTGTTTAAGTGTATATGTTTCTTTTGTAACCCTTGTTTAATAAGCAAATTGCATTGTTTTTCATCTTAAAATGACTGTGGTTACATTACTCAAAGTCTCCATGTATTTACAAAATCAAGGAACTCAATTTGTTCCCACTTTCAGATGAATTTATGTTTTAAAGCTGGCATTAAATTAAACCCATTGAAATGTCAAGATATTACATGTAGATTAATGGCCAGAGAATAATCAAGATTTGGAAAACTTTTTTGGAGACCCACAGATAATAACAGCAATTTAAATTGGAAAGAATTCCTCCTGCTGGATGAATTTTCTTGAAACGCTTTGATTGCGACTGCAATGTGTCATAGGCCAGTGATGGAACCTTGCAAAGATGATATCCTGTTTTGCTCATCACTAACTTTGACAATTAGTGCTGACTACAATTTTTGCATATTCCTTTGGCATCCTCTATTTCTGATTATCCTCTTTGATTTTCATCTTACTGATCATAGCAGACTCTACCTATAATAATAGAAAGTGAGGTAGGAATAATGAAAGTAAGTACTGTACCTTGCCTAAAACAAAACCAAAATCAGCAAACCTTTTACATTGTACAAAGCAGCTACTCATAACTGTTTATTTTTTAAATTTAAGCACTATATTATTACTTTCAAGTGAACTTCTGTTCAGCTAACCAGACACAAGTGACAACTCAAAATCAAAAGCCTGTTCTGGGCAATACTTAACTTATTACAGTCTTGGTGCATGTGGCTCACCCTATGATCTAACTTAGGAACTGAAAACCATTTACTGTATGTATATTTATATATGAGAACATTCAACTAAATTTAAATGTTTTGTTTGAAAAGTCCAAATCAAAACATGATTTTAGACAGGGAAGATCTGAATCTTCAATGACCGAATCGTGGTGACCAAAGTAGGATTTTTTTCCCATTTTTTATCATGTAGTTGCAATATTGTAAGGCTTTATTCATAAACAAAGGTCACTATAGTATACTCTGAAAAATGTTGTTAAATATTAAGGAGGTGTATTTGCGCGTCCACTGTCTTTATTCATTTTGAGCTGCAATATAAGGACCACATTTTCAGATATATGTGAGAAATGGTGATTGACTGAAAGACACTACCGAAGATTAACTGATATCTTACAACATACACAGTACCTGTTCTTTTAGTTGACTGGGATTTTAATTTGGAAAGAAATAGATGAATGCTTTTATTTAATAGGATCACAAATATTTTTCTGTTAATGACTTGTTTTAAATGTATTATGATTATTACCTCAAAATGACCTATGTTGAAGTGAAATGTCAGGGAAGTCATGAACTTTCAGGTGATGAAAGCCCAAACATTAATCCATGATCAAAAGATAGGTATTAACGGACAGAGAAAACGGAAGAACTGTTAATTGCAACTTCACATCCTAATAATTCAAATGTTAATTTTGTTTATAAAATCTAACAAAATTTTATATGTGAAGAAAACATAACAAACGTTAAATAAAAATGTGGTTTCAATGATGAAAACTAAGACAAATGTTTTTAAAATCATAGTTGCCGAAAAATAAACAAAGTGGACAATAAGCGATGTGAAGCTTTTTGCACATCTCTGATAAACATGGTCTATCAACGCAAAACGAGCATGAATGCAGCATTGCAATTTTAATAACTTGCATGCACGCTTGTAATTGGTTTACACTCATTTCAGCACCATCAGAAAATCATCACGTCAACCAGAATCTTGCTCTACTCCTCTCCACTATGTCGGCCAATGTGATTCTCGGGTGAAAAAAAGCAGTCACACATGGTCCAACTTTAATTACAATGCTGACGAAAATAAAGCCCAGTGTAAGCCATGTGGAATGGAGCTCACAGGAAAGAACACCACAAACCTGAAACATTTCTAGAGGCACACCATCCTGAGATTCATGCCAAGGTATGTAACATTATCCAGTTACCACTGTAACCCGAGTAACAACTCGTTCATCCTGCTAATTCTAATGTGTCAAGTGCAATTGAGGAAAACATGCTTAATAATGGAGAGAAAAAAAAAAAACCAAAAAGACACACACAGGATTTTGTTATTGCCAGTTTTACCTCTTTATGAGTTGCTTAAAAAAAGATTCGTACAGCTTTGGAAGTTCATTTAAATGTGCTCAGCCACTGAAGTAAGTTGTAACTGCTTAAACTTGTAATTTTAGGCATTTGTTACAGCAGATGAAATGATGCGGGGATTCATCACTTTTAATACAGTGTCCTACACAGTCCCAATAAAGGAATGTAAGCTTCACATTTGTTCCTTGATTTTAATAAACACATCTACACATGTTCATCTGCGCATCCATCCATTTCATAACTGGTGGACACATTTCATGGTTGCAGCATAAGGGTACAGGGGCAGAGACAACAATAGTAATAGGAAATAGAAATCGAGGCTTATTTCAAACAAAGTATCTGTGTAAATTGTCTACATCACCCAGGAAATGAGCTGCTTCATTTGTTAATAATAACATAAAATGTATTTAGGATTTCAGTGCTCCCAATTAATACGATATGTACATGTATAATATGGAAAAACAGCATTGCTTCATTCCTGAATATGAATCCGTAGGCACTTAATTTGTAGTATTCGTTTGGGTTTTTGGGGACAAGCTAATGTTTATGAGCATAAGCCCTAAAATGTGAAGAACGTAGTAAAAGCATTTATGTCATATTTTAGAATTGTACATTAGTGAATGTAATGCAGTCTCTCAGAATTAACTGACAACAGGTAACTTTTGTAATTGTGGATGTGCACACAGGCTAAGCAATAACAGTCTGATCACTCATGTGAGACTCTTTGAAAACAGCTTAGAAAAGACTCTTTTACAAGAGTTCTGAAATACTGGATTAATATAAAAAAAATGACTCATCCGTTAAATGTTACTCTTTAGTGAGTTTTTAACAAGCTAATGATGAGAATATAAATATTAGAATAGCAAATGCTGCAAAACTAACAGAGGGATTCTCTGACAAAAACAGATTTTAAGGGTTTGTTTAATGTAAATTACCTGTATTAGTTTGGAATTCACTAATTAAACAGTACAGATATAAAAATGTTGGAAATTTTTTTTTTAAAATATTATTATTTTAAACAGTATTTTTTGGTTGCTGGAGAAAAACTATTAGAGAATAAATTTAAAAATGGTCAGATAAATCCGATAGTTCATGAAGATCTCATTCTTTCTAAACCCTGTGCTGGAATTAAATGTGTGCTATTAGGTCCAGTGTTTTTGGTAAAATCTTACAACAGCATAACTAAGGCATATTGAAGGTCAGAAAACAGTAATGACAGACCACAACTTCCATTATCTGACCATTATCTTTTGGAGTAAATCCTTTCTACACCTATTCTTCATGTTATGTTCAATAATCACTACATGTGATTTGAATCAATAGTGTACATGTTAGTATAATAGTTTAGAGGTACAGTACAATATATTCTGTACATATTCATATGTTAAATAAGATATCCATCTGATTTTGACTGACTAATTTACTTTTACTTTTAGTCAACTAAAACTGATTTACTTTTTTTGACTACAATTAATGTATTTTTTGTTGACTAAAACTAACAATAATTAAATAACTAAAATGTGACTAAAATTAAAATGCAAATTTAGTCAGAAGACTAAGACTAAACCTAAATCAAGATGTATTGTCAAAATTAACACTGAATAATACATATCTTTTCCACAGTTTCCAAATAGAGATTTCCTTGAAAAAAATCAAAACAAATTCAGGCCAACAATATTTACGTCATTTAATGCAAATTTTTAAAAAAAATCTATTTTGGCAAGGCCGGCTTCCTCTGTATGCCAAATCCATTTTGAGATATATTTACATTGTTCAAACTTATTTCCATTTTTGCTTTAAATTCAATTAATCTCCTAATTTTTGGGAGAATTCCATGTCCTTAGTTTTTTGCTGCTGTTAGATCTTTTAGTCACTCTAGTTTCCTGCCAAATATTGAAAAAAAAAATTAATAAAGTCTTATTTTTTCACAATCTGTCAGACTCCTTTAGCAATGATAAACCTTATTTCCATAATGGCACAAGCAGAATGCAAAGCTTTTTCATTAATTCAGTTTATTTCTTTGACAAAGCCCATGGCTAAGTAGACTAAATCTCTGCACTATCTATTTAAAAAGAAGTGCAAAAAAATACAATCCTATCCCACTCATTTTCCCACTTAATTACTCAGTCTCAGCAGGCTATTAAACAAAACTTTCCTATTTAAAAGTATGATGCTTAGACAGGAATATCTTTGTGGAACAATATATAATCTTTGGTGACTGATCATTTAATCTTCTTTTCTGTTCCTCTCAATATTGAGAGCCTCATTTATTGATGCCAACAATACCATAGCCACCCATGCCAATTAATTTCTTTGAAATATTATTCAGCCCGCAACACTTTTTTCCAGTGTCAGAAGTGCATCTGCACCTCTGTTCTGGTATTCCTCATTAACACTAGAATTCCTGAAGCCTGCGAAAAAACTTGTAATCCTGGCCTACCTTAAATCCCTTCACACCTCTCCATCACTATCTTTTGTTTTGTAAATGTGTTGATCAGCACAAACAGCCTGCGGTCCCATCCCTGTTATAGACTGAAATCAAAGGCTTCTTCTTTTTGGGCGCATACACTGTCAGCACGGCACTGTTAAATCTGAACACTAGTGTGGCGAATTGCTCGTGTACTAAAGTGACTTTAGCTGCAGGTAAAAGTCCCATTTTACTTATGGTGCCAAGCAGAGTTGTGTTGCGTAACAACAGTCTATTAGCTGGCAAAAGCAGTGTGAAGAAGCTGTCTGTTGCTATGGTCCCGCCTTGTCTAGTCTAATATAAGTCACAGGATAGCATATCTTTGATTGCCGCTACAACAAACAGTTCTGAGCAAGCATCAGTCACAGCGCTGCTCTTGTGAAAAGAATAGAGATAAATGCCATCAACTCAGAGAGGGAGAGGCAAGTTTGTTGTACCACGTCAATGTCACTGAGAGAATAAAACTGAATAATAAAAAAACAAGCGCTAACTTTTATAAGTAGACAAAATTTACACTGGGTGTTACAGACTCAAATCAAATGTATGTTTTTATTATATTGTAGAAATAATAATAATAATAATAATAATAATAATAATAAGAGCAGCTCACTACTCAAAACACGGAGAGCCCAGTCTTGAATCTGGGACCTTTGGGTTATAAGGCAGCAGTTCTTACCTCTATACCATTCAAGAATAGGTGTACATTCCCTGTCGATTGACATTTGAGCTTCAGTTTTTAACTCATTGACAGCCACATGTAAATCAAAAGCATTTTTTTCCCTTTGGTTATATTCTTGAATAAAAGCGCATGTGTTTATTTAATGTTTGGACCAAAGTCTTCACACATTATACACGTCTCGTCATTGTTAATTGAAGCCTACAAAAAAAGTCATAAGGCCAGCCCACCTTAAATTCTTTCGCACCTTCACATCAGTGTCTTTGTTTTGCAAATGTGTCAATCAGAACTGCTTCCTTATAATCAAGAGGTTGTGGGTTTGAGCTCGGGTTCTTCCTGTTTTGAGTAGTGAGCTGCTGTTATTATTACTATTACATAATAAAAACATATTTGTTTTGAGTCTGTAACACCTGGTGTAAATATTTGCTACATGTAAAAGATATCGCTGAAGGGATATAAGCAGACACACAAATGCTAGTGAATCATGTGTTCTTGGTATTTTGTTGTCACTTAAATTTTTTGTTATTCAGTTTTATTCTTGAATAAAATCACACTTGCTTCATTAAAGCTTTGCAAAGGTGTTTATTTTAAATTCCAGTAACCACACGAATGACATCAAATCCGTCTCTGCCTCTTATTACGTATGCACACACACACACATCATACATGAAAACATCATTATTTGAAAATGCTATGCCATTGGGATCTGGGATCTTTTCCTAAATACAGTAAGGAGTGGCATTGCACATGTGCTTTTGTCTCCCAATCTGCTGCATTCCAATACGTCATGACAAATTTTTCAGGCTTGGTTGAATGTATTGCAAGAAAAGATAAATGACCTTTATGCTCATCAACAGTATTTTATTGCCCTGGGTTGTAACTCAAAACACAGTTCTCAACAAAACATTGCCAGATGTCCAAAATCAGAGCAAATCTGTCATATTGTAGTTATTTATTGTCAAAGCACAAATGCCGCATGATAGTCTGATAGTGGTTATGGGGCATTGTATCTTTAATTTCCGGTACAACAAATAGTTCTGACCAGGCATCAACCACAGATTTATTTTTTTTGGTTTTATTCTTGAATAAAGGCACACTTGTTTTTTTTATAACTATTGTGAAAGTTTTTATTTGATATCTGGACTTCAATCTTCACACATTATACACTTCATGTCAGCATTTTGTCATTATTACGAGGGACGTTCAAAAAGTTTCGGCACTTTATTTTAAAACTATTTATTAAGAAATCAAATTACATCACTTTTCTACATAGTCACCTTTGCGATGGCAGTTTTCTCAGCATCGTACCAACTTTTTAATGCCATCAGCAAAAAATGTTCTTGGTTGAGGGTGTAGCCACTGATGCACCGCACCGCTGCTTTCACATCAGGTTTCTTTCTTCATTCTTAATGGTCGTGGCTGTAGCTGGACGTCCAGAGCACTCTGCAACCGTCACATTAGTACAGCCATTTTTCAACATTTCAATCCACTTATAGACAACTCTACAAGACAGAACTTTATCCCCATACTGAGCACACATGCGGAGATGAATTTGTGCTCCCGGAACACCTTCTGCCCACAAAAAGTGTGTGACAGAACGCTGTTCCTCTTTGGCACAATTTATAAGTTTTGCAGCCATCTTCAGCACAGGGTGACAACTCTTATACTAAACTGCAAGGGCAGCCAGCATTCCAAACAGAACTAGTCACATGACACTCTCAGACATGACAAATTACTACTCCTCCCACCTTCACCGTTTCCAACGAATATATAAAAGTGTGGAAACATTTTGAATGTCCCTCATACTATAAGTGAAAAACGTTTCTGTTTTAGTTACATGTTCAACATTTCTAGCCTCACATTTTCTGTCATCCTACATTTACCCAGATCGTTGTGGACACAGAATACACATGAAATGTATGTGTTCCAAATAACGATATATTATTTACCCTATACAATTCCAGACACCTCTCACCCAGATAAACAGAGTTGAGCTGGGAGCACTTTGTGTCCGACTTCAGCTCCGTCAGTGGAGGACGGTATAGCAGGCTGCCTGCTACCAGTGCTTATTGACATATTTGCAAAACAAGGGTTCAGGGATTCTAGTGTTATTTATTTATTTTTTTGTTAATTGACAGTGCTTATTGACATATTTGCAAAACAAGGGTTCAGGGATTCTAGTGTTATTTATTTATTTTTTTGTTAATTGATTTATTTCCTTAAATAATAATACCTGCTGCAAAGTTTCAACAGGGTTCTTTTCAATTTTCGTCCTTCCATTTTATAACACCCAAATTCTGAATTTTTGATAGTGATTAAGATTTTTTTTTCAGGATGATCTACAACCCACTACATCATATCAAGTAAATCAAAAGATTTTCAGATGGGCTCTACTTGTGGGGAAAGTAGAAATTTTCAAAAGAAAGCTTAAAATGAAGACAATAGTTAGATATCTATTCAGGTTTGGGCAAGCAGGGTGTCACAGGAGTGTTCAACAAGACTTAAACATTGGGAAACATTTACAGTAAATGAGACACTCAATGCAACAGACCCATAGGCCGTTTTTGTTCTTTCCTTAGAGAAGTAATCTCTTTGTATGACTGAACACAGCCAATGTTTATTATTTAAGGAACTTTCTACCAGAACTGCTAATGACCTGTTACCAGAAAACTGACTTACAGTATATGAGTGACACAGAATGCAAAGGAGGAGCCCCTAAACCATCATAACCATGACTGAATGTTTTCACTTGGGATCTGATACATATTAGCAGGAGTGTCCTGGCAAAACAGCATGAATGAGGAAGTTACTTTAAACATGGTGTTCTTTTAATTTCAACTAAATGCTCAGGTCAGACCAAAAGTCACTTAATGAAAGTTTTAAGGACTGGGAGATGGAGAAGTTAAGTCAAATGGTAAGTTAAACACATAAAGAGGCCTTGTAATCCATAGTCTTCAATAATGTGCCTTCCGCATCACTGATTTTTATGAATGCACGAAATTTACGAAATGTAGGCTAAATAATATGAAAAATCTTCAAAATATAAAATGCAAATAATAATTCCATAAGACTCCTTGACATTCAAAACTTCAGACACAGTTAAACAGAAGCCTGACTAAAGTGTATTCAGCCCAGAAAGAATTTTTAAAGACAAAAAAATGTAACATATATTTTCAGAAATGTGTTTTCTTAAATCTTTGGCTGTATTTGAGCATGTTTATGCCACATTGATTATAAGTCATTTTAATGAAACTAAATTTCCCCTGAAGCCCAATGCAGCACATTGGACATTATTGATCTGATTTTATGTCTTTGCCATGCCTACAATGAAACAAATAAACACGTACGAATGTTTGCTTATTTTGTTTTATGAATTTTCTTACTAAAATAAGCAACCAAATTATTTATTGTTACCTGTCTAAAGAATTCCTCAAGTAATGATGTGGTCCAGCGATGATGTAGCTCCCAGTTTTTGGCAGGATGACTGATATCAGAAGTGTGCAACAGCAAAGATAAGGCTTTTGGCTTGTCAATTCTGTAAATAAAGGGAATTTTCCAAGATAGGAGTAAATCATAAGTCCAATCAAATTTAGAATGCAACAGTATAAAGCTAAATATTAAAAAAAAATGAATGAGCAAATATAAAGTCAAATAAGAACCGTTTAACTTACACATAGTAATTCCTACAAAATTTTCTAGGTCATCTGAAATTACCCACTTGTATTAATTGTTTCATTCTGATAATATCTGTTACTTTCTCCTTGTATTAATGATAATTATTTGCTTCAAACAAACATGGGAATCATTATCCTTTACTGAATTAGTTCTATCGTTGCAACTGCTCTGTTGTTAGGTTAGCCACAGGATATTATTAGTGCCATGAACATTGTGGCATCATGATCATACCAACTCTGAAAGTGATAGAAAGTAAAGAGGCTATTGGAGGAAATGAGCCTCAGATATTGTAGAAATTTTAATAATAATAATAATAATAATAATAATAATAAACAGAATTAAAGGTTTTTAATGTTATATAAAATTTGGTATGTTCAATAAGTAATTAAAACATCCAAAGCTTAAGTCTTTATACATATTTCCTGTTATATTTGGAGACAAAAGCTGCCCATAAATTAAAGTGAGCAAAGCACCACACATTGATGGTATTACAGCGTGAATGCTTAAGCATAGTGACCCAACCTTTTTGCTTGGCTGCACAAAGTTATTGCCTCAGTATGGGCATCAGGCTGGAAATGTGGCATCATCATTCCGATTCCAAAAAATGGCAACTTCAGCCACTGTAAAAACTATCATGGTATCTGCCTGCTCAGTGTAGGTGGTAAAGGTTTGCCAAGGTGGTACTTAATAGAAGTGCCTTTGATCAGTGGCTGCAAAAAAACTAGGCAGGCTTCAGACCTAAGCCAATTCTGCCAAAACCATATATTCAGCCTTGAATAAATTATTGAAAAGTGCAGGAAGTTTCAACTCCAGTGTGCAATGAACTTCACTGATTTCAGGGCCACATTTGATTCAGTAAATATGGCTTCACTGTAGACAATAATTTTTTTTGGTTTTACAAAAATAGGTTAGAAACAAATTAACCCCCATCCCTGAGAAAGAGAGCTAAGCCAGCAGAGTAAAACTTTAAGCTAGTAAAAATAAGTAAATAGATAAACTAATAAATGAATAAAGATAAATGGAGTAAAAAAAAAGAGGGAAGAGAATCTGCTTCCTTAATTTAAATGCTTATTCTAAAATTGATTATATCACTTGGAAATGTTTTGTACAGATCTCTAAGTGCAAATCTGATTATTTTTAATTTCAATTAGTATATAACATCAGTTACCCACTGACTTAGAATAGGAGAGTTAGGATTCTTCCAGTTGAGCAAGATAAGTCTATGTGCCAATAGTGTGGTAAAGACAGTTACAGTTTGTTTTTCCTTCTCCATTTTAAGCCCATCTGGAAGTACACCAAACACAGCTGTTAATGGGTTAGCTGGGATTGTGAATTCGAGGCTGTCTGAAAGGCATTTAAAGAGTTTGGTCCAGAATGATGTTAATTTGGTGCATGTCCAAAACATATGGCCCAGTGAGACTGGAACTTGATTGCAGCGTTCACAGTTGGATCTTGCCTTGGAAACATTTTGGACAATTTTAAGTAAGAGATATGTGCTCGATATATAATTTTGACTTGAATAATTGTATGCTCTGCACATATCGAGCTCGAGTGAATTCTGTACATTGCTACCTTCCACTGCTTTTCTGAGATGTCGAGTGAGAGAACCTTTTCCCACTATACTATGGGATCTTTGAAATGGAGAGACTGTAAAATGGTTTTAAATATTATAGAGATCCTGTCTGAGTCCTCAAGATTGATTAATATTTTTTCCGGCATAGAGGTAGGTGGGAGGTGAGGAAAATTGGACAGGTTCTGTTTAACAAAGTTTCTAATTTGAAGGTAGTGAAAGAAATGTGTTGCTGGAAAGTTAAATTTGGAGTGTAACTGTTTGTAGGATGCAAAGACATTGTCTATGTACAGATCTCTAAGCGATTTAATCCTGAATGTTTTACAGACGTTAAAAACTGCGTATGTTTGAGAGGGTGGAAAAAGGTGGTTCTCGTGCAGAGATGCCACAGATAAAAGCTTCTCTATCTTAAAATACTTCCTACATTGGTTCCATATTCTGAGTGAGTGAAGCACCATTGGGATGTTAGTATATTGGCGATAACTTGTATTTATTGGGGTACAAAGCAAGGAATATAAAGAAGTACTGCAGGATTTTTTTTCTATTGCAACCAAGCCTGTGTTTGTTCATCTATTTGTGTCCATGTCCGGGTTTTTATAGCTTGTATATTTGCTGCCCTTTGGATACGTAGGTCTTTGCAGGGTCGCCCTTTGAATATGTGGATGTTTTGAATTTCAAATAAATGTGGTTTCTTAAAAAATTATTTATTTATGTAATATTGCAATGTTTTGAGATAAAAAGAGAAGCTTAGGAAACATATTCATCTTAACAGTGTTAATTCTTCCAGCTAAAGTAAGATGAAGGGTTGACCACATATGCAAGTTTTGATTTTTTCCATTCAGACGGCAAAATTTTGTTGATAAAGAGCTTTATGTTTACTTGTGATGTTTACACCTAGGTATTTAAACTGATCTGCGATGATAAAAGTGAAGGTGTCCAATCTAATATTGTGTGCTTGAGAATTCACTGGAAAGAGAACACTTTTATTCAAATTGATTCTGACACCAGAAATC
Organism: Polypterus senegalus; assembly: GCF_016835505.1. Lineage (NCBI taxonomy): Eukaryota > Metazoa > Chordata > Cladistia > Polypteriformes > Polypteridae > Polypterus > Polypterus senegalus. Next base: position 102,243,836 of record NC_053158.1, on the reverse strand, counting down.
TTTTGAAATTCTGTTAGTGATGTTAGGACTGTGGGCACAGTATTTTGTGGATCAGATATTTACAGTACTATATCATCTGCATATAGAGAAATTTTCTGTTCAAGTCCTTCTCTGATAATCCCCTTTATCTCATAAGCATTTTGACAGTGAACTGCCAGTGGCTTAATGGCGACTGCAAAAAGCAGTGGTGACAGGGGGCATCCTTGTCTGGTACCATGTTCTAGTTTAAAGTTGTCTGAATTAATGTTGTTAATACAAACTGAAGCTTCTGGATTGGTATACAGTAGTTTGATCCATGCACTAATGTTCTTGCCAAACCCAAATTTCTCCAATGCAGTGAATAAGGTAGTTCCATTCAACCATATCAAATGATTTTTCTGCAATTCAACAATAATAATATCTCTGGAGTGTTTGACTTTGTGGGTGAATATATAACATTAAACAGGCATCGAAGATTGGAAGCTAAGTGTCTGCCTTTAAAAAATCCAGTTTGGTCTTGTGATATTACCAAATGGATAACTTTCTCCATCCTTCTAGCTGGGACTTTGGAGAGTATCTTAACATCATTATTCTAAAGTGAAATTGGTCAGTATGATGCACATTGTAAGAAGTCCTTAATTTGTTTAGGGAAGATGGTAATTAAAGCTTAGCGAAAAGTTTGACGTAGAATTGTATTGTCTCTAGCTGCTGTAAATGTTGCTAATAATACGGGGAGCTAGCTGAGTTGAGAATTTCTTATAAAATTTGGCAGGGTAGCCATCAGAGCTTGCTGCTTTCCCACTCTGAAGTGAGTTCATAGCATCTAGTAATTCTGATAGTACCAGAGGTTTATTCAATTCCTCTGCACTAAGAGTATATATTTGTGGTATCTGTTATGAATCCAAAAATGCTTTAGATTGTGTCTTGTTTTCTTTACACTCAGTAGAATATAAAGATTAATAGCAGTCTCTAAAAGTCAGTCATTATCAGTCTGTCAGTATCCAATCCGCTATATCCTAACACAGGGGTCTGCTGGAGTTAATTCAAGGTGCAAGGCAGGAACAAACCCCAGGCAGGGCGCCAGCCCACCGCAGAGCATACACACACCAGGGACAATTTAGAATTGCCAATGCACCTAACTTGCATGTCTTTGGACTGTGGGAGGAAACCCACGCAGACATGGGGAGAACATGCAAACTCCATGCAGGGAGGACCCAGGAAGAGAACCCAGGTCTCCATACTGCAAGGCAGCAGCGCTACCACCTTGCCACCATGTCTCTAAATATGTGCATTATATTTTTATGGTCAATGATTGTGCCTCTGTTTGTGTTGGTGATTGCTGGGATTGCATTGCAAACTTATTGCTTTTGAATTTGTTGTGTTAAGATCTTATTAGCTTTCTCTCCATGTTCATAGTATTGATGTCTTGATTTACAAATGAGTTGTTCAGTTTCTTTAGTTGTTAAGAGGTTCAGTTCTGAATGCAGAGCCTGCCTTTTCTTATGAAGTACCTGACTTGGACACCTGGCATGTTCTTGATCTATTCTAGTAATTTCACTAATTAGCTCTGATACCTTCTTGGTTTCCAATTTATTTCTGTTGGAAAGATATGAGATAATCTGTCCTCTTAAGAAGGCCTTTAGGGTTTCCCAGAGTATTCTTGCAGAAACCTCTGAGGATGTATTTGTCTCTAAGAATATAAATTCTGTACAGTTCTTGTTTACTAATAAAAGTGGGTTAAGACGCCATCTGCGAGATGAGTGTGTGGGGCATAATGATTTTAGTTCCAAGATCAAAGAGGTACAGTCGGAAATAAAAATAGTGTCATACTTACAAGATTTAATCGTAGGTAAGAAATTGTTATCTACAAAGAAATAATCAATTCTACTCACCAGTGCATCATTGCTACCCAAGAAGGAATATACTCTTGAGTTTGGGTTTTGAAACCTCCAGGGGTCTGATAAGTTGTGGTCAGTTACAAACTGTGTGATTGTCTTTGCAGTGTTAGTTGTCATCACCTCTGTGGAAGGAAACCTTTTTAGGTCTGGATTTAAAACACAATTAAAGTTCCCAGCCAGGTGGCACAGTGGTGCAGTGGTAGCGCTGCTGCCTCGCAGTTAGAAGACCTGGGTTCACTTCCCGGATCCTCCCTGTGTGGAGTTTGCTTGTTCTTCCCGTGTCTGCGTGGGTATCCTCCTACAGTCCAAAGACATGCAGGGTAGGTGCACTGGCGATCCTAAATTGTGCTTGGTGTGTGTGCACCCTGTGGGTTTGTTTCCTGTGTTGCTGGGATTGGCTCCAGCAGACCCCTGTGACCATGTGTTAGGATATAGTGGGTTGAATGATGGATGGATGGAAGTTCCAGCCATTATAATTTTATGAGTGTTTACATTGGGAATGGATGCAAATACATTTTGGATGAAGTCCCTATCATTGTAATTGGGTGCATAAATATTTATCAAAATCACTTTACAGTTAAACACATATCTCCCTTCAGGATCAGATACTACATCTGATACTACAAATGAGACTGTTCTATGTATAAGAATTCCCACACCTCTTGTTTTCCTTGTAAAGCTGGAATGGAACATTTGGCCATTCCAGTCTTTGTCTAGCCAAAACTGATCCTTGCTTAATAAGTGGGTCTCCTGTAAAAATACTATTTTAGCATTTAGACCTGTTAGGTGAGAGAATACTTACTTTCCCTATTCAGGCCTTTAACATTCCAGGTCACAAAGTTAACTGTCTGGTGATGGAGACATTGCTTCTGAACTTTTGTTGTCATTTTGTAGTCTTAACTGAAAATAAGACAGCTTTGGCCTTAATTTCCAATTTTCCCAGGAGTTATTGCCATGAAGCCTATTGTTATGTTGACACTTATAATTATAAGGATTAAAAGAGCAGATTAAAGATAGCTTGCTATTTTTTTTATCCACCCCACCCCCCAGCCACCCCATTTTACCTCTGCATGTGAAGCTGGACCACACTTCAAAGTCCCCGTCCTCTGACATACTTAAAGACAGAACACATCCAAAACAAAACAAGCCCCACAGCAGCAGCGTATGAGGAATATATTGCCAGTACAGTCTAAATACTATAAGCATAAAATATAATCTTCAACAATCTTGAGATAGTAAAATAGTAAGATGGTAAACCCAGGAAAGGGTGTTAAAAAGTGGCTCTGGATATGCAGAGTAATCCCTAATACAATAATAACAATAAACCAAGGGTATGATGTTAAACAGTCTTCTTTAAAAAGAAAAAAAAAAAAAGCATTTTTTCTGCTTCCTCCGTAAAGATGTAATGCTTGCCTTGAATGACCACTTTCAGTTTGGCAGGGTACAAGAGGCTGTATCTGATCTCGGCTTTCTGTAAGCGCTGTTTAATGTTGTAAAAAGTGGCACGTTTAGCAGCTGTTGAGGGTGAGAAATCTGGAAAAATACGAATGTGATTATTTTCAAATATAATTTCTTGTTTCCGTCTGAGAAGTAACATTACATGTAATATAAATTGTAATTTTTCAAAACGCACAATAAGAGTCCTAGGTTTAGAGGTATTTGATCCCTGTATGCTGTAAGCTACTGCTATCTCGGTGTATGATTTAAAGTCTTCTCCAATTATTTTAGAGAATAGTTCAGCTGTGAATTTCACTGGGTTTGGACTTTCACGAATCTCTGGGAGACTTTTGATTCTATTATTATTCCTTCTGCATCCATCTTCCAGTGTAGCAAGTTTGTCTCTGAGTTTTTTGCATTCGGAATTTGCAGCTGTTGGTTTTCCATCAGTGGTAGTGCCAGATGTTCGGCTGTTTCAATTTGAGTTATGAACGTTTGTTTAACATCTTCCAACTGACACCAAGTGCTTTCAGTTTATTCTCAAACTTAGACGCTTTTTCCTGAATTTGTTCCTCAATTTTTTCTAGCATACTTTAAAAGGGCGCCTCAACGTGATTACACGTTTCTCCAGGTCTTTAATATCCTGACGCAGCTTGGGACAGATAGTTTCGGCCTTTGTGCTAAAGTAGCAAGGCCTGTTAAAGCTGATGCTCCTGGCTCACAAGGAGTAGATGGAAAAGCAGTAGGTAAGGATATTTTCTGTTTCAGTGAACCTTCTGGAATGACCTGAATCACTTGCACATTTGCTCCCACTTTCGCTCTTGAATGGAGACGATACAGCGGCTCTGGGTCTAAGGAAATTTGTGCTTTTGCCTGTCTGTTCCAGGTCAGTCTCTACAAGGCCATACCTCGAATTTGGACTTGATGTCTGTCTAGGCTTGGTTGTAGATTTAGATTTCTTTTCTGTTTCTTTCTGAGCCCCTTTCATGCCACTCATGTTTATATATGCTTGCATATACTGTAATGTAAGAGAAAAATTAACACCGCTGCTAATGGAGTTCCGCTTCAGAAATCCATCTCCCGTAATGGACGAGATCAACTCCACTGTGGACAATACTTAAATTGTATGGATTTCCGGAGAAGCTGCTCACACTAAGTAAAAACACATGAAGAATTTGAAATTTGTTTTCGAGCTGGAAACAGGTTGTTTGGGTGGTTCACAATAGTTTGTGATGTAGAGCAAGGATGTGGTTAGTTCCCTCTCCTGTTTGCCATGTTAATCAATTGGGTGCTAAAGGTGTCCCAAGATGGCAACAAACACGCAATGTTGTTTTGGCCACGAAGGAATAGTAGATAACCAGCATAGTTGTTGTCAGATCCGGATTTGGCTGATGACATTGTCCTTTTAGAGTACTTTACACGGACTTATCACTGCTACTGAATATCTCCAAGATGTTGGAGCCACAGTTGGGTTTAAGATCAACTACAACATAACCAAAGCTATGATGATCGTCCAAGTGTGTGACAATGTCGGCACCATTCAGTTATCTTTACCTGTGGGCAAGACTGTTAAGATTGTGTACGACTTCAAATATTTTAGTTCTTATGTGACGGAAGAATGGACAGTACTAAAAGAAGTTTTTACCTGAATGGGCAGTGCTGCCCCTGCCTCATTTGGTGTAATGGACAAAGTCTGGAAAGATCTCAAGATAGCTGCCCATCACAAAATACACCTCTGTAATGCACTTGTAATTTCAGTACTGACCTATGGCTGCAAATCATGGGCACCCACAAAAGTCATAGAACACTGAATAGATGCATTTGACCAACGATGTCTGCTACACATCCTCAAGATTAACTGGACAATGAAAATTATGAATACTGAGGTGCACACAAGAACAGCTCAACCAGCAGCAAGTGGCATAATAAGACAGAAGTGTTTACAGCAACTGGGTCACTTACTGTGCATGGATAACAATAGAATACAATGCAACTGATGCAGTGGACACTAACGCAAGGGAGGAAGAAAACAGGTAAATCACGAACTCGCTAGGATGACATCACTCAAGCGGATTTGGCATTCCTCTAAGCTGCAAAACAAGCTGGCAAAAACCGAGAACAATGGTGGTGTTTCATCGTGTTGGCAGCATAAAGAAGACCTAATTAAACTGTAACATAACAATTTCAAATATACTTTATCCATATCAGGGTTCTGTAGCCTTTTCCAGCAGCACTGAGCACAAGCCAGTGTTTGTCCAAGTGCAATACTATCACAAAAAGTTTACAGCTGATAGTTAACCTGAAATGGGAATGACAGCTAAAGTACCAGAGGAAAATGAATAAGAACCAGATGTAGGATTCAGACCCAGGACACTGGATCCATGTGACAGAGGCTCTAACCTCTGTCCTACCATCATGTTGTTGTATAAAGTAAATCAACTGTTTTAATTCTCTGTTTTCTAGTTGTTTAAATTGATTGCTTAATACATTTAACTCCAGCTATTGAATATGGCTATATTACTAAACTCTATATATTATTGTAGGTAAAAACCCAGAAGGGCAACCTATTTATGATATGCTGAAACTGCTGCACCTGCCAGCAACAATCATACCCATGGTCCAAGAGTCAATCTCATAGCAATTCTAATGTTTGATTAAACAAAGGTGTACCATATATATATATATACATACACACACACACACATACTGTATATATATATATACTGTATATATATATTCTTTGATACAGTATATTCGTTGATAATGGGGTTCGTCAGGGGTGTATTCTTGCTCCTACTCTGTTCAATGCTTGTTTAGGACTTGGTGTTGGGCAAGGTCGTGGGGTCCCCCGGCTGTGGTCACAGATCTTGACTTTGCTGATAATGCTATGATCTTCGCAGAGTCAATGGAGGCTCTGATCGGGGCTCTCGAGAGACTGAGCGAGGGGTCTGAGTGTCTGGGCTTGCAAGTGTCCTGGATCAAAACCAAGATCCAGGCCTTTAATGACTTCTTGGGCACAGCCATCAGCAGTGTGTCTTTTTGAGGAGAGAATGTCGACCTAATTAAGAGGTTTACTTACCTTGGCAGTGACATTTATGTCTCTGCTGACTCTTCAAATGAAGTCAGTAGACGGATTGGGAGAGCATGGGGGGTTATGATGAGGTCACTGGAAAGGGGTGTGTGGCACTCTCAATATCTATGCAAAAGGACGAAGGTCCAAATCTTTAGAGTCATGGTGCTTCCTGTCTTGCTACATTGTTGCAAGGCATGGATGCTATCCAGTGACCTGAGATGAAGACTGGACTCCTTTGGTACTGTGTCTCTCTGGAAAATACCATTGGTTTGACTTTGTGTTGAATGAGCAATTGCTCATGGAGTCCCGAATGAGGCACATTACCTGCATTGTGAAGGAGCATCTGCTACGACACTACAAACATGCGGTGCGTTTCCCCGACGGTGATCCAGCTCATAAGATCCTCATTGTTGGGGACCCAAGAGGCTGAACCAGGCCAAGGGGTCGCCCACGTAACACCTGGCTACTGCAGATAGAGGGTCATTTTGGGTGGGACTGGACCGTGTGTCTGCCTGGGGGGCTGCTAACCAGGATCCCAAGTTGTTGTACCAGTGCATGCTCTCCATCTTGACTTGATATATATATATATATATATATATATATATATATATATATATATATATATATATATATATATATATATATAGAGGCTATCAAGATATACTAAACATCAAAATAGATTCCTGTATGATTTGGATGACATCTCATTCAGGTTTGGTTTCTACCATATACCTAGTACATTCAAGATAAACATTGCGACACAAAAGTGGATCAAAATTGCATGGATGGATATTATAATTGTCATAACTCTACTACAGTAACAAATGTGATTGTCTGAACAATAACATTGTAAAAATAAACTGCTAGTAAGCTGTACAGGCAAAAACATTTATTACAGCAGGATTTGTGCTAAATAAATTTACTAACTAGGATTATCGACATTTCTCTATATTTAATCTAATTAGATTTTTTCTTTTCTTAATGTCTTAAATAGTATAATAAAATTTTAAGATGATTAGACAGCATACCAAGCATTACTTACCAGTTATACATACAGTATCATATTAAAATCTTAAATATAACAAAAACAAAAAAAAAAAAGCTTTATGTGTTGTTAATATTACCAACTCTCACTTTAATGTAGAATCTTATGGCAGTCATTTATTTTCTTTCAGCTTTGTGATGTGATGTGGCAAATTATGCTGGCAAGAAAAATGAAACATCTCTCAAGAGAAGCAATGAATTGTGAGTTGTGTTATACACACACACACACACACACATATATATATATATATATATTTAAATATATATATATACACAGTATAGTTGTTCTGTGGAAGAATCTCGATTTACTAAAATGTATACAAAACATGATTTGTCCTTTATTACATATTGATAAATTAGTTATACCTCATTTATGTAGTATTTTTACAAGTCTTGTCAGAATATAACCAAATAATAAAAAGTTTGATTATTTAAGTTCCACCTTCATTTCTTCATTTTATTAAATGATTATTTGATAATCGTTTAATATAGATACAGTGATAAATATAAAAAATATTATATATTATATACAAAAATTATTCTTAGACAGGGTACAGAAAGGGTCTTTTTTAGGGTCTTTTTTGACCATACCCAACCTACCCATTTATGATTAATCTCTGCGTCACATTTATAAATCCACTTCGGTTTTGTATGCAACAGCCATTTTTCATTTTTCAGTAAATAACTAAAAAACCTTTCATTATTGTGTAAAAAGTCAGAATGTGTATGTTGTTCAGCTTTTATGCCACTATCTTATTTTTGTTTGTTTGGTTGCCTCTTTACTGTAACACATGAGGTTAAGCAAAGTTCTCTCCTAAAATTTTGTCATTATCTTGGCTTAAGTTATTAAATTTAGATTAAAAAATATTCACTTGTTTGCATTTCTGAAAGAGAAAGTATTCTAAGAAGAGAATATCTAATAATCACAAAAAAGAAAATGGGTTTATAGAAAAAATAGCAAGAACAATTTTTAGCTATTTTAAAAATTATAGTAGTACATCATCAAACGATACAAACATATCAATCAATCAATAATAGAATGTGCATTTGCTTTCAACAATACCATTTAAATATCAAAGTACACAATCTATCAATAGAATAAATGTTTACTTTCAGTAATACTAGTATACAATGGAATTACACAATCTCACAACTAAAATAATGATTATTTATTCCCTGCAAACTTATCATTAGCTGGAACCTCTAAATGTGTGGCACTTGCAAATATAATTTTGTTGATACTGTTTTATAAAGCAGAAATTGCATCTCCCCCTCTTCTTTTTCTTTGCAGCGTCTTCCTTTTACATAAGCTTGGTCATGGTCAGATTGTTTTGCAGCCCTTAAAACAGCTTTAACTGCAGGGAATGTGTTGCCATCTTTCTGTGACAGGAGTCACTAGCACTCTTCTAATCATCTCCAAAAACTGCCTCCTTTAGTTCCTCTTTCTTGCTTTCCAGGTGTACTAGGGTGTTGTACTGTGTTAGCCATTATGGATGTAATGAGAAGTCAAGCAAAATGACATCTTTTGTTGGCTAACTAAAAAAGATAACAACATGCAAGCTTTGATTACATCTTGCCTGAAGAAGGGGCTTGAGTTGCCTTGAAAGGTTGCATATTGTAATCTTTTTATTTAGCCAATAAAAGGTGTCAAGCAAGATCAAAAAATGAGTTGTATGTTATTATGATTTGGAATACAGTGAAGGGACAGCGAGCAGTCTTCCTTTTGCAGCTATTTAAACAGTACAGTAGTGATTTAATTAAGATTTTCCACCTCTCCTTTGTTGGCGTTATCATAAGGAATAATTACTGTATTTTATCTTCTCTAAGAGTCGCCTTGATTCCCTTTTGACATGTACTAATAAGAATGACATTCTTGCTGCTCTTTGACTTGTACAACACAAGTTTGAATGTAGGCAATAGAGGCAAATTTGGCAGTCAGAGCAAGGGAAGAACTTTGGGTTGATTTGTCTCACAGTTCCAATTATGGTGCCATTTTTTCTTGAAGAACTCCTCACCAGACTCAAAAGAAGTGTTAAAAAGAAAAAAAAAACAAAACATGTTGTGTAGCCCCAGACAGTCTGTCATATTTAGGATAACATGCCTGAAGCTATAGAAAATAAAGTCATGTATGGGCACAAGTAGATATAAACTTAATGTGAACTTTTATAAGCACTAAAACTTGACGTGAACTTTTACACAAGTCAGATATGCCAAGTAAATAGTTAAATAAAGGCATTTGCCATATTTCTTTTTAATTGAGCTAAGGGAGAAACCACCAATATTTAATAACCCAAAAGGACAGAGAAGGGGGAGCACCTGCCAGTTGAGGGCCAGATAGGAAATAAGGGAAGCATGGAATGATAATGAGTGACAAGGTACAAGAAATATTGGTGGCTGCAGAGATGGCCTGCAAGAGGCCAGCTAGAGTGGGGAGACAGAATAAGCAGCGAATGAGCTGTTTCAAGCAAGGTTAAAATGATAAAAAATAATTATATAAACTGTAACTTTTGGCTTGTTTGGGGCTCAACTCAGCTTTGCTTAATTGGGTTGAGTCTGCATTATTGTTTATTACAATAAAACTAATTACTCTGTTTGCCTATCCTCCGACTCCTAGAACCTTCCTTCAAGATGAGAATCTCTGGTGCATTTAAGCTCCAACAAAGCACCCTCTGGTGACTTTCCAGTATTTCAGTATAAACCTTCATCACAAGCTGTCCATATCTATACTAGATTCCATATTTTCAAGGTTTGATGGGAAATATCCCTGTGACAGTTTTAAGGAACCCCTCAGTTCTCTTACATTATGACAATGTACTGTATGGCCTACTTTACTTATTCAGGGTTTTCCAATGACTTGACATTTTTCTTGATTTACAGTATCCTGCCCTGGTTATTTAGTTAGTCTATTTAAGACCCTGTCAGAATTGATCCAAACAGAATAATTATTCAGAAACACATAACCCTTACACAAAAATATTAAGCTTATGAACATTTTTGTTGAATTTATGGTGAAACATTTTATCACAAGCTACAAAAATGTTTCTTCCAGGAATAATGTGGTGTAGTGTGAGAAAATACACCCAACCATATTCTATTAACTAAAAATGTGTTTAAGAGATTTCATTATTTATGAAAAATTGTTAATTCCAGGACATGATTTAATTCTGTCCACTATTCACTGTGATAAAAAATTGTATAAGTCAAACCTTTCCTTGTTCTATTCTCCAAAAAAAGTTGGCAGAGACTTACCCTTCAGGTTGCTGTAAGGAATTCTTCATTGCCTTGATTTGTTGGAAATGACAGGACATGTCTGTAGCAAGCACCATCTCCACCACAAGAGCACGGAGTTCTCTAATATTGAAGACAAATATAATAGAAATGTCTTTTAAATAGTGATATTTTTGATCAAGCAAGAAGAAAACAAAGTTTACATTACCAATATCAAGGTTATATTGCTTTGTAAGGTAAACTTACAAAAGTTGGTTCTCAATTAAAACATAAAGTAACAATTTATAATATATAAACTAACACTTTGAAAAGTCTAATAAGGCTATTTGCTATTAAAAAGTATTGTGTGTTGTTAGCCAAACTTACCAAAATATCATTGGCAGTAATTTATTACAATATTATAATATATATATATATACATTATATACTATATATATATATATATATATATATATATATATATATATATATATATATATATATATATATATATACATACAAATAAATAAATAAAATTAGGGCATAATGAAGGTGTAATACTTCCTTTCAGCTTCATACTTTCAATTTGATTTCTGGCTCAAAAGTTATGAGACTGGGTGCCTAGTAAAGCACTCAGATTGAAATAAGCAGACCACAAAACTTAAATGGTATTTATTAAAACATCTATAAGCTAAATAAATATCTTTGATAAACTTTATGAAAATAAACAACCAGACAGCACAAACAGTGTCATAACCAGAATTGAATGAGTCCTACTGCAAAAATAAACAAACAAATCAATTTGGACCCTCTCATGTAAAATTAAGAAAATTACCACCATCAATGAGATATGTCAAGCATATACAGGTACATCTTAATATAAGGATAAGTGTCTGTGTGTCTGTCCACTTGCTATGTCTCTGTCATGTCAATAGATGGTGCATCCACAAATATTAACACTGCTTTTATGAATTTCATATCTAATGGCATATAGCAGAGACATGTGCATTGCGCTGTGCACTGCAAATGTTAACGCTGTGGTCTATGTTGATTACTTAGATTTCCACCCGTCTCAGACGAGTAGTGCAGCTAGTAAGCTACATAAAAGGTTAATAGTCATAATTAATCTTCGTGGAGCTGTGGGAATGATAAAATCATTAACCACTTCACTGCAAAGTTAGGGAGGCTATAGGGTTGAATGAGTAAATCAGCCCAGGAAAAAAAATGGTGTCCATGCACACAGTGAAATATAAATGTTATTTTCTGAGTCAGTGTGCTACTCATCTGCTTATTGTTATATTTGATATTGTGTGCTTACTTTTATCCTGCTATTTCTGTTCCATTAAAAAAAAACCCTTTGTTATAGCTACCTCTTCCATCAGTTCCACATATTCCCTTCATGCATAAGAAAACTTCTGTCAGCTCTCCTATGATTTCCTATTTGCTAATGCTTAAAGATCTTCAAATAAAACATACAGAAGGAGCGGATGAACAGATGGGTACACTAAAACTAGAATGATTATAAAGTAATGAGAAATAATCAGTGCAGCTTCAAAATCCTAAAGTTGACACTACTCCAGGAATACTGAAAACTGTTATGATTAGTATTAGGAAGCTGATGAGACAGAAAAAAAGGCTGCTTGTTGTTGAGAAATGTTAATAATAATGTCAATAGTACTAGAGAAGGATGATTACAGTAATCCAAACATAGCCTCTCAAAATTTGTATTATCATATTACAAACTATAATCCAGGGATCTCAAACTCCAGTCATGGAAGGCTGCAGTGGCTTCAGGTTTTCATTCTAACCCTTTTCTTAATTAGTGACCTGTTTTTGCTGCTAAAGAACTTCTTTTGAATTAATTTTAATTGACTTGCTTTGAAAACTCAGACCCAATAATTGTTTCTTTTTCCTTAATTAGCAGCCAAACAATAATGAGATACAAAATGAACCAAAACACGACCAGCAAACTGTGACCATCATACAATATCTGAAAATTAAAGGGGTGGAGGTCTCAGGAATGTTGATTTGCTCAGGGTCCCAAAATATTTTAACAGTGCTCTTAGAAAAGTAAACAAAAAATCAACAATTTGTAAAATGTATGCTATGGCACAATGAGAGCATTAACAAGGAATTAAAGAATGGATTAAATTAGTAACAAGACCCCCACGCCTAATTAGGCAACAGGTTGGAGTGAAATAGGTTGGAGTTTGAGGATCTGACAGTTGGTCTTCTATTGGCTCACTCACTTCACATTTCATTTTTGTTTAAGGAAAGAAATTAAGCAATTCAGAGAAACAATGAAGAAATTCTGGGGAACAAATCTTAAAAAAAGGTCAATTAAAATTAATTCAAAAGAAGTTAAATTAGTAGGAAAAACAGGTCACTAATTAAAAAAAGGGTTAGAATGAAAACCTGCAGCCACTATGGGTTTGAGATCCCTGCTATAAACCATCATTCTACAGTTACACCCACCTGCAAATATCTTGCAATGCATGTGAGGCAATTTCATCACCGGGGGGGTCGGAGTTTAAAATAACAGTGTAATTTGAAAAGACAGCATGGACATGTGAACTGTATATAACCAGATGGTATATGCAATTGTAACAATATACTGTATATTTGATCATTAATGTCTCTAAGGTGAGAGTTGCTTAGCTACGTATAGCAATTACATTGAAATTATTTTTTAAATGAGATATTCAGTCAGTTAGTCAATAACAGACATAGGTAATATATATAGTGCAATATATACAGTAGAGTATAGGTTTAGAGCCCCACACTATGCTAACACTTTACATGATTAGGCTATAAATACTCAGATAACAAAGGGGGTGCAATGTAATGGACCTTCTTTGCCCAGAATGAACCTAAGATGGTGCAAATCACAAGTTACTAAGGGGTTAATTTGACAGTTCCAGGTAAACAAGTGTAGGTAACCAAAAGACAAAAGGGACATGACAAAGAAGACATATGGGCCTATTCTGCATATTTCTAGTGAATCTGACCTGTAGTTATTTGCTCCTTTCTACCTGCAAGCCATCTAATTTCTTAACACATTGGCCTCTTCCTGTCCTTTCTCCAACTCCAACTCCACCTCCACCTCTGCTACACTTCAGACTCTAAACTCATCTGATCGAAGAGGTGGAGGCACTTACAATTCAGCTAAAATTGCATAGATTGACCAAATATTTCTTGTCTAAAATGTCTCCTGAACAAGATCCTAATTGTTAACTACAGCAACAAGTCTCTGCCTTACTATGTTTTGGGAGTGCTCTCTACACAGATTATTTTGGCTTAAAATTGTTGTATATCTTTCATATTGCCTTGAGTCTAAAATTATTCCATATGCTTTAACAACAATATTTGGGTAAATAAAAACTTTGGTAAGAGAAGAGGAGGGGGGCTGTATATTTACTCTAACAATATGTGGTGTACTACTGTAATGTAACCATCATAGATCGGCACTGCTTGCCAGATTTAGAGTACATAACAGTAAGATGTCGACCTTTTTATCTGCCATGGGAGTTCACGGTCATTATTATTTCGGCTGTGTATACTTCACCAAGCGTTAACACCAAGACAGCATTAGACACTTTGCTAACAGACTGCTCACCATGATGGGATTTTTATCATAGCTTAAGCCTTAAACCAAGCAAATTTGAAAAGCAGTCCTCCCTAAATTCCACCAATATGTGACTTGTCCTACGATAGGCCCAAACAAATTGGACACTTAGGCCAGTCCGACCACTTATCCCTTTTTCTCACATCTGCATACACATCTCTTATTAGCAAAACAAAGCCAACTGTGAAAATCATCCAGACTTGACCTAAGGAGGTTTCCATCTAACTCCAGGACTGTTATGAATGCATACACTGGGGACCTATTTGCACAATAAGACATAGAGGAGTACACAACCACTGTCCTGTTTAATATACAGAACTGTGTAGATAGCGTCACTGTTGGCAAGCACATTCGATGCTTCCCAAACAGTAAACCAGAAGTCATCAAATATTGGCTAAAAGAGTGCAATACAGCTTTTAGGTCTGGCATTGGTGAGTTATATAGTGCTGCCAGATTTAATCTGAAGAGAGCCATCAAGAATGCAAAAGTAGATTACAGGCAAGAGGTTATTTCAATGATGGAGACTCCTGACGTGCATGGCAAGGCATCCATCACTTTACAAACCATAAAGGCAATAAAGACCCAACCATCAGCAACAGAGACTCACTAGCACAGGAACTCAATCAATTTTTTGCCCATTTTGAATTGAATGAGGTGACTGAGGCAGAATCCAGGATGGCACTGTCATCAAGTACAAACAGTATGAGATTTACTGTTAGCACAAATTATGTCAGAAGAGCACTTCTCTGTGTCAACCCAAGGAATGGTCCAGATGGAATTCCAAGGGGAACATTCAGAGACTGTGCAGATCAGCTGGCAGAAGTGTTCAGCAACATCTTTAATTCTCTCTCTGTCACAATGCACTGTCTCCAAATGCCTTAAGACTGCCATCATTGTGCCTGTTCCAAAGAAGACAGTAATCAACATCCTTAATGATTACAGACCTGTAGCTTTTCCCCCCCTCCTCAAAATAATGAAGGGCTTTGAGAAGCTAGCTCTGAGGCACATCAAATCATCACTTCTACCCACCTTAGTCCAGCACCAATTTGCCTACAGAGCCAATAGGCCAACAGAAGTTGCCATTAATACACCTTTCCACACTACACTGACTCCGCTGGGGGCATACGTGAGGATTTTATTTGTGGGCTTCAGTTCCACCTTTAACGCAATCATCCCCAGCAATATGGTGACTAAACCACTCAACCTGGGTGTCAATCAGCACACATGTAGATGGATCAAGAACTTCTTAACAAACCGACTGCAAAAAGTTAGGCTAGGAACCTACCACTGTACAATATAATCATCACATTTGCAGATGACAACATTATGATAGGACTGATAGAAAATGGTGATGAACTTGCCTATAGGGATGAGGTCAGCAAACTGACTGAATGGTGCTTTATCATCAACTTGGCACTTAACTACTCTAAAATAAAGGAGCTGATTATCAGCTTCAGGAGATAGAGAGAGGAACCTTCTCCTCTATATATCAGAAAAGACATAATGGTGCCTAACTTTAAAATTTCTTGGCACACACTTCTCTCAGGAGCTGACATGGTCTGTTAACACAACTTTTCTTGGGAAAAAGATACAGAAGTGGCTCAATTTCTTAACACTAGAATTACCACAGCCTACGAAAAAACTCGCAGATCTGTCTCACCTTAAATCGCTTCTTAAAATCGTTCACAGCTCTCCACCAGCGTCTTTTGTCATCTAAATGTGCTGATAAAATCAGGCTGCAAGCAGCAGGATATTCCATCCCCCACCGACTTAGAACATGCACAAACATCTCCCAGCTCATGCCTTGTTTGGTTTTCTGGGAGTGAAGTGGAGTTTTAGAGTGGAAATAATAGATCCTTATTTGGAACACACGCATTTCATGTGTGTTTCGTTTCTACAGTAATGTGTAAACACATTTTTAAAACAGAAACGTTTTTCATATTCTAGTAGTAAATGACAAAATGTAGACATAAACTATATAATGTATGAAGCCTGAAGTCCAAATATCAAAGAAACACTTTCACAAAAGGTACAAATATAACAGAACAAATGCGCTTTTATTCTAAAGTGTAACTGCAGAAAAAAAAGCCGCCTCAGCAGGCCATTCTGACGCATATTCACTACAACTGGCGCAGTGGTGTAATGGTATCAGCTGCTGACTGAGAATCAAAAGGTCATGAGTTTGATCCCTCACGACTCCGTTTTGAGAAGTGAACTGATCTTATTCTTACTATCTTAGAATAAAAACATACATTTGATTTCAGTCTGTAACAGCCAGTGTAATTTATGATACTTGTAAAGGTTAGGTTTGTTTTTTTTTTTTTATTCACTTTTCATCCTCTCAGTCACGTTCAGGATCCTTCACTAAGCCCCCCCCCCGTCTCCATCTGACACTGCTGTTTTCACATAAAGACGCGCTACAGCTCTGCAGTGTATCATGATACATTCTCTCACCAATGCTAGCAAAATGAAGTGTCTGCATGCACTTTTTGTGGCAATACACGTGTATTTTTTGAGCATGTCCGTGCCAAATAAATAACATTCAAACTATAGCGCTTCTTTATGTGATTCAAATAAATAACATTCGAGCTATAGAGCGCCTTTATGTGAAAAATTGGATCACATAAAGATGCGCTACAGCTCGAATGTTATTTATTGGAGACGTGCTATAGCTCGAATGTTATTTATTTGGCACGGACATGCTCAAAAAATACATGTGTAATGCCACAAAAAGTGCATGCAGACACTTCATTTCGCTACCATTGGTAAGAGAATGTATCGTGATACACTGCAGATCTAGCGTCGGAGCAAGAATGCACATTGCACTTTTGCCATTGCTGTACTTTGTATATGTATATGGGAAGCTCTGCATTTTACATGTGCCTTTACGCTGTAGGAAGAGAGTAAATAAATAAAGGTAACTAAAGGTAAGGTAAAGCTTGTTGATGCTGCATCATCTTTTCTTTTTCCCTCGCCTTTTCCTGTAAGAAGCGTTGTACACACTTCCCTCTATGCTGTGGTTTCTATTACACACCTGAAAGAAAGAGACAATATATGTGAAAACATCATCGCACAAATGCAATATTATTTGAAAACGAACAGCGTCAGATCGGGTTTGAATTTATGCTGGCGCTATTACTTAGAGTCAGATCAGGAGCTTATTCAGTGCGCGCAAGAACATGCAGGTGGCCAGTTGCTGTGTGCTACATACAACATGCTGGCGGTGATCAACACACATTTTAAAAAAAGAAAGAGACAAATATATGTGACGTTTTGAAGAAATCATTTTATGACACGATTTACCTTTATTTATTTATTTACTTACTTCCTAAAGCCTAAAGTCACAAGTAGTGTGCAGAGGGCATGCTCAAAAATGTGTGTAATGCCATGAAAAGTGCCTGCTGACACTTTAGTATGCAAGCAATGGTATGTGCATTCTTGCTCCGATATAGAAGGAAACTGAGTTTACCTCTGTTACAGCGCGTCTATGTGAAAACAGCAGTGTCAGATGCGGGGGTTGGGGTGTGTTTGGGCTCGTGAATGCGGCTGAGATAATAAAACTAACTAAAAAAAAAAAACCAAAGCTAACCTTTACAAATATCATAAATTACACCGGCTGTTACAGACTGAAATCAAATGTATGTTTTTATTCTAAAATAGTAAGACTAAGAGCAGTTTACTTCTCAAAACCTAGTGGTGCAGCAGCTGATTCTATTAGGCCAAGGAGGCAGTCATAATGAACAGCTGTCAATGTCGCATGTTAAGGCGGCTTTTTGTTTCTGCAATTATATTTTTGAATAAAAGCGCAATTGTTGTGTTAGATTTGTACTGTTTCTGAAAGTGTTTCTTTGATATTTGGACTTCAGGTCCCATACATTATATAGTTTATGCCTACATTTTGTCATCTACTACTAGAATATAAAAAACGTTTCTTTTTTAACAATGTGTTTACACAGATTACTGTAGAAACGGAACAGACATGAAATGCGTGTGTTCCAAACAACAATCTATTATTTCCACTCTAAAACTCCACTTCACTCCCAGAAAATCAATCAAGGCATGAGCTGGAAGAAGTTTGTGCACATTCTAAGTCGGTGGGGGCATGGAATAGCCTGCTGCTTGTAGTGTGAGTTTATCAGCACATTTAGAGGACAAAAGGACGCTGGTAGAGAGGTGTGAAGGGATTTAAGAAGCGATTTAAGGTGGGACGGATCTGCAAGTTTTTTCGTAGGCTCTGGTAATTCTAGTGTTAAGAATGGCGAGAAAGGCTGGCCTGTCCAAGCAGCTGTTGGTGTCCTCCTATCACTGCTCTGTAGAAAGCATACTTACCTGTAGCATCCAGGTATGATATGTTGGCTCCTCTGTGGCTGACAAGAAGGCTCTTCGGAGAGTCATCAAAAATAGAACAAAAAAGTACCAAAACCCAGTTACCATCACTAGAGGATATATATTTAGAACTTGATGTTTCCAACAGGCCAAAAAAATCACTCAGGCCACCACCTTTTCATTCTTTTGCTATCAGGAAGGCGTTATAGTTGTATTAAGACACACACTTCCAGACTATTGAAAAGCTTCTATATGAGCACTGTCAGAGAAGTAAACTTTATTAAGTAACTGTTTACTGCATCTAAGCACAAGGTGGTTTGGGTGTTATGTTTTTCACTGTCAGTCATAGCATCAAAAGGGGCCAAACTGCAATATCTCAAAGACTCATTGCAATCATTATAAAATGGAAATACTCCACTATTTACTATTTATAATTTTCCACCTTGTATATATAGTGGTGTGAAAAACTATTTGCCCCCTTCCTGATTTCTTATTCTTTTGTATGTTTGTCACACAAAATGTTTCTGATCATCAAACACATTTAACCATTAGTCAAATATAACACAAGTAAACACAAGATGCAGTTTTTAAATGATGGCTTTTATTATTTAGGGAGAAAAAAATCCAAACCTACATGGCCCTGTGTGAAAAAGTAATTGCCCCCTGAACCAAATAACTGGTTGGGCCACCCTTAGCAGCAATAACTGCAATCAAGTGTTTGCGATAACTTGCAATGAGCGCTCTGGAGGAATTTTGCCCCACTCATCTTTGCAGAATTGTTGTAATTCAGCTTTATTTGAGGGTTTTCTAGCATGAACCGCCTTTTTAAGGTCATGCCATAGCATCTCAATTGAATTCAGGTCAGGACTTTGACTAGGCCACTCCAAAGTCTTCATTTTGTTTTTCTTCAGCCATTCAGAGGTGGATTTGCTGGTGTGTTTTGGGTCATTGTCCTGTTGCAGCACCCAAGATCGCTTCAGCTTGAGTTGACGAACAGATGGCCGGACATTCTCCTTCAGGATTTTTTGGTAGACAGTAGAATTCATGGTTCCATCTATCACAGCAAGCCTTCCAGGTCCTGAAGCAGCAAAACAACCCCAGACCATCACACTACCACCACCATATTTTACTGTTGGTATGATGTTCTTTTTCTGAAATGCTTTGTTCCTTTTACGCCAGATGTAACGGGACATTTGCCTTCCAAAAAGTTCAACTTTTGTCTCATCAGTCCACAAGGTATTTTCCCAAAAGTCTTGGCAATCATTGAGATGTTTCTTAGCAAAATTGAGACGAGCCCTAATGTTCTTTTTGCTTAACAGTGGTTTGCGTCTTGGAAATCTGCCATGCAGGCCGTTTTTGCCCAGTCTCTTTCTTATGGTGGAGTCGTGAACACTGACCTTAATTGAGGCAAGTGAGGCCTGCAGTTCTTTAGATGCTGTCCTGGGGTCTTTTGTGACCTCTCGGATGAGTCGTCTCTGCGCTATTGGGGTAAGTTTGGTTGGCTCGGCCACTCCTGGGAAGGTTCACCACTGTTCCATGCTTTTGCCATTTGTGGATAATGGCTCTCACTGTGGTTTGGAGTCCCAAAGCTTTAGAAATGGCTTTATAACCTTTACCAGACTGATAGATCTCAATTACTTCTGTTCTCATTTGTATCTGAATTTCTTTGGATCTTGGCATGATGTCTAGCTTTCGAGGTGCTTTTGGTCTACTTCTCTGTGTCAGGCAGCTCCTATTTAAGTGATTTCTTGATTGAAACAGGTGTGGCAGTAATCAGGCCTGGGGGTGGCTACGGAAATTGAACTCAGGTGTGATACACCACAGTTAGGTTATTTTTTAACAAGGGGGCAATTATTTTTTCATACAGGGCCATGTAGGTTTGGATTTTTTTTCTCCCTAAATAATAAAACCATCATTTAAAAACTGCATTTTGTGTTTACTTGTGTTATATGTGACTAATGGTTAAATGTGTTTGATGATCAGAAACATTTTGTGTGACAAACATGCAAAAAAATAAGAAATCAGGAAGGGGGCAAATAGTTTTTCACACCACTGTATATATGCATACAGAGGCACTCAGTGTTTTATTGGTTTACACTAATGCATGTGTATAGTTTAAAAGGCATAGAGTATATGTTCAATCTGTTGAAGATTCTGTTTTTATTATATTGTTTGTACTATTCAGGGACACACACAAAAGTTTTGTTGTATATTTGTGCAATAACAATAAAAGGCATTCTATTCTGTTCTATTCTATTCTGTTCAGTTGTATTCTATTCTTTTAAATCCATATGCAACATTTTTTTGCACAGAGACTCATCTTAATTAACTGGAAAAATTGTAAATTACTTCTCATAACTCAATTGGAAACTGATGTATAATATTAAATTGGTAAATGAGATTTTCTCTCCGCGGAGTGGTTCAAGAAATTTTTTAGAAACCTGGCAAGAATTATTTATCATTTGTTTTATTTTTGCTGTTATTTTAATAAATATGAGTAATCACGTTGAGCCTTTTTGTCATTCAGCTCTCTGACGTGTAGAAGAAGGTGGTTATATGTATTTGTTTCAGATTGATGAATGTTTTCTTATTTAGAAAAATATGACCATGCTGCTCTGTTGTTTATCTTAGTATATGTTGGACTAAATCATGTGTTGCATGCTTTGTTCAGGTAAATATAATTAAAATACAAAATTAAAAAATATATCTGTTTTTTCATTCAAAATAACTTAAGAAAAATTTTATTAAATAGAGTGTAGAGAAAAGCCAAGCAAAATGACACCTTTTATTGGCTAACTAAAAAGATTACAATATGCAAGCTTTCGAGGCAACTCAGGCCCCTTCTTCAGGCAAGATGTAATGATTATGTTCATTGTCATTGTCGAATGTGTTTGTTTGTTAAATAATTATTGCTGTCTGGGGAATTCAGGTGGTCTTTTGCATATACGTTGTTTGTTTAAAAATCTTTCCCTTTTCTCCACAGTGTCTGTCCAAAATGGAAAAAACAACCAAATATTTACTACACTGGAAAGACAATTTTGAATATAATGTTATTGTTTTGTAGAAAAGGCTATTACGAATTTTTTCTTTATTTTTTTGTCCCATGCATACTAGTAATGGCACCAGCCAAAATCCTTTTCAAGATAATTTACAATTATGAAATGAAGTTTTTAGACTAGAACAAATTAATAGATGTAAGTAAGACAAACACATACAGGTACTGTAAATCTTACGGTGAACAAACACATTATAGTCAGAAACCAAAAGTTACTGTCTCAAAAAAAGAAGTTTTTCTGTAAACAAACTAGCCTGAATTATTATTTATTACCTCAGTAGCATCTTGAATTATTAAAAAAGGGTTTTTAATGCTCTTTTCTTAACAGAAATGGCACAACTTTGTAGATCAAGTATACGCCCTATTGTTGATGCTATATCACACGGAAGAACAGAAGATATGTCACTTTTCAGTTTCACATGCTGTAATTTAAATACCAGGATTCAGTATTATAGCTTCACAGACCTTCAATCTATTAAGCCAAATGTAAAAAATAATATTCTCAAACTCCCATAATCCAATTGAGGGTAATGGTGGCTGAGCCCTTTGCACTGGGTTCAAAGAAGGAACGATCTTCAGATAGGCCGTTAGTTGATCACACAGGTCACTCATGTATACATCCAAAAATCACAGAGGATTGGATTATTGAATCAACATTATCCCTTACAACTTTGGGAATGAGCAAGGAAAAGTATCCAGAGGAAATAATGCCAACTTCATACAACCTAACTCTAGACCTAAGACACTGAATCTGTGAAGTAACAGCACTACCCAATTTGACATTATGTCACTTCCTAAATGTAATGGTAGACACAAAATCTATAATACAGTTATGTTTATAGTGGATACACCAATCTGGTTTTGATAACTATTCTGTAGTGCAATATGTTATGTTCTGTACTTTGGCCACTAGGTGGAGATAGTGAAGCGGGATAAGGGAGAGTGTTAAGAAAACGAAAAAGTTCGGAGGACTAATTGTTTCCTGTTGTTGCTTCCAGTTCTTGGATTAAATCTTTAACTTTTGGGCACTGAGTCTCATCATTTTATCCTCTGACAACTTAACACAATAGAAAGATTAATTTATTTAAGGGTGTATGATGAAAGGATTGAGAATGCACAGAGCATTTTACTGGTGTGCTTAATTGTGAAGATATTGTTACACCACATAAAACTTATCTGTAAGGGAACATTTTTGATGATAGAATCCATGTCTCATTGCTGCTTAATAAACATGCACCAGGGCAAAATACAGTAAGTAAACGTTCACATGGTATTATCTAACTGGGAAAAGTGAATGGCTCTATAGTGCATGAATTCATTAATCAAAATATAAGTGGAAGAAGAAAAGCAAATTGTACAAGCAGTAAAAAGTTGGCCCTAAAATGGCAAAAAGTAAATTGCTTTCTGTAATTACAATCATTATTGAACAAAAACTACAGAAAATCAAAGGAAAGTCACTCGCGGTCTCTTGGTACTTACCTCCAGTCATCCTTTGATAAATTGTACAAAATGTTCATTTCCTCATCATCCTGTAGAAGTCGGTAAGCTGCACTTACGTGGTGATTTTCAAGCACTGCTCGGTCATTGTACAAAATGGCTGTGTCAGACCTGTAATAATTAAAAAGAAGTCAAAAACTACAGTAAATTTAAGTAAATAATTTTTACATCTAATGCTTATTTTGCACTTACAGTAGACCTGTGAATAAAAGTATTTCATGAATGGTTGTTAGAAGGTAACACCATAGCATCTACTAATTTAAACACAAGTGACCAAAACTTGAAAAGTGCATATAAATGCTAAAATGTATTTTTGACTAAAAGGGTCTATGGCTCATGTGGGTCATGAATGTAGGTCTTGTCACATAGTTATCGTTTTTCTATTAGTGGATATTTCTTTAGATAATGTGAGAGAATGTTCATGTATTAAATTTTTGCCTTTCAACTTATGTCAAGAAATCCAATTTTATGAGTAAATTGTATAACTATTACAAGAACATTTTATTTTTGTGCCACAAAAACAAAAGTTACTTTCAGAAACAGTGGCAATATCCACCAAGAGGTGGATGAATGTGACCAATTGTTTTCTACTTTGAATGATACTATGAACTTAAAATTAGACAATGCTGGAAATGATGATTACAGAAAGACTTTCAAGTCAAATACAAAACACTACCACAAAATGACCAGTGGATCATGTAACAAGATATCAACAGTGTCTACTTCTAGGCTTTCTACTATGTACAGAGAAGTGGGGCCCATCATAGATTTCTTAAAGCCATGCAGTAATAACTTGCAAAGTTGGCAGTCTTGTACTAACTTGCTTACAGACTGGTTTTGAACTCAAGTGAGCTGCATTAACATTGGGTCATTTTATTCATTGAATGTAGATTCTTTCATGAAGATGTCAATCAGATTCAGATAAAAACAGCTGCATAATCCAGATAAATAGATTCCTGGCCATATATGGATGTATCCTCTAAAAATTCCCACATGACAATAAATTTCTTTACATGAAAATCAAATTCTCAAAGCTATCTCCAATAGAAGACATGTGAAGCATTTTTGGATGTACACTATAACCAACTACACATCTTATGTGCTCACTAGAGGAGTTTTTGTACAAAGTATAATGCTTAGTTGAAATATAATAAGCATATAATAATATAATATGAATATATTATTGTGTGAACCCTGTGTATAACTGCTCTGTTTTAACAGCTATTGAGGCTTTACGCAACAAAAAAGACCCATTCATATAGCTCCACTGATAAACAATATATTATTCCTTTCTTCTGGTTGTGGAATTATTTATATTCATGTCAACTGTTCTGTATGCAAAATTTCATCAAGCTAAGTAAAGTGCACATGTGTTCAAGCAATACAAAAGTGCATTGATCATCAATCAGTTGCAAAGAACTAGGATTGTTTTGACTTCCTAAAATCAATTAACATTTAACGACTTCTGGTTTCCAGGCATTATAACCCATTAGACACACAACAGTGGAATCGGAAGAGACTTGCAAAGGTTGATGGCTCACTGGTATGACTAAATCTGCTTTTCTTTTTTTAAATTTTAACCCATAGCCTTATCTCAATTATCAACCCCCTTACAACTTCTTGTCTCTTGTTTTTACACTGTTCCTCAGCACCCAATTCTATTTCGAAGTGGATTCCATACATACTCATATCTTCTCTAGGTTACCTTTATTATCTCTGTATAGGAAAAGCCCAGATCTTTTTATTTTCTGCTTTCAGTCACCAGATGTCAGTGCAAATCTCCAGATGACTATTATATATAAGTAAATACCTATACCTAAGAGTACTTTTCTGCAAGTTCAGTATCTTCTACTTTCCTTCTCCTTCTTCACCATCCACAGATCTTTCACTCAGCATAGTTTTCAGTAAGATCCAGAAGACTCTTACTTAATTAGCACATTTCTTCATTGACTCAGATTTGTCACTTCTTTCTCTACAACAACTATAAGATCTATTCTTTCCTTATTAGCTATTTGAGTTCATGACTTGGTCAGGCATTGTTTTGCAAAAATTGTTATCAAAGTGCTACTGCCTGAAATATGTTTTTTGTCACTTGCTATACCTAAATATCTCCTTTGATTCATTCTCAATATGAACATATTGAAATAAAACATTGCCTGGAAACATTATCTCAGAATAACATTATGATACCTCCTTCATACAAACAGCAGAAACAAGTTGCACTGCTATGTTCCTAAAGAATTTACTGAACCACAACTTCCCAGATTAGATATTATGATACCTTCTAATGAGGAAAACATGAAGCTTTACCACTTCCAAGAGGACTAGAGGAAAATAGATTTGCCATTTTAATAACAAGAGAGATCTGAATCTGGTATCTGATGTATTTTATATTCTACGTTATCACCTAGATTCTCCAGAATAAGTCGAAATTTGAGGATCCCTATAGCGGTGCTTTCTATCATACTACTTGATTGTTTATTTCATGTGTCTTAAGATTCTTCATGTGAAGAAAATTTGCTAATATTTTTGTGAAAATTACATTTGACAGTCATATGAAAAAGTTTGGGAACCCCTCTTAATTCATTGGATTTTTGTTTAACATTGGCTGAGTTTTCAAAGTAGAAACTTCCTTTTAATATATGACATGCCTTATGGAAACAGTAGTATTGCAGCAGTGACATTAAGTTTATTGGATTAACAGAAAATATGCAATATGCATCATAACAAAATTAGACAGGTACATAAATATGGGCACCCCAACAGAGATATTACATCAATACTTAGTTGAGCCTCCTTTTGCAAATATAACAGCCTTTAGATGCCTCATATAGCCTTTGATGAGTGTCTGGATTCTTGATGGAGGTATTTTTGACCATTCTTCCATACAAAATCTCTCCAGTTCAGTTAAATTTGATGGCTGCCGAGTATGGACAGCCTGCTTCAAATCATCCCATAGATTTTCGATGATATTCAAGTCAGAGGACTGTGACGGCCATTCCAGAACATTGTATTTCTCCCTCTGCATAAATGCCTTTGTAGATTTCGATCTGTGTTTTGGGTCATTGTCTTGCTGTAATATCCTACCCCTGCGTAACTTCAACTTTGTGACTGATGCTTTAACATTATCCTGAAGAATTTGTTGATATTGGGTTGAATTCATCTGACCCTTGATTTTAACAAGGGCCCCAGTCCCTGAACTAGCAATGCAGCCCCACAGCATGATGGAACTTCACTAAATTTGACAGTGGTGGAGTGGTGGGTAGCAGGTGTTTTTCTTTGAATGCAGTGTTCTTCTTCCACCATGCAAAGTGCTTTTTGTTATGACCAAATAACTCAATTTTTGTCTCATCAGTCCAAAGTACTTTGTTCCAAAATTAATTTGGCTTGTCAAAATGAACATTTACATACAACAAGCAACTCTGTTTGTGGCATGAGTGCAGAAAGGGCTTCTTTCTCATCACCCTGCCATACAGATGTTCTTTGTGCGAATTGTACTGAATTGTAGAACGATGTACAGATACACCATCTGCAGCAATTTGTTCTTGCAGGTCTTTGCAGGTGATCTGTGGGTTGTCACAATCCTGTGCATATGCCGCTTCTGTATTTTTCTTGGCCTGTCAGACCTGGGTTTAACAGCCACTGTGCCTGTGGCCTTCCATTTCCTGATTACATTCCTTACAGTTGAAACTGACAGTTTAAACCTCTGAGATTGCTTTTTGTAGCCTTCCCCTAAACCATGATACTGAACAATCTTTGTTTTCAGATCTTTTGAGAGTTGGTTTGAGGATCCCATGCTGTCACTCTTCAGAGAGTCAAAGGGAAGCACAACTTGCAATTGAGCACCTTAATAAATACCTTTTCTCATGATTGGACACACCTGTCTATGACGTTCAAGGCTTAACAAGCTAATCCAACCAATTTGGTGTTGTAAGTAATCAATATTGAGTATTTACATGCATTCAAAACAGCAAAATTATAAGGGTGCCACACAATTTTTTCACAGCCAGTTTTTCACATTTGATTTAATTTCACACAACTAAATACTGCTTCACTAAAAATCTTTGTTCGGAAAACACCCCAGTATTCAGATATTCCTAGGAAATGAAAGACATACTGCTGTTATCTTTTTTGTTGAAAGTAGAGTAAATTATTATGCAGACTAAGAGGGGTTTAATATGACTATATTTCCGACTGTGTCTGTGTGTTCCTGCTGAAAAAAATATTCTAAAGTAACCACAAGGATTTAAAGTACTAATTATCTTAATAAATTTAAACACTGTAATAATATCACATCTGAATCTCTGTTTGCTCAAAACAAAAAAATCTTTAGTCTTTCCTAATAGATCATGCCTCTCAGTGCCCAAATCAAGCAAGTCATTCTCCTCTGGACTTTCATTATGGTATATGTTTCTTGTAATGCAAAGACCAAATCTGAAAATGCATCAAATTTGTGTTGCTTTATCTACTTTATTGTATCGATCCTTTCCTTTTTCTTTTTGCACACTAAATATATTCATTATATACTGTATGTATATCTATAAATACACTAACAGTAAAAATTTTAGAACTCCTCAGTTTTTTCAATTTTAAATACAATTTAAACAGTTAAAATCTGGTGAATAACCTTAAATGGTACAAAGATTAGCAAAAACACAACTGTTAAATTGCTGTATTGTCAGGAGCCTTTCATATAAACTGTTGACTCTCAGAAACTTGTCTTCGGATTCTTTGGCAGCTTTAGATCTGTTAAACCTGATCCTGTCAGAGTTTCGGTGACAGAGAGTATAATTACATTGATCTGTAAATGTTTATGTTACATTAGTAGGATTTTGCTTAATTCCAGTTTGCACCACCTAGTTAAGAAAATAATACTCACATCTTGGCCTTTCAGTTTCTTAATGATTTACAAATCCATTTTTTAAACATAGATAAGTGAGTTGAATGCTGTTCTTTCCCTTCTTTTTTAAATTTTTGAAAAGAAAAAAAAAACTTCAAAAGGCATTATTTTATTTACATTAACATATTCAGAAATAGACTCTTGAGATAGGGTTACTCTACTAAAGGGTGATTTTTACTTTCTCTACCCAAAATCCACAATGAACATACATAGATCATATAATACAAAAAGCTGGATGTTAAAAAATGCATCAGTTTTTTTAATCACCAACCTGGTCTGAATATGAAAGTTGTTTGTAGTCCCAGTGTGCTCATAATCATGGACAGCAGCAGCAAATATCATGGCAAAAATCTCCAGTTCTGTCAGCCAGTGCTGCAAAACAAAATCAAGAATAGCAAGATAAATCTGTCAGCTCTGAACAATTTAGATACTTTTATGCCATTGAGTGTTCCCCTGTTGGCAATTCATTCTACTCATCAGCTCCTCTTTCTAGAAACCTTTTCTAAACTGCAGTACATAAATCACAGGTTTACATCATAGGAGTAATTTTTTTTTTTAATAAATAATTCAGGATATGAGTGTGATCTTAAGAGCAAACTGTTAAAACTACAAAATATATTAGAATTTGAATTTATCACTAAATCTAGAATGAAATAAAATAAGTATTAAGTTGTGCAGCAATGTAATATAATAGTTATCTTTGTCATTTCATGGACAGATGTTTTCTGTGTGGAGTTGCATATACCGCCTATATATGTGTGCTTTTTCATTTGGGTACATTAGTTTTCCTACCAAATCCCCAAAGATGTGCAGGTTAGGTTAGCTGGTGATTACGCATAGGTTCCTATGTGGCTGTATGTATAAGTAGGCTTTACAATGCATTG
The DNA here is from genome assembly GCF_016835505.1 of Polypterus senegalus. NCBI lineage: Eukaryota > Metazoa > Chordata > Cladistia > Polypteriformes > Polypteridae > Polypterus > Polypterus senegalus. Next base: position 102,214,911 of record NC_053158.1, on the reverse strand, counting down.
GTCCCCTCTCCTAGGCTGTGTCCTGCGTTACGTCCAGTGCTGCCAAGATAAGCTTAGCCCCATGTGTCCCTAAATTGGATTAAGCAGATTTGTGAATGATATAATAAATTGTGTACAAATATCTACATTTCTTTAAAGAAAAACATCCTGTCAAAAACTAAACACAGTTTCAGATAGTTTCATTTTTTGTAACTGGAGATTCTATTTACTTGGTCCTTTCAAAAAGTAATCAGGTCTGGTCTCCAATGTTTAACCAGTTCTATGAATTGTTGCAGGAGTCTGATTTGTTCATATATTGAGGTCTTTGGGGTTAAAAGCATTCTGAAAACTATAAAGATTAAAAGAGGCCAGTGCTTTTCAGCATTATAGTTATGCATTTAAAAAGCATTATATAATACTTTTTTTTCCAGTAAAGGGAAAACTATTTTGCCTTTTGAAATTAAACACAAACAAAATGACATTCCACTACTTTATGCTCTTAAAAACCAGTTCACTTAAGACAGAAGACCCCAGTCTTTGCCTCCAAAGTAAATATGTGGCAAGATTAAAACAAAAGATTTGCTCTGAAAAAGTGTGCATATAATGAACAACCACCCCCAATTAACAATTATTCGCATTTCTCAAAATGACTAGATAACTAATGATATAACTTTCTTTTCAGCCATAAAGATCTGACTTAACTTGCTTGATTGGTTATAGATCATCCTGGTTGGTTCATAAAGCACAAAGACAAAATGGCAGGAACTGAACAACATATTTCCAAAACACATTCAGACATTTTTTCAATAATTCAGTATATCTATTTATAGAATATGCTTGTACAGTAAAAACCTAAATTTCTCAGTTAAACTAACACATATGAATATTGAAAAATAACTCGCAACAAATTGTGCCAAAAATATAAAACACAAGAACACGGCTTTTTATTTACTACTAATTTATGACTATTTTATTAACATAAAATAAAAAAGTAAAAGGAAAAAAAAGTTTTAAACAAGTAGTAAGTGACATACAAAAAATTACACCCTCACTTACACCCTTACCCACCCACCTTGACCACAATTCCTTCACCTTTCTGACTGAAGATTATCGAAGGGTGATTTCCACTGGTTTCAACACAAATTTGGACACTTTTCAGTAGTCTTTTCTAAGCAAAAAATACTCTCCTGGCGAGAGAATGAGAGAGGAAAATGGAGATTGAGAGCGGAGAAGTCTAGATTAGAAAAATGTCAAGAGAAAAAGTAATAGTGGTGGCCAAAATCAAACAGAAAATGTTAGAAACAAGAAAACAGTAATACGAGTCAGAAGGATAGCTGCTGAACTAGTGGAGAAATGTATCTTGAATGTAAGAGGAGCAAAGCTGATGTAGGGGGTTTGAAAAGAGTCGTAGAGTACATCTTTTACATAGGGAAATTTGTCATTATTGAAAATTTGGAACAGCGTATGATTTTCTGCTGAAGAGATCATTTAAAAAAAAAAAAAACTGAGACTGGATGGTAGGTCACACTGCCCGATAGAGAATATATGAATAAATTTGTAGGAAGTTTTGTGTATTTTATTTTTAAAAAGGAGTAAGAGAAAGAGAGACAGCAACACGAGGAGAAGAGTGTAATTCCATATGTCCAAAAACCTAACCTTAGCAGAAGACAGAAAAAAAATATGGAATGGAATGTTTAAACATTATTAAAAAAACATAAAATCTGAAGCCCCAAATCACCAAAGATGTCACTTAAGGGATCAGTGCCCAGGTGCTGGAACAGAAACGGATCATCTGCCAATTTGGAAAATCTTTTTGTGAAAACTGTGGTGTGTGAACCTCCAGTGTGAATGCCAGGGATGTGATTAGGGAGTCCATTCACGGGAATTCGGGAATCCCGAATATTAATCCCGGGTGCCCGGGGATGACACAGTGCACGGGCCTCTCACATATGAATGGTTTTAGAATGACCGACACTTAGTTTTAATAAAACTAATGCAATATGTTGACACCAATAAAAGACTAACCTTATCTACAAGCAGTTCATGCTGTCATATAAGTACGTGTATCTGGTTCAGGGGTGCCCACACTTTTTTGGCTTGTGAGCTACTTTTAAAATGACCAGGTCGAAATGATCTACCTACATTAAATATTATATATATATATATATATATATATATATATATATATATATATATATATACTAATAAAAGGCAAAGCCCTCACTCACTCACTCACTGACTCATCACTAATTCTCCAACTTCCCGTGTAGGTAGAAGGCTGAAATTTGGCAGGCTTATTCCTTACAGCTTACTTACAAAAGTTGGGCAGGTTTCATTTCGAAATTCTACGCATAAGGGTCATAACTGGAAGCTATTTTTCCCCATATAATGTAATGGAGTCTTGAGTTGGAGATGGCGTGGGGGGAGTTTCGTGTGACATCATCACGCCTCCTACGTAAGTACGTAGAGAACAAGGAAGAACTCCAAACAGCGATGAGCACAAAGCGCCATTTCACAATTGAGAAGGCAGAAAAACATTATGAAGCAAATGATGCATACAAGCATATTCATAAGTACAGCTACTGCGGAAACAAAGCAGGCGTGAACCGTAAGTTTATATTAAATTAAGTTCATAGACAGGCTGCCACTAGCGTTTGTAATTTAGTGCCTGCCCATATAAGGCCGTCCATCAGCGGCAATCCAATACAAACACTGCCGGTAAATTCACGGGTGAAGGACTGTGCTTATGCAGAGGAAGATGAGATGGTCAGGGTGGTGTTTGGCACAAACTCATTGAAACTGCGAGAGAAACTTTTAAGTGCGGGTCTTAGCTGACATTACACGAGATGGCACCAGTACAGCTGGGAACCTTCGATGCAAGAACACCAAGCGGCTCACGTGAACTGACGCAATGCGCAGACAAAAGCAACAGTTCCAAAGAGTGCTGAACAAAAACCGAATTACACAATTGAGAAGGCAGCAAAAAATATGAAGCGTCTTATACATACAATCATATTCATAAGTGCAGCTACTGCGAAACAAAGCACACGGTGGAAAAAGTGAATGTCCTGCTAAAGGAAGACAGTGTAAAAAAACGTGCATGCAGTTTGTCACATCTCAGATAAAAGGAAGACGAGCTGTTTATTGATGCAGTAAGGAACTAATCGATGAATGAAACCTCTTATCTTTACAACGATTGACAAACACGGAATGTAACTTGAACACATCCTACAAATACGAGCCTGATTGAAAGAAATAATGATAATCAAATCCTTGATGACAGCAACATTCAATAACACTCACAAAACAATTACTGTATATTGACAATCATGTTACGTTATTTTTAAAATGTTCCCTTTTCTTTTCATAACTTCTACTTCTCCACTGTACACGGGTATATATATATAAATGTATATATATACCCGATCTACAATACATACTTTAGCATAGACAAGCCACACGCTGTGGCTAATTGTAGAGTCTTAAGCCTCTAACGCCGACATTCGAGGTTCGATTCCCGAGAGGGGTGTACTGACTATGTATGCGCTACCTGATTCATTTTACCTTCGATCTCCTTGGTTTGGGACGTATGAAAAATATTAGGTTAACGCAGAATCATGTTACGTTATTTTTAAAATTTTCCCTTTCTTAGCACAAGCACAGCTGAGAAGCTTCGATGCATGTACTCCATAACGCGTTAAAAAATAACGCATTTAATCACACTTTCAATTCCAAGCAAACGGAACTTTTGTCAATGCATGATTTCCTGGTACATCCATTACACTGATGCACACATCACAGCTACAAAAATGTTAGAGTCGGAATAAAGCGCTTCCTACGACTGATCATTTCGACTACCCGAAGCCTTGATAAAAGCATGGTTTTGTGCACACTGAAAAGCAAGCAAAATTAGATGCATTACAGAAAGCGGACTTTGTGGCTCTTACTGGGGATCATTGGACTTCCGTGACCGTTAGTAATTCTAAATACATCTAATTACAAAATGTTCAATGATCACACTGTTTTAGCCTAATGTACAAAATAATTTTGGCTAATGTTACTCAGAGTTTAAAGAGTAAGCTGGTCAAATTACCTTTTATGTTTCTGATTTATTTTTTTAAGAAGAAAACTGCACTTTATGTTGAAATTTTGGTTATTATTATTTAAAGACAATACTATTCTGAAAATGTACTTAAAGTACTTAAACTACCACTTTATTTTTAAGTCTGCCCAATTTTAACCAGGGATGATATTTTTGTTTCTGTTTTGAATTCAAATGCAGTTTAAAAGCTTTTTTTCAGAAATTAAAACAGCTTCAGTTTACAATATTCATGTCCATGTCTATTATTTGATTCTGTCGCCCACTAAAACCGTTTTAAATTAAAAAAAAAAAACATTTGCGATTTGGGGCAAATTTACGTGTGCGATTACATACGATTAATCAAGATTAATTCTTACACAGCCTCTAATTAATTGGATTAATTTTTTTAATCGAGTCCCACCCCTAATATATATATGTAGATATATATATGTAGATTTGTATATATATGTGTATATACAGTATATATGTAGATATGTATATGTTGTATATACAGTATGTATATGTGTGTGTGTATATATACAGTATGTGTATATATGTATATGTATATATATGTATGTGTGTATATGTATATATATATAACTGTATATATGTACGTGTATAGATGTGTATATATATATATTGTCAGAGATGTACGGGGACACTGCCCGGCCGGGACGCCTGGACAGTCCCCAACGGGGACAATACTTCTCCTCAGCCATGAGAGGGCAGCCGCCCGGTCTATTTGGGGCCACAGAGGCGGAGCTGGGATGCCCGTGTGAGGATGTGGCCACCGCCAGGGGGCACCCGGTCAGTTGGGGAGTCCTGGAGGGCAACATTTCCGCCATACCAGGAAGTGCTCCCGGAAGCGGTTCTAAGACGCCCCGGAGTGCTTCCAGGGGCTTTCCTGACACTTCCGCCACACCAGGAAGTGACGTCAAGGGGAGCACCTGGGACTCATCCGGGTCCTGATAAAAGGAGCCGCCTCCTTCCAGACGGAGAGCCAGAGTTGGGAGGAAGGAGATGAAGCTTGTGAGGAGGAGGAGGAGGTCCAAGAGAAAGAGAGAGAAAGAAAGAAGAAGAAGAAAGGAAAGAGTTGGTGAAAGAAGAAGAAAGGAAAGAGTTGATGAGAGAAGGCATTGTGGTGCAGTAAAGGAAAAATAAATAGCGTGTTTTATACATCCTGGTGTCGGTCTGACTGTGTTGGGGTACGGTTTCCACAATGGCCCGAACAGGGACCAACCCCTGCTAAAAGGGGACCCGTCTTTATAAATATTTTGTGGAGCCAACCCGCACAACAGACGGCGCGCACTACCGCCGCGACACGCAAGCCTGCGCTGACGCCTCTGGAAACGCCCGCTGTAAACCCACGCCAAACGGACGTCTCTGTTATGGGGAAGAAAAGGGCAACCGGGCCCTGAAGGTAGCGATGCCTCTACCCGGCGTCGTCGTTGCGGCTGCACGGGGCAGCGGGGCGGCGGAAGAAGCCGCCCGGCGACAGCGGATTCGGGAGGTAAGTCTCACGTCGGAGGGTGATACGCTTGGCGGGACTTACCCTGCGGTCGCCTGGTCATGTTTTTAGCAGGGGACTGCCGAATCGCGTCTGTGGCGAAGCATGCCGACCCGTGGTCTGACAGCGAGGCGACGGCGGAGACGAAGAGGAGCCGCTCGACTGCAGAATGGCTGCGGGCGAAGCTGCCCGGAAGTCTCTTCCCGAAGACGTCTGCTCATAGGGTGGAGGGCGTTGGAAGACCGGAAGTTCCTCCCAAAACAAGTACGGATTGGGCGGTGTGTGTTGTGTCCCGCCGGTGAGTACAAGAAGTCGGGACCAACGAACGTCAATCCTGGGACACCCGAAGACCCAACGGAGCATGCGCAGGAGCTCCACGGCTCCCAGCCGGCAGGTGAGTCAGAGAAATGTACGACTTCAGTGCCGGCTGGCTTAAGTGACTTGTTATTGGCTGTACAGGAGTTAGAGAAAGTCTTTTGTCCTGTACAGCCTCTCTTGCAGGTATTACAGAACCTGACGAGTGTGCTCAAGACGCTGGAGGAGACTACGGACGCCCCTGAGAGCCATACTGGGGTGGTTAGCGCGCGACGTGGGATTCTCCAGTAAGTCTGATCGTCGGTACAGGTAAGTGACACGGTACCGAACAGGATTATGGAATCCTTAGCGAAAAGAACCTGGATGTAACGGAAGGGATTCAAGTAGCAAGGGTTCCGACAGTAGATCGGGGGACGAGTACTGAGACCGCAGTACAAGCAGAGTCGGGGCGGTGCGGCTTGTATGTGTCGGCACCCAGACCACCCGGCGCCAAGCGGCGGTGCTCGGAGCCCGATCGAGAGGGTGCAAGCGGCAAGGGGTCCGCTTTAATTCATAAGGGGATCCAAGCTGTTGCGGCACCCCAGAGCAACGGGAGGCCCGGAGAAAAATGGAGGGTCTCCGGAGAGGGCAAAAGAGTGAGCAAGAGCTCGTGTGCGGCGAGAGATCTCTCGAGGCAATGGAGAGCTGCCCCGAGCCAAGCTGAGCGGATACAGGCACGGGCGTTCCCGTCCTGTTTTCAGGCCCGGAGAACACCTGAAATACAAGGGGTGCGCCGGTGTTACAGGTGCCATGGAGCTGGGCATTTGTGGAGGCGTTGTCCGTATGCCCCGAGCAGAAATGCCATTAGGCGGCGTCGGGACGACGTCTCCGCACCTGTGTCTTCTTTTTCAGGTCCAGACCATGGAAGATGGTACGCCGGGACCCCGAAATGGGAAACTGTTGACCCTCGCGGGGCGGGCCGCTTTGCGGATGGGCTTCAGCTGGTGAGGGGCAGTGTCAGAGATGTATCGGGGACACTGCCCGGCCGGGCGCCTGGACAGTCCCCAACGGGACAATACTTCTCCTCAGCCATGAGAGGGCAGCCGCCGGGTCTATTTGGGGCCACAGAGACGGAGCTGGGATGCCCGTGTGAGGATGTGGCCACCGCCAGGGCGCCGGTCAGTTGGGGAGTCCTGGAGGGCAACATTTCCGCCATACCAGGAAGTGCTCCCGGAAGCGGTTCTAAGACGACCCGGAGTGCTTCCAGGGGCTTTCCTGACACTTCCGCCACACCAGGAAGTGGCGTCAAGGGAGCACCTGGGACTCATCCGGGTCCTGATAAAAGGAGCCGCCTCCTTCCAGACGGAGAGCCAGAGTTGGGAGGAAGGAGACGAAGCTTGTGAGGAGGAGGAGGAGGTCCAAGAGAAAGAGAGAGAAAGAAAGAAGAAGAAGAAAGGAAAGAGTTGGTGAAAGAAGAAGAAAGGAAAGAGTTGATGAGAGAAGGCATTGTGGTGCAGTAAAGGAAAAATAAATAGCGTGTTTTATACATCCTGGTGTCGGTCTGACTGTGTTGGGGGTACGGTTTCCACAATATATATATATATATATGCCAGCAACACTCATGACAATGACAAAACAATTACATTGTCAATCATGTTACGTTATTATTAAAATGTTTCCTTTTCTTTTACTTCTCGCTGCCAATCGAGGTATTTTGCTATATATATATATATATATATATATATATATATATATATATATATATATATATATATATATATATATATATATATATATATATATATATATATATATATATATATATATATATATACAGTGGTGAAAAACTATTTGCCCCTTCCTGATTTCTTATTCTTTTGCATGTTTGTCACTCAAAATGTTTCTGATCATCAAACACATTTAACCATTAGTCAAATATAACACAAGTAAACACAAAATGCAGTTTTTAAATGATGGTTTTTATTATTTATGGAGAAAAAAATCCAAACCTACATGGCCCTGTGTGAAAAGTAATTGCCCCTTGTTAAAAAATAACCTAACTGTGGTGTATCACACCTGAGTTCAATTTCCGTAGCCACCCCCAGGCCTGATTACTGCCACACCTGTTTCAATCAAGAAATCACTTAAATAGGAGCTGCCTGACACAGAGAAGTAGACCAAAAGCACCTGAAAAGCTAGACATCATGCCAAGATCCAAAGAAATTCAGGAACAAATAAGAACAGAAGTAATTGAGATCTATCAGTCTGGTAAAGGTTATAAAGCCATTTCTAAAGCTTTGGGACTCCAGCGAACCACAGTGAGAGCCATTATCCACAAATGACAAAAACATGGAACAGTGGTGAACCTTCCCAGGAGTGGCGGCCGACCAAAATTACCCCAAGAGCGCAGAGACGACTCATCCGAGAGGTCACAAAAGACCCCAGGACAACGTCTAAAGAACTGCAGGCCTCACTTGCCTCAATTAAGGTCAGTGTTCACGACTCCACCATAAGAAAGAGACTGGGCAAAACGGCCTGCATGGCAGATTTCCAAGACGCAAACCACTGTTAAGCAAAAAGAACATTAGGGCTCGTCTCAATTCTGCTAAGAAACATCTCAATGATTGCCTTTTGGGAAAATACCTTGTGGACTGATGAGACAAAAGTTGAACTTTTTGGAAGGCAAATGTCCCGTTACATCTGGCGTAAAAGGAACACAGCATTTTAGAAAAAGAACATAATACCAACAGTAAAATATGGTGGTGGTAGTGTGATGGTCTGGGGTTGTTTTGCTGCTTCAGGACCTGGAAGGCTTGCTGTGATAGATGGAACCATGAATTCTATTGTCTACCAAAAAATCCTGAAGGAGAATGTCTGGCCATCTGTTCGTCAACTCAAGCTGAAGCGATCTTGGGTGCTGCAACAGGACAATGACCCAAAACACACCAGCAAATCCACCTCTGAATGGCTGAAGAAAAACAAAATGAAGACTTTGGAGTGGCCTAGTCAAAGTCCTGACCTGAATCCAATTGAGATGCTATGGCATGACCTTAAAAAGGCGCTTCATGCTAGAAAACCCTCAAATAAAGCTGAATTACAACAATTCTGCAAAGATGAGTGGGCCAAAACTCCTCCAGAGCGCTGTAAAAGACTCATTGCAAGTTATTGCAAACGCTTGATTGCAGTTATTGCTGCTAAGGGTGTCCCAACCAGTTATTAGGTTCAGGGGGCAATTACTTTTTCACACAGGGCCATGTAGGTTTGGATTTTTGTTTCTCCCTAAATAATAAAAACCATCATTTAAAAACTGCATTTTGTGTTTACTTGTGTTATATTTGACTAATGGTTAAATGTGTTTGATGATCAGAAACATTTTGTGTGACAAACATGCAAAAGAATAAGAAATCAGGAAGGGGGCAAATAGTTTTTCACACCACTGTATATATATATATATATAATATAAATAGATAGATATGACAACAACACTCATATCAATGACAAAACAATTACATTAACAATCATCTTAGGTTATTTTTAAAATGTTTGCTTTTCTTTTTCATAACTTCTTTAACACACTACTTCTCCGCTCCGAAGTGCGGGTATTCTGCTAGTAATATATATATACTGTGTTGACCCGAATACAACGCAACCTTTTTTGACTAAATATTTCCCTTTCAAAAGTGGACTCGCGTTAAATTCGAGGACTAGGCAATTCAATGTAACAACTCTTCTTATTAGTACGTGTGCCGCATTCGGTATAGTTCGGATCGGTTCGAGTACACAAGACTGCACGAGAGTTTCTAGCTCCGGTGGAATCTCTGGTTTCGAGCATTTTGATTCTGGCGCGCGTCCGCCGTATGCCAGCAAGTGGCTATTGTGTCTATGATTCACAGGTAAGTGTAGCCCATGTCTCTCGCAACTGTTATAGTAGTAATTTGCATGTTTGCTCTAGCGGTGGGTTCTTTATTGCCCAAAAAAAATGAGTGTGAGTTATAATAGTAGTGTTGAGAAAAAAGGCTTATCAAAGAGACAAATAAATAAAGGTATCAGGAGAACCTACAATATGAATTTTAAGATTTTGGTTGCAAACGAGGCAGAGAGAACGAACAACATGAGAGCTTCAAGGAAATACGAAGTTCCAGAAGTAAACGTCCGTCTCTGGAGAAAAGATTTAACAAAATAAATGAATGCAAATTCCTCAAGAAAATCTTTTAGTGGACCCAAAATAGGAAGGTTTAAAGAAGTTGAGCAGCGAGTGGTAAAATTTGTAATAGAAAAGCGAAATGAAGGATTCCCAATATCCCGTGAAGTTATAAAATTTAAAGCGTTAGAAGAGGCTGCTAATTTTAAACATCCCTAAACTTAAACTTTAAAGGCTTTAAGGACTTTAAAGCAAGTATGGGTTGGTGTAAAAGAATGATGAAATGGAACAGTTTATCACTACAACGGCGGAATTCTTTGAATTCTTTAATGAAAAATGAATGGATCGCGCTAAATTCGGATTTTTATTTTCTAAAATCTTCATGAAAAAATTTGGGGCCACGTTAAATTTAGGGCCGCGTTAAATTCAGGCCGATACGGTATATATATATATATATAGCATAGTTTTACTGTCAAATAATGCAAAGAGTACGCGACACGTGTTTCAGGCGTACACACTCACTGCACATTCACGGCACGTCAGTGTCAGAGGCGAAGCCTCAGCGTGTGGTTCGTTTATTTGACAGCATGTAGATCGGGGTAATTACATTCATGGCATTCGTAGTCTGAATCACAATCTGATTGTATGGGTGCATGTGGGATGACCAGTGTGTTAGAAGGAAAGAGATCTCAGACTGGCTGCCCTGTATGTCAATCAAGTGTCAATCAATTCAAAATTTTTTTTGAATGCAACGCGATCTACCTGATCAGATACTGATACACTTGTTCTAAACAACCCCCGCACTTGCGTTGCTCTGAAACACCGCCATTTCAACTTTTACTGATGCATCCAGTTTCTTGTTTCCTGGCATAAATAATGTGGATGCAACAGACTGACACATTGCAATTTCAAGTTGCTGTTCAAAGCTGTTGTCTGACAGATGTCAATGAAGTCGGCCCTGTCCCGGCATTCGTGAGCTGCCGAGTGCAGACTCTTCCCAGTCCACTGTGCTCAGTCTTAGTCTGAGCCGGGAGACTGACGACTGCTGCTGGTTGACTGAATCAATCTGCAAAACACTACACCGTGGGCCAAAAAACCGTGCCACTTAATTATTTTCAACTATAACCCTGTTATTTCTTGATTGATTTTTACACTTTTACATGCTATATATGCGAGCTTGGCCATTCCTGGTTTCCCGGGAATTACAGCAGTTTCATTCCCGGGAATGTGGGAATGAAAAATGTCCGGGAATGGATTCCCTAGATGTGATCCAGTAGGGTTACCAGGATGTCAAACTGGGATGGGCATTTGGAGCAACTAAATGCCAACATAATCTAAATATTTATTTCTAATGACTTTTCACTGGGTGGACAGATGACCTTTTTGGGTGGGAAATGCCCATCCCTGTCTAATTGTAGCTATATCCCTGATTTAGAAATACAGGATGAGTGGTTTATGGAGAAAGAGAGCAAAGCAATCAAATTCCTTAATGGCAAAGTGTGAAACCATGATGACATAACTTCAGGGTTGGTTTCTGGACTGCTACCAGTGCCACCCAGAAAGGCCCTAAACTCCTGTGATTCAGAATTGAATTAAGCAGTTTTTAGAATAGTATATGTTATTTTTATACCTCCTGTTTTGATCCCTTCTGAATGTTTCTTTAATATTAAATAAACAGACCTATTTGGAAAGTAGCTCTTTGTCCTGACAATACTTCAAGTTTGGGGAGAGGCCAACTTAATAATTGTTCAGTTCAAAACATTTTTTTCCTAATTTGAATGAGGTGCATGACACAACAGAATACAGCAATTAAAGTCTGGGATTCAAAGGCGCAGTACAATCTAGGCTAATAGAAGGTCACACAAAAGCAACCAAATGTACAGGTTGGTCCAGATTGTCTGGATGACTTTGATTTATGCGGGGACGATTCCAGTTCAGTGCGAAGACGATTCTTCATGTCGTCAGTTTGCACGCTTCTTGACGGTCTGGGATTTTTTTGGGTGATTTTCTATGTAATAAACTTAATAAGTTATAGCGTAATGAAAATTGCATAATTAGATCTGGACCACCCTATATACGTAGTAGTAATAGTATTATTAAATGTGCTGAATACAGTGAAATTCTTACTTGCATACCAAAACAACACGCATGTGTTGCAAAAATAAAATCCAAAAAGCAGGAGAAACGCAAATACACCAAATACTAAACAGTAAGCAGTTAAACAAAGGGGAAAGCTTGAAATAAACTTTCACAAATGCAGAATGCACAGTGCTACAGCAAAGAGCTTCTGTTGAGTTCCAGCTGTTATTTCTATTGGCCATCCCAAATGTGACTACTACCAGTCAGGGTATGCTAGGTGGTAAGGATAGATTGGCAAAGTATGTTTATTAATTCAGTGGCTGATAAACAGTGTCAAACACATGAGAAGGTAAGCAATGAAAAGTTACATAGCAGATGATAACGGCTAATATGGAAAAGGAGCCAAAATAGGTCAAAAACACTAAACAAGTGGACAAGGTTAGTCTAAAATTATCCAAGATCCAAAAGAGCAAAGCAGAATCCAAGAAAAGGCTCTATTTCAAAACACAGGAAAATATCTAAATTAGAAACCACTTGAACAGAGATTTACCCAAAGGCACTGAGCAGAATACTTGAGCAAAGACTTTAGCCAAGCTTTATCTTTATATTTCCCATGCCCCTCTTACTCATGTGACTGCAGTATAATTAGCACTTCTCAGTAATAGATAGGAATGGAATGGCCCAAGAGTACACTGCATAAATGAGAAAGTGCCAAGGGAGGTGCAGCCCAGACTCCATCATAGCACACAAGCTGTAATATATAGAAGACAACGGCAGTGTAACAACAAAAGGGGATTTTCTCTTTATCACAGCACAGACACTTAAACTCATTTTCAGTCTTGTCTTCACCAAATGCTTTAATGGCATTGATTGCTAAAGGCATTAGCTGCCCAGTCTGTCAGTGCAGAAAAATGGGTTGTCACAAGTACAATTCCGTTAATTTCACCTAAATTACTTTTTCCAGAATAATTGGAAAGTGTTTGGTTGAATACTCTAAAAACACAGAAAAACTGTAAATAAACAGGTAATTTATTCCTTACTTTTATGTAAGAAATTAATACTTCATTTTATACATGTTTAATTGTATTTCTTAATTTTTTTCCATATGTCACAGAAGGCTGGGGGTCAGACTCAGCCGGGACGCCTGGAAGGACTGGGAGGTGGCTTATATGTCCCCTGGGCCACGAGGGGGCAACCACCCTGGATGTTGAGGGGACCATAGGAAAGGAGAAAGGAGGCTCAAGCCCATTGGGGCCTGTGGCCACCGCCAGGGGGCGCCCAAGCGTTGTGGAGCCTGGGAAGCATGCACTTGCACCACACCTGGGAAGGTGGAGGAAGATCCTTCCAATGATGCCCGGAGTGCAAGGGCAGCATTTCCGCCACACCAGGAAGTGCTACCGGAAGGACGTCACAGGCACCTGGAGAACATGCGGGTGAAATAAAAGGGCCCGCCTCATTCCAATCAGGGAGCTAGAGTCGGGAGCGGGAGCAGGAAGAAGCTCCCGGGAGGAGAGGAAAGGCGGCCCATGGAGACTGAAGGAGAGGCCCATGTGGAGGGTGATTGGTGCTGGAAGCAATGTGTGCTGTGTGGGATTTTTGGTCAAAATAAACGTGTGTGGCATTCGACATCCAGCGTCTGTCTCTCTGTGGTCGGGTTGTTTATCACACATGATTAATTATCATTGAGTTCAGCAAATGCTATGAATGAAGTGACTGCAACTCCGCTGACACCTGCTCCCTACCTTAGCTTTTGTCACTCAAAGGTGAGTTCAAAAATTAGAAAAAGAAAAATAGGTTCTATGAGCAAAAGTCATAAATACAGCTCCACCTAAAAATACACAAGTCTGAAAATGCCTGGCTGGAAAGATTAAAGGTCTCCATGCCACCTTATTGGGCTTTATCCAAAGCAACTTCCATCATTTGTTTTTCTAATTGGAGCTCAAGCAGGTAAAGTGACTTGTTTATGGTCACACAGTGTCAGTAGCAGGATTTGAACCCACTACTTTAGCATTTGAAGTCCAAACCGATTAACCACAAGCCAATTTTTAATTGGAACTGCATAATCCATTGAAAGCCCAAGAATAACCATGTCAAAGAAAGATGTCTGTGAGAGATTGGACCTAAAAGATTTGGGAGATTTCCAACAACAGGCCAGTGGCAACATGGCCAAAGTGTTGTTCCCACTGTAAAGAGATGAAAGGTAGAGCAGATAGGTTAAGGAGGAAAAAGATATGGAGTAAAAAATGAATAGGTATTGAGTTGATCAAGGAAAGAGAGCCAAAGATGAAATACCAGAAGGAAGAGATTGAGGAGCAGCACCCATATATATGGGGAAAAGTACCAGGGGCATTTGGAGAGAAAACTTGGCACATGATTTAAGTTTTAGAGGAAAGGAGATATTTTTAAAAGTACTGTTACAAGAAAAAGGAGGAAACCACCACTTGTGTGACTACATCTCATAAGAGGTTCTGACATGGTGGGTACATTGGGCAAAGAAGAATTTCCTTTTGCAAATGAAAGAGGAAACTGAAATCTAGTTTTACTGCCATGGGGCTGTTAATGTAGTCTAGCAAGGGATGTGTAATGTGGAAAGCAAGTCGCAAATTTTGGAAAGATAGAATTTCTGTATTGAACATTTCTCGTAACTATAATAATATTGCCTCAATTATTATCAGTGTGATTAAAAAAATGTGAACTTTTGTCTGAAACTAACTAACTAACTTTCCACCTATTTAGTTAAAATAGGACCCATCAAAAATTATAATTTTTCTTGCCAATTTGATTCCTAAAACAAAATTAATTCTTGTTCATGGATGCAAGGAGTACAAGAAGACTCTTTTTGGACTCCAGAAAAATAACGGAAAGATTTTCTCATATATGCAAAGAGGTCTATTTTACTTTATGCAAATTAAGCATTTATCCTGTATGGAATAGAGAACAAGGTAAAATTATTCCTTACCCTTTATTTTAAAAATTCAGATGTCTTTTGTGCAAAAACTCTCTGAGTAGCAATTCAGATAAACATTATTTATTGTGTTGAAATTAAAAGAAACTATGAGTATAAATATGCTGTCAGATCAAATGTTCAGTCATTAAATGCAATGATTTTGCTTGCAAATTAAATGTTTTACTGCAATATACTGTAAGAGCACAAACCTAATTCAGAAACATAATATAACTTAATATAGTAAATAGATAAAGGAATTATCTTAAATTATAATTCTTCTGTCAACCTATTTTACAATAAATATACTGTATGATTTATAAGTATTCCAAGATGAAATTCAGATAAAGTAGATCATGCACATGTATGCACATTTGTAAATTATATATTATTATGATTCCAGTTGCCTTTCCAACATTACTGAGAAAATGAATGCTGCATGAAACAGAGAGAAAAAAGAAAAGGAATAAGCACCCATAGCTGTACTTCAGTGTATTTTATTTTGTGTGTTAAACATTTTTGCAAATGATATTTTAAAGTCTATATCAGCTTATTGGTTAGCACCTTATTTAAAACTAGAGAAAGGGCCTACTCAGAGGTAAAAATAAGTTTTAATGTAATAAAAATGACAATTTACTTACTGGCATCAAGAAAGAAGTAATTTATTGGAATAAGTCTAAGCCCATAATGCATTGCTACAACACTTTTCTTTATTTCTTTATTTATTTCTTAACATGTTAGGCCCAGGCTTGGCTGGTTACTGAAATCCTTACTATAACAAGGATAAAACTTTACAGTAGGGAATTCAACTAGTTTAATCACTAATTACTATGTAATACCAATGAATGTCTCTGTTTTAGTCTTGTTATGTAGCAGTAAGCACTTAACAGTTGCACTATACAAGATTTCATTAATGCTTTGTAAATTGTATTTAGAAAAAACTAAATCTTTGTTAAGGACTTATAATAAGTGTATTTTATACTTTGTTTGCAGAATATTAGACATCATTTTGCAATAATTTTATAGATTCTAAGGGTAGTGCTAAGGCCCCACCAATCAGTAAACTAAGAGGGCAAGGATTTACTATAAGGAGGTCTATTAAAATACAAAGATACAATCTGCAAGTTTTTTTTGATCTAGATAATGATCATAATGATCAGTTTACATATATGTAGACAGCATCATCTCTTCACAGTTCTATTTCAGTTCCAAGTTCAGATGCCCTCTGCATGTTCTTCCCATATTTTAGTGTAATTCCTCCTACTCGTGTGAGTGAATAGGAATGTATTCAGCAACTGCCTAGCATATTGTCCATAGTTCATTGATACCTTATAAATGCAGAAAATGGATCCACAAGAATGAACACAAACATGCACACAGTATTTCACATTTCCTTCAATCAAGCAAGAGCAAACAAAAAATAAAGGACATTAAAAACCTTATTCAACACTCAGTTTCTACAATAATCTGTATTAAACTCACAAAATAATTCCTTGAGCGCAAGTAATCTTTTTTGTAGGTTTGAAGACCTAGTTTTGCTGAACTATTTACTGCTGACACGTGAATGTAGGATGCAGAGTGAAAGGAGATTAGTCCAATATTTCATTAATCCATAATCTGCATTCTGAATAACATTTCCTTAATCAAATGAATGTGCAATACAACCCAACAAGCACCACTGAACAAAGATTTCAGGGACTTATTATTTTTAATCAGAAAAAAAATTGTTCTTTTAAGTTAAAAGTGAAAAAAACATACATTTGTATATTCAGTTGTTATATACAGTATATATTACTAGAATGGAGTTGACATTGGCTGAAGAAATATTAACAATGAATTTGCCTCAGATTTTACATAGCAAAATCGAACTGTAAAAGAATATTAATAGTAGAGTTCATGCAGCTTTGAGGTTCACAGCACAAAATTAACCCTTGTTTTTTCACAATCTATTATATTTTAAAATTGCTGGAAAATGAATATGCAACATGTGATTGTGATTAAAAAAAAACTTTTATTAATAAAAATGTTTTTGAAATGTATTCTTAATTTACAGATCCAAACTTTGCTGTATTGAAACAGATGCTATAAACTTTTTGTTACTTTACTGAACATATAATTTAACTTATAATGAGAAGTTTCCAAATTACCACAAATGCTCAAATATTCCCCTTCTAGGTTTGAAACTCTGGCATGGTGGAGTAATTTGTGTTGCTCTATGATCCTAGAAGCAATATTGTCAGAAACCTTGTGCAGTTGGTAGGATTGTTCTTGGAAAAAGAAACTGGTATAAGAACAAGGGCCAGAGGAAAAAAAATACAAAATTAAACTCTCATGATGGTTCTCAAATAATGCCGGAAAAAGAATACTGAGACCCACTCCTGAAGAGAGGGTTGGGGCAAATATTTGCTGATGAGAAACCGGTAGACAAGAAACCCATTTATTCCCAGATTTATGTAAAACTGCAGCAAAAAACATAACCTTGACCCTTCTGTCCTAGATCATTGTACACCCATCGCTAATCTTCCATTCTTAAGTAAAACATAGGAGAAAATGATTTTTTTTTTGGCAGACTATTTACTACTACTTAAGTAAACACTCTATACTAGGTACATTTCAGTCAGGCTTTAGACCTATGTGGTAGACTCTTTAGGCATAAAACCAGACTGCTCCGGTCGCAGGTAGGTCAGCAAGTGATCCGGATCCTATTGAGCATGACCAACAAAGACCTTACCCAGTACTGAGAGCAGTGTTATCCCCCTGTAGTTGCCACAATCCAAGCGATCACCCTTCCCTTTCCAGATAGGGATGATAAGTCCCATTTTCCAGTCAGATGGGATGACACCCATCTCCCAAATAGGAGCAAAGATTGCTTGCAATGCAAGATGGACAGCCTTCCCATCAGCCTGGAGAAGTTCACCCTGGACACCACAGATTCATGTAGCCTTCCCTACCCTCAGCTGGCCTGTACACGTGTGCAGAACCTCTGCATTTTTCCCAGCTGATTCTGGGGTTCATCAGGCATGTGCTCTTGCTTCTACTCTGTTCAATGCTTGCTTGGCCTGGGTGATGGGCAGGGTTCTGAGCTCCAGCGGCTATGGGACATCTGTTGGTAAAGAAAGATTCACTGATCCTGACTTTGTCAAAAATGCTGTGATCTTTGTGAAGTCAATGGAGGCACTAGAGAGACTGAATGAGGAGTCTGAGTGTCTGGGCTTGTAATTGTCCTGGATAATAAACAAGATCCAGGCCTTTAATGACCTCTTGGGCATAGGCAGTGTGTCTGTCTGCAGAGAGAATGTCTACCTTGTTGAGAGGAGTACTTACCTTGGGAGCGAAATTCAACATCTCTGGTGATTCTTCCTGTGAAGTCAGCAAACGGATTGGGAGAGCATGAGAGTCAAGAGGTCACTTGAAAGGGGTGTGTGGGGCTCCCAATATCTTTGCAAGAGGACGATGATTCACGTCTTTAGAGTCCTGGTGCCTCCTGTTTTGCTATGTGGTAGCGAGACATGGATGCTATCCAATGTCCTGAGACAAAAAATACACTCCTTTGGTCCTCTGTCTTTTCAGATAATCCTTGGGTACTGCTGGCTTGACATTGTGTTGAACAAGTGGTTGCTCATAGAGTTGCAAGTGAGGCACATTACCTGCATTGTGAGGGAGTGTCTGCTATGACACTACAGCCATGTGGCACAATTCCCTGAGCATGATCCTGATCTGGCTCGCAGGATCCTCAATGTTGAGGACCCGAGCGACTGGACCAGGCCAAGGGGAAATCCACGAAACATCTGATGGTCATTTCTGCTGGGGGTGGGTGAGTTGTTAACCAGGATCTCGAGGTGTTTCGTTATATGGTGGGTGCAGTACCAGTGCATGCTCCCCAACCTGACCTGACTTAACCTTTAGACTTAACTATAGCTCAGAAACCACCTTAGTAAAAACAGTTAATGATTTATGGCTAAATACCAATAAAAATAGTGTATCTAGTTACATTCTCCAGGATCTGAGTGCAGCACTTGATATTAGATGACAAGATTCTTATTTATACACTTAGAAAATGGATGACCATATCTAATACAGCTTTAAACTGAGTTGAATCTTATCTAACAGGGAGAAATTTTTTTTTTAAATCATAATGATTGTGCATCCGAAACATATAACTTTGGAAACTGTGTCTTGCAAGAATCAGTTCTAGGTCTGTTACTCTCCTCACTTTATGCCAGATCAATTCAAAACATAATGTAAATGCCACAGCTATGTAGATGACATGCAGCTTTATTTATCTATAGCCTCAGACGATCTAAAGGCACTAGTTTGTCTGACATACTGTCTCAGCAGCTTTGTGGAGTGGCTAAGTTTTAATTTTTTTAATCTAATAAGTAGAAAACCTAACTAGTTTTTGTCAACTATAATATAAAAGGGTAGCAATTTAAAAACAAATAAATAAAAAAACTAAAAATAATTAGAAAATATTACATAAAAAAAAAGTAGTTATTTTAGAATTAAAGCTTAATTTAAAATCTCATATAAATTATGTCACCAGAACTACATTTTTTTATTTACAAAATTTAGCACATATTCGGTCATTTATGTCCTTAGAAGATGCAAAAAAGCTCTTTAACCATATAGATTACTGCACTGCTCTCCTAACAGATGTGCCAAATAAATTTAAATTGAATACAAATTCAACCACATTGCAATAGTAGTAGCATCTTTACATTGGCTGTCCGTTTAGTTCAGATTCAATTTTAAAATACTGCTAATCGTTTATAAGTTTTTGAGTAATCTTGCACCTTCATATATCTTGGAATGTTTGTCACCTTTCATTCCCAATCATAGACTTAAACCCTCAACTTCTGCCTTATTTGCTACTCCGAGAGTAAAAGAAGTGTTCAGACTGCTTTTAGTTTCTATCTTCCAGAAATGATGAATAATCTATTTATAAAATTATGTCAGGCTGGCAAGGAAGAATTGCTTAAATCACTTCTTAAAGCGTACTTTTTTTAATCTGACCTTTTTGTTAAATTTGTGACTAATTAAATTGTTTGCCTTTTGTACTCTTCTTGATATTCGGTGGTGGCCCGAGGCAGGCAGAAGAAAGAAGAACACTGAGGTCCTGTTTTTGATGATGTCTGCACTAGCTGACTCTCTCATTTTTATTGTTATTTTATATCTTAGATATGCAATAAAATTCCTAGAGGGGTCTGGACAGGCTTTTGGTCATGGAACCCCGGAGATTTTTTCTCCACTGGGTAGGTTTTTTTTTTTTCTCTCCACACTGACTATATGACCATTATTATCATTTTTATTATTGTTTATCTTTGTTTTCACTTACTACCATTTGTAAAGCACCTTGAATTATACTTTGTATTAGAAGGGGCCTCATAAATAAATGTTGAAAAAAATAAAAAATTGCTTATGAGATTATCCTGACCTGAAAATATTAGTCATTCCATCACAGTTGAAAAACTTTGCAAAATATATTTGTCAGATAAGTCTGGTTGTGTATTTTTCTGATGCAAATCGATTTTCTCAAACAATTGGTCTTTTCTAATTCAACCCACCTTCCTCCCTCAGTTCCTCCATGCTTTAATTTAATGAAAAAACATTACTAATCTCTCGGGCATATTGCATTACTCATTTCTGTTGATGATGCTGAAATTAATTCAATATGTCTCTCTCTCTCTGACATCAGACAAAATGTATTTAAAACATGTCTCATTAATGTTTTCCAGCAAGAAAGCTACAGTATTTTGCAACAACTGCATATCCAACCAAATGAATATACTGCAGTTCACAGTAGAGCAATTTTCTTCTTATGCAGTCTTAAAATGGTGTAATGTATTTTTAGTTTTGATAATGTCTTCTAAGTTACAAAAAAGAGCAAATAAAGTTATTGGTTAACTGTGTCCTAAACATGATGAATGTTAAAAATGCAAAAAAGTATAACAGAGCAAAAAATGGATGGAAACAGAGACAACCACAGTATAAATAACAAATTGTGTCATTTCAGAGATAGTGCTTAGTGTGGAAAAAGTATAATGTAAATATGCCAAAAGCATTTCATAAGAAAATGAAAAAATAAAAAAAAACTTGCTTACTTTTTTAAAAAGCTACGACCTGTAACCTGATCAGTCCCATAGTAGACCTATCCATCCATTCTCTGAACCTACTTTTTCTTTTGCAAGAATTCTATCTGAGTTGCATTGCTTACAAGTGGGAAACAAATACTGGGCAGAATGCCAGTCTACCACAGGGCATGCATCACACACATACCCATATTCACTCTTACTAAGCCATATTGGAGTTACAATTGTTATATGTGTTTAGGATCTGGAAGGAAATCAAAGCTCTCAGACAAAGCTTACACTCAATCCCTATGGATGGTATTCGAGTTAGGGGCTGAACCCAGGGAACCACTGATCTGCAATGCAGATATACTGTATAAGCTTGCAGCCACAAAAGTAAACAAGAATTCAAACTTCTGATGTAAGACTAACTACCAAATATTTTAAAAATATTTGGATACATGATGAAATATTTGCTGTATTAGGTATAACACTAAAGGATAGATAAAATAGTTCAAGTATAAGTTTGAATCTAAATATATTTTAAATGACACATTTTTTACATATAAAATGAGCATAGACTATACAGAAGCTCAGACAGCCAATGTCACATCTGTTAATTTAAAAGTATTATTGACTTTCTGTTTATTAATTGATTGATTGATTATTTGCTCTGCTTTTGTGTGCTTTTGTGGAAAGAAGAACATGCCTGTGCCTTAATTTTCCTGGAGTGGCAAGATACACATTAAGATAGCCTCCTCTGCCCTTTGCTTTTCCTTCATTTCATTTTTTTATAGCTTGTATTGTCATTAATGGCTTTTATTAATGTTAATTAAATATATGAATTATTTAGTAGAAAAACAAGCTTTCAAACATAAAGACTAAGTAATTATTTAAATAATTTATAAAGGTTCATTAATAAAGGCACAAAATAACCAGATAAGCAAAAAAAGTAATGATTTAAACCTGTGCTTCCCAAACTCGGTCCTGTGGACGCCCTGATGCAGCAGGTTTTTGTTCCAACCAACTTCTGTTTTTAATTGGACTCCTGGGCTACTTAAGTGAACTGTTATTTCCCAAGTTCTGTGTTTTGGGAACAATATAGAAATTAGAAAACTGAGTTTGGTAAAAGAAATATATATATATTAAAATGTACCAAGCAGTTATATGAGAATAATTTATTTTTTTTCTTTTTAACAATATTTTCATTCTACTTTTTCAGGTGTTCTAATTATTTAATTAATCCATTATTTACTAATTAGTGGGTCTGACGCTAAAGCAGTTGCAGCCTTTGATTATTCAGTGTTGTTTGCCTGGGTGTCTGCTTTGCTCATTTGTAATTGTCATTATTAACATACAATTAAGGGAGAAAACTGCACAGAGAATGGGCGAAATATAATGAAATCAACAAAGATTTAAATGTATAGCAAAAGCAGAAATATTTCTAAATGTCTTATAAGTGTAAAAATCATACTGCTGTGCTTTTCTGAATGTAGAATAAGGAAAGAAAATACCAGCTAATTAAATGAGATCATTGTTATTAAGTGTTCTCACTGATTATGAATCTGATAGGAACAAAACCCGCAGCCACAGTGGGTCCCCAGGACTGAGTCTGGGAAGCACTGATTTAAACAATGCCATAGAATTGTTTTCTTAAGTATTTATAACACTTGCCCTGTTGAGCAGTCACTCTAACACAGTGCAGGGGTCTTAATCTCCATTACTCGAGGGCTACCTAGGATGCTAGTTTTCATTCTGTGCACCTTTTTAATTTTGATGTTGCGTCCTACAGTTTAGCGACTTCCTCATTTACTAAAATGGGTTGTCCTAAATTTCTATTTGTCTGGTTTTTCTTCTTATCAGTTTTAGGAAAAGTGCTATTAGATTTCCGTTGATTTTAGGGTACAATATATATTCCCTGCGGTGGGTTGGCACCCTGCCCGGGATTGGTTCGTACCTTGTGCCCTGTGTTGGCTGGGATTGACTCCAGCAGACCCCCGTGACCCTGTGTTCGGATTCAGCGGGTTGGAAAATGGATAGATGGATGGATTTATATTCCTTTTCCATATTCATTTTTTGCTTAATTTCACAATCACTTGCTGATCATGAACCTTTTTATTCTTTCTTATTTATTCAACCAATTGGCAGCAAGCAATGAGGTTGTATATAAAAGGAAAAGAAAAAGCCAAATCAATTGATAAAATTTACATTTGTATGTCTTCTTTCAAAAGGTAACAGTTTTAGTGAAATGCTGATAAAGATGTAATGGTATTAATTAAATGGTGTTATTTCTCAGTGGTTCACAAACCATTATTCTGAATTATCACTGAAATGTAAAATAAATTATAAATTGATATGAATTTCTGACACAACAGAGACAAGCTGTCTAACTAAATGACATTCCAATTATAGCAATAATTGACTTCTAATTAAGAAATTGCTTGGAATAAATAATGTCTCTTCTGGCAGTAAATTTGAAATGCTTAGAATAGAGCAATGCTTAAGATTAATTGATTTCCGTTAATTGGCTTTATAGATTTCCCTCTTTTGTTCATCCTGGTTGAAGTTTCCCTACTCCCATGTGTCATTGAAATTGAAAAATCTTTTACTGTGAGGGGAAAATAAGCATAAAGACCAGCATAATTCTGGACATGTTGATTCTATTTAGAGAAATCATTTGCTAGACTGAGTTAATATTAATGAATCAAATCCTGCAAGCTGGTAATGTAATTCATGTATTTAAGTGTTGGTGTTTTTTTTGCTTCCTTTCTTAAAAATATCCAGTGAGATATATATATATATATATATATATATATATATATATATATATATATATATAAATTCCTTTTGTTATTTTCTTCTGATCTTTGCAGTCTCCTGTGCTTTTTCACTTGTTAAAGTCGTTACATCCTTCTCTCAGTAAATGTTTTCATTTTTATTTATTCTTGTTGTTATGTCTGACAATATGTTTTACTATACTACAACAATCTATGGTGCCACCTATTTCACTGAGCTGTCAGAAAATGAGCTCTACTTTTTTTTTATTAACTTACAATGCTCCAAATACAGCAAGACTGTCAAATGCTAATTTAGTTTAAAACAATTATTTTTTTATATACACTCACCTAAAGGATTATTAGGAACACCATACTAATACGGTGTTTGACCCCCTTTCGCCTTCAGAACTGCCTTAATTCTACGTGGCATTGATTGAACAAGGTGCTGAAAGCATTTTTTTAGAAATGTTGGCCCATATTGATAGGATAGCATCTTGCAGTTGATGGAGATTTGTGGGATGCACATCCAGGGCACGAAGCTCCCGTTCCACCACATCCCAAAGATGCTCTATTGGGTTGAGATCTGGTGACTGTGGGGGCCATTTTAGTACAGTGAACTCATTGTCATGTTCAAGAAACCAATTTGAAATGACTAGAGCTTTGTGACATGGTGCATTATCCTGCTGGAAGTAGCCATCAGAGGATGGGTACATGGTGGTCATGAAGGGATGGACATGGTCAGAAACAATGCTCAGGTAGCCCGTGGCATTTAAACGATGCCCAATTGGCACTAAGGGGCCTAAAGTGTGCCAAGAAAACATCCCCCACACCATTACACCACCACCAGCAGTCTGCACAGTGGTAACAAGGCATGATGGATCCATTTTCTCATTCTGTTTACGCCAAATTCTGACTCTACCATTTGAATGTCTCAACAGAAATCGAGACTCATCAGACCAGGCAACATTTTTCCAGTTTTCAACTGTCCAATTTTGGTGAGCTCGTGCAAATTGTAGCCTCTTTTTCCTATTTGTAGTGGAGATTAGTGGTACCCGGTGGGGTCTTCTGCTGTTGTAGCCTATCCGCCTCAAGGTTGTGCGTGTTGTGGCTTCACAAATGCTTTGCTGCATACCTCAGTTGTAACGAGTGGTTATTTCAGTCAAAGTTGCTCTTCTATCAACTTGAATCAGTTGGCCCATTCTCCTATGACCTCGCGCATCAACAAGGCATTTTCGCCACAGGACTGCCACATACTGGATGTTTTTCCCTTTTCACACCATTCCTTGTAAACCCTAGAAATGGTTGTGCGTGAAAATCCCAGTAACTGAGCAGATTGTGAAATACTCAGACCGACCCGTCTGGCACCAACAACCATGCCACGCTCAAAATTGCTTAAATCACCTTTCTTTCCCATTCTGACATTCAGTTTGGAGTTCAGGAGATTGTCTTGACCAGGACCACACCCCTAAATGCATTGAAGCAACTGCCATGTGATTGGTTGATTAGATAATTGCATTAATGAGAAATTGAACAGGTGTTCCTAATAATCCTTTAGGTGAGTGTATATTGAACTGAGCTGACAGGTCAGTATTACCATTATTTAGGTAGATAAGGCTCCGGACTCATGTTGTGTAAATTTTGTTGTTGTTATTATTATTATTATTTTTATTAGTAGTATTATTATTATTGTTGTTGTTGTTATATTTTACCAACAGTTTTGTGATAGTTCACTTCACCATTTTGTGCTTTGTTTTCAGTAACAGCCAATGGTATTTGTTGCTAGTAATGATATGAAAGTCTTGTGATGTATCATGTCATGAAGCTTCCACTATAAAATACAGCAGTGCCCACAAGGAAGTATCTAAACTTTTGCTCTTTTGGCTAAGGAAAGACCTAGTGTAGCAGACACTGAAATACACTTCAAAACAAAGTTTTTTAGTATTGGTCTCAGGTCACTGCTTGAGGAAAAGATGTTGGATTTTGAATTTTACTTAACATTTTGTTTTTGATGATTACCAGTTTACATTTTTCACATCAAGCTCTTTCTAAGCCCTCCTTTTAGTATCTATTCAGTACTTAAAACTCAAGTCATTTTGAATTGATTTATTCAAATGAACATTACAAGTGCTAAGTCACAACTAGGTGATTTGGGTAACAACTGTTATTTCTGTATTATCTGAAATAGACACATAGGATACTGATGGGTTGTATCAGCCTGGGGAAGGCATCAGCGCTGAGTCAGTAGCTTCAGCACCAACTGCAGGGGAGTCTATGAAAAGGGCACAGACTGGCAGACATGTTGTAAAACACCACCACACGTTTATTTACAGTTTCTGCAATTTACAAGTCCAATAAGTGCCACACAAACCCCAAGACTTCCCCAAAGTCCAGGCCTCTCACACACTCTGCCTTTGTTCTTCTCCGGGCCACCTCCAGTCTCTCTTCTCCTGCTTCATCCTCTCCTCACCCAACTTCAGCCTCGAATGAAGGGAGGTGGCCCCTTTTATCCACATCCGTATGTGCTCCAGGTGCTTCCCGGCAATCTCCCGCCGACACGCCCCAGTGTGGCAGAATTGCCGGCTGTATCCCCGGAAGCACTCCGGGTGTCCCTGTTCCTCTTCCCCGCAGCACTTCCTGGTGTGGTGGAAGCGCTGAGGTCCAGGGCTTCAAAGGCATGGGGGCGCCCCCTGGCGGTGACCACGGGCCCCTACAGGGTTGAGCTTCAAAGCTCTGTACCCATGGTCCCCATAGCAACCAGGTTGGCTGCCCCCACGTGGTCTGAGATGGGCGCACGCCCTCTTCTGGTCCTCCAAGGCGTCCCGGCCGGGTCGTCGCTCTAGGCATCCCTGACACATTATAGGATTACCAGGGCTTCCTCTTGTAGCCAGGCATGGGAGAAGTGCCTGCAGTAGAGCGCCTGGCGGCTGGGCCTATGACAGGGCCTGGTCTGGTACAGCACAAAAATGTAACGTGGAACTGTAAAATCTGTGGGCCCACCACATGCAGGAGGAATAGGGCCTGGCTGCAATGCCACCTTGGCGGCAGTCGAAGACAGGGGTCTTGGCAGACTGTAACCCAAACACACAAATTGACTTTTGCAACATGGAATTTCAAGTCTCTTGGGGTGAAGGAGCCAGAGTTGGTAGGTGTGTGACGGTGCAGGCCGGCTCCTTTCTCCCTCTTCATTTTTGGGAGCCTTTTGAACCCAACACCTTTGATAGTCATGATGGGGATAAGCTGAGCAGATGAGGACAAACACACCCAGCAAGGGGATGGCGAAAAGTGCAAGTGCTTTTATTAAAAAAAAGACAAACCGAAACAAGTGTTCAAAATGTGCAGTTGTAGCAGTGCTACTATGAATTAAAACTGCATCTCCCAGCAGTCCCTGCAGGGACTGTTGGGGTCAAAGGTGGTCAGAGGGGTTTAAAAGGAGGACAATTGTCCAAAGGAAAAAAAAGTGGTTTTTTTTGTTGTATTTTGTGTGTCGTTAACCTGTCGGACTGCCTTCTGTTAATTAAGTCATATTTAATCACTGTGTCCAGGATTGTATTCGTTTTTGGGGTGTGGATCCTGTGTGTGCTGAGGACTGATTGTGGATTCACGGCTTTCCCGCAAGTATAGGAGCGCTCCTGAACCATCCATCCATCTTCACTCTTGCAGTGTCTACTGGTAGGACTGTTTTTTCATTCCATTACAACATACAGATCTCTGGACTTACTCTGGTCATCTCTCATTACATCCGGTGTGGTATTCCATGGACTTTGCTGTGTGTAGTTGTGTTTTTATGTTTAAAGTAATATCTCCGTAGGAGTACAGGAGTGGTATTGTTTTCATTTATATTATTTAATTTCATTATATTCTTTAATTGTTGTTATTCCCCAGTGTGCTTTATTTTGTCTCTGTTTGTGAGTGTGTGGACGGGCCAAGGCGGGGAGGGTCCCTGAGATCCTCTAAAAAAAAAAATAAATCACGGTCATCTTGACGGTGTGAATCTTAGCGGCACCAGACCGCTACACAGTGCTTCATCAACAATAAATAATCCAATAAAAACAAAGGTGAAGTGCAGGTCTGGGTCCCTTCCGTCCCATGGCTATGATAAGTCTCCCTCTCCGGACCTAGGCTTGGGTCCCCATTGGCCATGATACTCACACTGGAGCTCTCCTCCCAACCTTCCTCATCCCCTGCTGCCTTCCTAGTCTTCTGCAAGGTGTGACAAAATTGAAACCCCTAGTAGATTCCATGTTGGAGCTTGTCTAGGAGAACAAGAGGCCTGCCTCTGTGCAGCTGAAGGTTATTCAGGGGAGGACACTGACTGCCATATGTACCTGTGCACCAAATGTCAATTTCAGAGTACCAGGCCTTCTTGTAGGGAAGGGATACATAGAAGGGATCTTGGAAGGGGTCCTCGCTACGGACTCCATAGTTCTGCTGGGAGACTTCAATGCCCACGTGGGTAATGATGGAGACACCTGCAGAGGCGTGATTAGGAGGAACAGCCTCCTTGATATAAACCCAAGCAGAGTTTTGTTATTAGACTTATGTATTAGGCATGGTTTGTCCATAATGAACACCACGTTCAAACATAAGGTGGCTCACAAATTTACTTGGTACCAGAGCACCTTAGACCAAAGATCTATGATTGATTTCATAATTCTATCATCTGATTTTTAACCGTATGTTTTGGACACTTGCTTGAACAGAGGGACAGAGCTGTCAGCTGACGACCATTTGGTGATGAGCTGTGGCCTGAAGGCCATAGATGCCTCTCAAGATGGCAACCCAAGGACCCATTGGTGGACATCAGAGAAGAAGGATGCCATCAGGCTGAAAAAGGAGCCTTCCGAAGCAACAGAGAGGTACAGACAGGCCAAAAGGGCTGCAGCCTTGGTGGTCAGGGATGCAAAAACATGGGTGTGGGAGGAGTTCGAAGAGATTGTGGAAACTGACTATTGATCGGGTTAAAAGAGTTTCTGGCAAACCATCAGGTGACTCACAAAGGGAAAGCAGGAATTCACCCAGGCTATTCTCAGAAAGGATGAAGAAGTACTGACCCGGACTAAGGATGTTGTCTGGCAGTGGAAGGAACATTTTGAGGAGCTCCTGAACCTGATAGACATGCCCTCTATGAAAGAGGCAGAGCCAGAAGCTGATTGGGGATCAATGTCAATTTCCTTGAGGGGGTTCACTGAGGTAGTCAGGCATCTCTGCTTGGTAAGGCCCTGGGGGGAATGAGATCCATCCAGGAATGCTGAAGGCTCTGGACATTGTTGGGCTGTTCTGGCTAACACGCCTTTTCAGTGTTGCGTGGTCATCGGGAGCTGTGCCTCTGTTGTGGCAGACAAGGATCGAGGTCCTCATTTTTGAAAAGGGAGACAGGAGGGTGTACTCCAATTATCGGGGGATCACACTCCTCAGCCTCCCTGGAAATGCTTATATGAGTAAAAGAGACTCTGCTCAGTCATGGAACCTCAGATCCAGAAGGAGCAATGAAGATTCCATCCAGGCCATGCAACGGTGAACCAGCCCCTTTACCCTGGTCTACATGTGTTTTGTGGACTTAGAGAAGGTGTATGACCGTGTTTCTCAAGTTATCCTGTTGGGGGTGCTGGGAGAGTACTCCAGGGACTCCCTGTATAATGACCATGTGAGTGGTGTTCGCATACTTGGAGGGAAAAACATCAGCAGCATTTCAATTGGGTGTGGTACTCTGACAGGGCTGTACCTTGTCTCCTACACTGTTTGTGATTTTCATGGACAGGATAATTGTGTACCTCTAAATCTGAGGCAATGGTCCTTATTAGGAAAAAGATGGCCTGTCCTCTCGGTGTGGCAGGTGAATTACTACCTCAAGTGGAAAAATTTAAGTACCTCGGGGTCTTGTACACGAGCGGGGGGGCACTATACTGATCCATAGTGGTTAAGAAGAAGCTGAGTCAGAAGGTAAAGTTCTCAATTAATCAGTTAATCTACATCACCTCCCTTTACCTTTGATCATGAACTTTGGGTAATGAGAATGAGATTGCAGGTAAAAGTGATTGAAATCAGCTTTCTCCACAGGGTGGCTGGGATCTCCCTTAAAGATAGGGTGAGAAGCACAGACAGCTTGGAGAGACTCACATTGAGAGGAGCCAATTGAGGTGGTTCAGGCATCTGATACGGATGCCTCATAGATGCCTCCCTCTGGAGGTTTTAAGGACACGACCAGCTGGGTAGAGAGTCCAGGGAAGATGTGGGGATCACTGGGAGGATTATATCTCTCAGATGGCCTGGGAACGCCTTGAGTTCCCACAGTAAGAGTTGTTAAGTATGGATGGGGAAAAGGACATAAAAAAATAACTGCTGCCCCTGTGACCCAGCTTCGGATAAACGGTGAAATAAAGAAATCTTATTTATTCTCTAATTAGTTCTTTGCGCATCACTTAATGTAAACAATATAACTATCAATTCATATTTCAACTGCATCTTAAACAGCCACTCGATATGTGAAAGTCCATATAATTTTCAAATTTATTCGCTACATTTTTGTCACCAACCCAGAATCACTGCTGTATTTAGATTCTATACATAACATGCATGATGCACGTTTCTCTCAAAAGATGAAAGAGTAAAATATTTATATTGAAAACCTTTAGTACTTGTAATAACAAAAACAAAAGCTTTCCAACTGTCCTAAAACTGATTTCTGTGTATATAGAATCTCTTCTCAGAATTGCATGCCCAACAAGCATTAAAAATGTGTTGATTTTGAGCTGGGGAACACAAGATGAATCCAAATCAGCCAGCTGTTTATTCTGTTAGATGTCATAATGATTTTAATCCCTTTTAAGCTTTAGTAAAAGCTTTCCCAGCTTCTTTAACTGCTGTATAATAGAGAGGAAGACAAGAACAAATGATCAGATGTCCCATATAAACCTTGCTCATTTTCAGTGCTAATGCAGTCTAATAAGTAATAATAACATGTTCCAGGACATTGGAGTTCCTTTTACAAAGTCAATTACACATTCATTTTGTTTCTGTAATGAAGACCAACTTTGCCCTGCATTCTTGATTTAAATTATTAAAGTGTTCTTAATAGAGACTTGTCCTCATTATGCTATACTGTATTACCAATTCTCACTGAATCACCTTCTTCACTTCCTCTGTAGCAGTTCTAATTAATTCATTGTACTTCTCACATTTCCTTCTGCAGTTGTTGTTTTTAGTCCACAGGTTGAAATATAAAGTGGTTGCCTTTACATCCTGAATTATTGCTTGCCATGTGGCAGTTCTAGTAACACACAAGTAAGCTTAGGTCTGCAATGTATGTATGCTGAAAAAGCCACTTTCGTCTGTTACAATGAAAACAGAAGAAAGAGAAAATGTAAACAAACTAAAGAAATAAAACTTTAATGGTTTAAAACAAATATCCTTTTGATTAGTAGTTATTTTACAAATCACTCTGTTATATATATTAAAGTAATGCATAAAGTGAATGCTAACTTCTAACACTAATACACCAAACTCTGGTTGACATTACTGATTAAGCTGTAATGTAACCCACTTAATTTTTATTCAACATCCTCTGCCGTATACTGTCTCAAAATGTAAAAACAATTTGCTTAGTTTTGGCAGAGCAATATGCTTGTTAAGACCTGTACAAATCTCAAAGTCAAAATATTTTTCTGGCTTTTAGCTATAAGGTCTAAAAGAAAATCAAAGATGAAAATGAGTCTTTAGTGTTATTACCAAGCTAAAGCCCTATATTGCCTGGCAATTTTCACTTTTTTTTTTACTTTTTCAATGATCACACATTCTGCAATAAAAGACAGGAACAAAAGAAGTTCAATGTCTATTTATGTTTGTTATATTTCTATACTGGTGTAATTTTCCACTACAGATCTTTGCCAAAGGAGCAATTTCATCAGGACTGATGGTAAGGATGGTGATGCATTAGAAAGAGTTTCAGGGTAAATGTTCAAAGGGCAATGCCTTCACAGCTGAAAAACAGGAGCTTTGAACAAAGAAACAAAATGCAGGTATGTCAAAATAAAATCTTATCCATTTTTTATGGCAAAGGGCAAATATTTATTCATGAACTTACTTTAAAATTTTGTAAGGAGATTGAAATATGCATAAAGAAAATTGAGGGAAGAACAAATTTATGCAATCTTTCCAATTTGTAGTATCCCTCTAAGACTCTCGACTCCAGTACTGTTGCCCACATTCTTATGAAGGTAAACAACCAAGACCAGGTTATTAATGATTACAGTTATGTCCCTCCTGTTGAGGTTTTGGACAGAGCATATTTTTGCGTGTCTACAGAAATGTCACCCAGCAAACACCTGACCATAAATGGGGATCAATGTAAGCAGAAGGAAAGAAGCAGAAATAAATTTCCATATTTGGCCCATTCCTGGTTAACTATTAAGTCAGGACATGTACATTCTAGGTTTTGTAGTATACATGCATAGCCTTTACAGTAAACATATACAGCACCAGTCCCATATACTCAAACAAAAATCATAGATCTTGAAAAAGCTCAAAGGGTAGGTACTTTTGTATGTGACTACTGTAGTGGGGTAGCTGCTCAGGGCTGCCATGGCAGAGAACAGGGGATGTCCCAAACAAAGGACTGGGTCCTACAAGACCCGTACAATAAAAGTAAGCATTATATGAAGATCATAAATTGTTTGTTAATACAGTAAAACCTGTATGCTCTAAGGATGCCCTGGAAATACAATAGTTACTCTAAGGAAAAAGACTAAAAGGATCAGCACTTGGGAAATGAAAGCAATGGCACAGAAGAACTCTGGCCTGATAGGTGGCAACAGTGTCCCTGTGAGAGTAGAGTTGTCTGACAATTCAAACTTGAGCTTGGATACAGGACTGTAGGAAAATCAAGGATTACGAGAAAACCATGATATCTGCTGTTTTTACTTTTATTGTACAGTATTTTACTGTGTTGAGATATGACTTGATGATGCCATTGTAGTCAGCATTGTTTAGTGCAGTTTCCACAACACCACGGGATACTAGTGTCGTGCTCTTTGAAACCGGCAGGAGCCACACTCAGAAGTATTTTTCTTTTGTGTTTACTCACTAACCTCATACAATTACAATGCGTGCTCTCATTAATACTCCCACTCTGTCCTGAAGTCGTCATCAGTATTATGCATGAACTAGTTCAAAAGAGCGTGTTCATTGAACCAGCTCATTTTTCCAAGAATGGTGAACTTAACATAATGTATTTGCAAGTGAAAAACTTGAACGTGAGCTAGTTCCATTTTATGTGATATTCAGGATCTGGTTTAGGTCCAGATTAAAAGTTTTGACTTACCCTGTAATGTTGGGGTGGAACCAAATCCCACTACAGTGGATAACCACAAATAGTGAATTTTCACAAATATTTATTTCCTATGAATGTTTTGAATCTGTGTCTGCTTGCTTGTGCTTAAGCTGCACCCCTACTGACACAAGCATGAAGCTCCACTTTTGCTTTTAGGAAAACTTTGTATTTCGCGAGGCCACTTTATGTTCTTCCCTGTTGGACATGGAATAGGTGATACGAATTTTGACTGGCAGCGTAAAAGGTATGTTTTGGGTATGACATTAAAAAACATCCGGCCCTGCAAGCGGTCCTCCAACTTGCATGAAAATCATGGGGGTTGGTGGCAGGATTTGCACTCCAGCCACCATAAAAAAAACTTCACAAAGCTCAGAGATGACAGAAAGAACTACTTTTTGCTCTCCGCGGGAGTAGCTCTGCTGCAGCTACCCATAGGAAGGCTGCTCAGATCATGAAAGAGATGGGGGAAAGCCCTCGGGAGCCCCATCCCGGAAGAGTCGAAACCGTTGGAGAGCCAATAGGGTCAGGTCTGTTGGGGATCGGAACTGGTGTGGTGCTGAGGTGTTGCCCACTGCATGGCAGCACTCGAGTCCCAATTTGAGGCGGCCCATATGGGCGGGTGTATGGAGCGTCTTGTCTCTCCGGCAAGATGATCATCTTCCCCTGCTGTCGGAGGAGCTGTGTAAACTCCTCATTTCAGTGGTAGCACTCTCTGAGGTGCGCAGACCAAGAACTGGCCAGATCTCTGTAGGTGGATACACCATTTATTGGTCTGGTCGGTCTGATGGCTGTCATACTCGGGGAGAAGCTGTTGTTGTAGCAGATTGGCTTCTTCTGATGGTTTCCGATGTCACTCCTTTCAACAAGTGTATTATGAGACTCAAATTACGGCACTCCCTGGGTGCCTTGTCTGTTGTCTCTGTGTATGCTCTGACTGTGGTGAGTAATGTCTCGGTGAGGGAGACATTTTATTCGCAGCTTCGCTCAGTGGTTGATGGGTGCCTGCGAGGTGACACTCCTCTGGTCATGGGTGGCTTCAATGCAGCCACTAGCACCAACAGGGCTGGCTATGAGAATTGTGTCGGTCCCCATGGATTTGGTGATCGTGATGAAAGTGGCTCCACATTCCTTGACTTCGCAAAAGGTCAGGGGCTGCAAATCACTGGATCCTGGTTCCAGCACCCTGAACCGCATCGTTGGACTTGGTACTGGTGGTGCGGTGTAGGAGATCAATCACATCCTCATAGGCAGACGCTGGAGGCTCTAGCAAAACTACAGGGTCTACAGAAGTGCTTAGTTTGTGATTTCTGACCACAGACTTGTTGTTGCTACTCTTAGGATCCATCTTAGGTCCAGTCGGTTACCACTTAATAGGAAAATGAGCCTGAAATTGGCCAGACTCCAAGACCAGGCTGTTGCTAATGATTTTGCATGCAGTTTGCGTGAAGAACTTGCAGATTTGGGTATGACTGCCGATCCTAATATGTTGTGGGAGACCTTCCATGACAAGACCCTGAAGGTTACTGAGGAATGTGTTGGTGTTACTGGTGTTCCCTGAAGGAGGTGTTTCATCTTGCAGAGCACCCTGGATATCATCAACAGGAGTAGCAGTGTACGGCTCAATGGCAACTCTGGTCAGTACCGGGAACTGAGAAGGATGGCTGCGAGGGCACTGAGGGCAGATACAGAGGAATCTGTGAGCAAGTGACACACCATCTGTGGTCTAGCGACCCACGTTCTGCTTACAGAGGAATCAAAGCATTATGCACATCTAATCTGTTCCTCGGAGAGTTGCAGTCAGGGCAGCTGATGGAAAGGTCCTTATGAATGACAATGCAGTTGTGACCCGCTGGGTTAGCTACTTTGAGCAGTTGTTCAAAGCTGATCCTTTGGCTAGGACGTTGGATATCTCTGGGTCTATGGTTCTGGAGGCTGATCCTCCAAGTAGCTGTGAATCACCCAATCTCACAGAGATTGCACAGGCGGTGAACCAGCTGAGGGGAGGAAAGGCTGCAGGGATCTGTGGTATCCTTGGTGAACTTCTCCAGGCTGGTGCTAAGGCTGTCCTCCTGGCAATGCAAGAAATCTTTTCTTCCATTTGGGAGACTGGAATCATCCCAACTCACTGGAAAACGGGACTTGTCATCCCTATCTAGAAAGGGAAGGGTGATTGCCTGGATTGCAGCAACTACAGGGGGATAACACTGCTCTCTGTGCTGGGCTAGGTCCTTGCTAGGGTCATCCTCAATAGGATCTGTGATCACTTGCTCACCTACCATCTACCGGAGCAGTTTGGTTTTACGCCTAAGAAGTCTACCATCGCTCGCATCCTGGCACTGATGGTTCTCTTGGAGCACAAACCCGAATATCAGCAGAGTTTCTTTGCAGCCTTTGTCAATTTTCGTAAAGCGTTCGACTCAGTTGATTGAGCTGCCCTGTGGGATATCCTGAGGGTTCACGGGATCCCCTCAAGGTTGCTGGATATCATGGCTGGCCTGTACACTAGAACTGTGAGTGCTGTGCAGAGTGGAGGCAGGACATCTGCGTTTTTCCCAGTTAATTCTGGGGTTCATCAGGAATGTGTTCTTGCACCTACTCTGTTCAATGCTTGTATGGACTGGGTGTTGGGCAAGGTCATGGGGTCCAGCGGTTGTGGGGTATCTGTTGGTGAAGAAAGATTCACGGATCTTGACTTTGCTGACGATGCTGTGATCTTAACGGTGTCAATGGAGGCTCTGATCGGGGTTCTCGAGAGACTGAGCGAGGAGTCTGAGTGTCTGGGCTTGCGAGTGGCCTGGATAAAAAACAAAATCCAGGCCATTAATGACCTCTTGGGAACAGCCGTCAGCAGTGTGTCTGTCTGTGGGGAGTGTGTTGACTTTGTTGAGGTGTTTACTTACCTTGGCAGTGACATTCATGTCTCTGGTGACTCATCCTATGAAGTCAGTAGATGGACTGGGAGAGCATGGGGGGTCATGAGATCACTGGAAAAAGGTGTGTGGTGCTCCCAATATCTGTGCTAAAGGACGAAGGTCCTAGTCTTTAGAGCCCTGGTGCTTCCTGTCTCGCTATATGGTTGCGAGAAATGGACGCTATCCAGTGACCTGAGACAAAGACTGGACTCCTTTGGTACTGTGTCTCTCCGGAATATCCTTGGGTACCGTTGGTTTGACTTTGTGTCAAATGAGCATTGCTCATGGAGTCCCGAATGAAGCACATTGCCTATATTGTGAGGGAGTGTCAGTTACGGCACTACAGCCATGTGGCGCGTTTCCCCGAGGGTGATCCGGCTCGTAAGATCCTCATTGTTGGGGACCCAAGTGGCTGGACCAGGCCAAGGGGTCGTCCACTTAACACCTGGCTGCAGTAGATAGAGGGTCTTTTCCGGAGGGTGGGACTCAACCGCGTGTCTGCCTGGGGGGTTGCAAAACGAGATACCGAGTTGTTTCATCATTTAGTGGGTGCGGCAATGCACTGTGCCAGTGCATGCTCCCCAACTTGATTTGACTTGACTTGTAAAAGGGTAGTTCACCTACACGCTGGTTCCACAGTCACCATTTGTGTCACACGGTTGGAAATAGAGCGTAATTTACATGTATACTTGCATCTTTTGTGAGAAAGGCGCTATATTGCACCCGACCCGGCACAGACTGACACAGAGGCATGTGTAAAATCCAAACAAGACGTTTATTTTCTTCAGCTGGAGGGCACGTCTTCCACGTGAATCCCCCAGCCACAACACAGTCCCAAAAGCACTTAACCCACAACACACAATCCTCTACCTTGGCACCACCACTCCTCCCAGGTAACCTCGTCCACTTCCCCCCAAATCTGACTCCTGAGTGGTGGATGCTGGCCCTTTTTATAGCTCACCCGGAAGTGCTTCAGGTCCTTGATCACCTGTTGCCAATTGCACTTCCAGGTGGGGCTGTAGAGGTGTCCATGTTGGCTCCGGGATCCATGCAGCACCCTCTGGCAGCCACCCCAGATCCCCACAGGGTTGTGGAGAACTCCATGTCCTAAGGAACACCGCAGGAAACTTAGGCACCATTGTCAACCAGGGAGGCTGCCATCAAGCGTCCCGGGTGAGGTACTAAGGAGCCCATGGCTGCTCCCCAAAAACATAAGTAGAAGGGGCGTCACACCACACTATTTAATTTCTTTTTTGACCGAGAGGATATTAGCATATATGGTTATACGTGTTTATTGCTGGGTATAACTCAATAAAGTGTATTTAAATAAAAAGTCTTCACAATTATTGTATTTTATTCAAGAGCACTATAATAGCTTAATATAAGGCATGCAAAATTGAAAAAAATAAACTCACAGGTCATTTATTCACTTTACTTAAAAAATACAAAATGAACTGAACATGAACTAGTTTAAAATTGAAATGGTGAACTATGAACGTGAATTTATTCATTCTGATCTGTGTGAACTGAACTTTGAACTAGTTCTTTTGAAGTGTGAGACACTGTCCTTTATATTCAATAACTACACAAAGTAACCTACAAAAGTGCTACTAAACATATCGTATGCAACAACAGGGTATACATGCACATCACATAACATTGCATGTGATGTTAAGGTGGCTATGCCATTTAAAGTCAAGCTGAGTGAAAATTGATGTCTATAGCTTAACAAAGACTTCTTTTGGTTTTCACAACACTTAAAACATCAGTAGATACGTTATTTATCTCTGTGCAGTGTGGCAAATTGACATGGTAACATTACTTGTTATTATAAAGATGTAAAGGAATGAATAACATCTATCTGTGTCATTTCATTGGGTTCTTATCTTTTTTTCCTGTTATGCTGAGGACCAGGGATTATTAATAGAATTACCATGTATTGTTTGCCAGTCCCTGTAACCACACACAAATAGGGTGTAGTATTATTATGCAGTATGTTTTACATTATAGATAAATTCTGAGACTCTCATCCAAGGAATCAAGAGGGAAACAGTCACATTTTCTTTTATGGATTTGAAAAATTAATGCATTACTGAAAGAGAATGTTAACTGTCAACTCTATGCCTAAAAAATCAAGGTCAGTTACTCCTACTCAGCTTTACCTGGTTATAAAAATTAAATGCTAAACATTAGTAGGGAGGACATTTGCATTTGTTTAGATTAGGGGGGATTAACTGTTAGTTAAAACCATAAAACCCTAATGAGGCAGTGTATTATTTAGTTTTTTTTTTCTGTTCAACCGCTTAGCATAAAAAATATAAAAAAATATATAAAAAAACTGAGAAAAAATTAATCTGTGAAGGTAGCATATGACAAACAGTATTTTAATGTGAGCAACAATCGCAGGCACTTTACAGAGCTCCTAATATTACCATTTTACATTAAAAAGGTTCAAGGCCTGGTAATTATGGTTCAATTATCTAGAATGTCATTGTATACAAAAAAGCAGCTGACCTAAATTATTTATTCCATGTCCACAAAATTGTGCATTTCATGCAGTGTACAATTAAAGTTTAAACACTTAAACTCTAGAGAAAAGCACTATCACTAAAGAAAATGACACACAAAAATTGTCTACACTGGTTCAAAAATATTAAACAAAAATAAAATGGTTCTTTAAAATATAATCTAAAATGTTTGGCAAACAGCTGTCTAAACTTGTGCTTAAATGTCAACAGACAGTTAAAATGCTGTTAATCCTAGTTTTTCAGTTATAGCTCTTAAAAGCACTTACCACCATCCCCGTCTTTAAAAGGAGGTAATGCACAGTCTGGGTAACATCTGCTGCATGCATGAGATTGTGATATGGATTTTTGTGTTTGCTATATCCAACTTCAAGAGCTTCCACAAATGACACGAGTGCTGAAATGGGAATCTGAAATGCAAACACAAATGCATTATTTATGGAAGTTAACAGTAATAATAACAGGCATTATGACATAAAAATAAACTTTAATTAAAATACCTTTTCTTTAAGTTTACCATTATCAGAGATGAATGAACATTCCTCCGTCCATTGTATAAAAAATGATAATATTCACCATAAATAACTTCTGCGACACAGAAACAGATATTCAGCTTGCATCCTATTTCCAATGTCTGATCTGTACCTATATTTATCAAGCATCTCAGAGTAGGAAAACAGTCCTAACTGGATTAAAAATTTTAGAGTAATGAAATTTTTGTCCACCGTTTTATCAATTTTCCTGAATTAGGAAACTTCACCAGAATTTAGGTGATCTCATGAGCTATCCTAACTTGCTAGGAGCTTCCCGAAGATGGCATTCAGGCAGAGACTGACATAAACATTCCAGGAAAGGCAAAATGTTTTGGAAATGCTAAACAACAATGAACTTGTTAAAATATATTGATTTGAAAATGCTGAATAATTTTTGTAACAAATCTTGTACACTACATGTTCGCTCAATCTATGTGGAGAGGCCATGTTGTCACCTGAAATGAAAGTCTTGGTAATGTTACGTTTTTTGGTCACAGGAAAAATGCAGCTTTGAAATATTGATGATTTGGGTATGTCACAATCAATCATTTCTCATATTTTACAATTTTTTTTTTAAATTTTGAACTCATGAGATAATACACAAATTTATAAATTTCAGTACAACTCCAAGTGAGGTAATGTTAAAGCAATTTGAACTCATACAAATCGACAGGCTCATAAAGATCATTTCCCTAAGTGCAGATGAGCACGCATATGTAAATTGCAAGCAATATCACAGTATCAAAGCACACAGGTGGTCATGGATGCAAACTGTATTATAGCAGTCAGCATATTACCCTGAAGATACGCAGGGCTGGATGGTTAATTGACAGTGAAATGTCACTCAGTTACAGTGAAATCTGCATTCCTCAAACCCCTGGAATTTTAGCATTACAAATGACAAGCCCAGCGTTTGATAAATAGACACTAGAGGAACACAGTATGCAACTCAAGAAGACTTCTAGCTGTGACTAGTTTCAGTAACTGTTTCTTTATGAGGCATTTCCAGTGACCATAATAGTCGTAAGGTATGTGAAAGTATGACTATGAACTGACAACAATTATATGTAGCTTAGCAGATAATCCAACCTTAATATGTTTTCCTTGTTGTTGCTGTTGTTCTCTTTCTACTTTGAATGTTATTATTATCTTTGTAGTGAATCCAAAGCAACATAATGAGTGGCTATTTCTGAGAAAAAGTGCTATAAAATCATGACATTATTCATTTTCAAACGTGGCCTCCTACTCCTTGCTGGGAGTGAGAATAGGATGCTTTGTAACTACTTCCTATGTCCTATTCTGAGGTAGAACAAATTGTTATGTAAGAGAGACTTTTAGTGCAATTCCTAGGAGTAATTCTGAGATGCATGATAAAAATGGGCATTGGTGAAACAAAACTAATCTATTCTCTACTAGCAAAATACCCGCGCTTCGCAGCGGAGACGTAGTGTGTTAAATAAGTTATGAAAAAGAAAAGGAAACATTTTAAAAATAACATAACCTGATTGTCAATGTAATTGTTTTGTCACTGTTATGAGTGTTGCTGTCATCAAGGATTTGATTATCATTATTTCTTTCAATCAGGTTCGTATTTGGAGGACATGTTGTTTTGAAGTTACATTCCGTGTTTGTCAACCTTTGTAAAGGTAACAGGTTTCATTTATCTCCTTTAAGACAAGGAGGCGTGTATTTTGAATGAAAAAGACAGTGAAGGTGCGGAAAAGTGAGAAGGAAAACTGTTTAAATAAGGAGCTAGGAAGGTGAATGGAAAGAAGCACCCATCGGTAAAGCAAGGAAGACTCCGTAATAATGACGGTTGGATGCACGTAGAAGGTGTAACAATAAGATTGTTAAGCCTTATAATAATGTTCCCGCACTGAGGGTTTAGAGAGACGCACTGGGAGAAGTATAGAATGGGGAAGCCCGTGTGACTGTTCTGCTGTTCTCCTTCGACAGTTCTGTGGCTCTGCATATTTGTATGCACCT
The DNA here is from genome assembly GCF_016835505.1 of Polypterus senegalus. Classification (NCBI taxonomy): domain Eukaryota; kingdom Metazoa; phylum Chordata; class Cladistia; order Polypteriformes; family Polypteridae; genus Polypterus; species Polypterus senegalus. The sequence continues at coordinate 102,173,760 of NC_053158.1, read as the reverse complement.
CTCTAAACTCAGTTTGTCTTCTCTCAGTAATCTTTGTTGCAAACTTGCATCACTGGTTCCGCACACAATTCGGTCACGTATAAGGGAACTTTTAATCTCCCCGAAAATTGCATGTGCCTGCTAACACTCTCAGATCTGTGACGTAGTTGTCTATATTTTCTCCCCTTGCCTGATTTCTTGAAAAAAATCTGAACCTCTCTACAGTTTTGTTTATTTTCGGGTTGTAATGTTCATCAAATTTACTTATCATCAAGCTCAAGGTTAACTCATCAGGTCTTACATAACCGGTCAGCACCTGACACAATTCTCTGCCGCTCTCTCTAATCACTCTCACTAATCTGACTTTAGTGTTTTCCGCTGCCTCTGGCATTGCAAGTTCTGTGTATAATCTGAGCTCGTCCTTCCATGTTCTCTATGACTTTGTCAGGTCTTTAGCATCGAGGCTTTATACCCTGCGTCTTCTCATTAAACTTGTATCTCACGAATATCTCGTGTGATCTTGCGATGTCCATGGCTTTATTTAATTTTAGCTCAGACCTGGCACTTAAAAGTTTCTCTCGCACTTTTGCTGAGTTTGTGCCAAACACAATTCTATCCCTGACCATCTCATCTTCGTTTGCATAAGCACAGCCCTTCACCAGCAATTTTAACTCCGTTAGAAAGTGATCAAAAGTCTTGTTTATTCCCTGCGTAATCTCAGTAAACTTGTATCTCGCGAATATCATATTCGTCTTAGGCATGACAAACGCCAGGGGCAGCGTGTCTATGAACTTAATTTAAACTTAAGCTTTACACCTTGCTTTGTTTCCTCAGTAGCTGCACTTATGAATATGCTTGTATGCGTCACTCGCTTGATATTCTTTTGCTGCCTTCTCAATTGTGTAATGCGTTTCTTGAACAGGTTTCATTCATCGAAGTGATCACTACCCAAATCGGTACTCGTGAATCTAAGATGTTTAATAGGCACACCTGGTATTAAGTTGTGGATTTGCCTGTGAATATTTAGAGGCAGCGTGTCTATGAACGTAATTTAAACTTAAGCTTTACACTTTTCTTTCCTATTGATATGTGTACAAAGGCTTGTTCAGCGTCAGAGGGTTTCCGCAGTAGCTGCACTTATGAATATCCTAAGCACAGTCCTTCACCCGTGAATATTTACCTTATATGAGCAGGCACTCAATTACGTGGGAGGCGTGATGATGCGGGACGCAACTCCGCCTCACACAGCGACCGAGCTGCAGGCTGTGGCTGTATATATGGATGGAAGTAGGTTCCAGTTATGACCATTACGCGTAGAATTTTGAAATGAAACCTGCTTAACTTTTGTAAGTAAGCTGTAAGGAATATGCCTACCAAATTTCAGCCTTCCACCTACACAAGAAGTTGGAGAATTAGTGATGAGTGAGTGAGTGAGTGAGTGAGTGAGTGAGTGAGTGAGTGAGTGAGTGAGTCAGTCAGTCAGTCAGTCAGTCAGTCAGTGAGGGCTTTGCCTTTTATTAGTATAGATGTGTATTTCTTCACATGTGCATCTGAATTGGTTTAGTGTAAGGGAATGTGTATATAAGCATGCACTGTGATGGGCTGACATTCTGTTCAATGTTTGTTCGTGCCTTGTACCTGATGATTGCATGATAGGCTCTTAGACAACAAAACAATGTTGCAGTAGGACAAATTAAATCATTTAGTACTAAATAAATAATCTTACATTATTAAATTTCAATCCATTTGACAATGCACTAATTGATTCCAAAAAACAGATGACAGTTCTGTCAGAAAATAGGCTCTAGCTCCCAGTGATGCAAAGCAGCTTATACAGTTTCACAAAATCAATGGATGAATAAAACATGTATCAAGTAGTCAATTGGTTTGTATTCCAACCCATGTTATCATACAAAATGGTCTGTAGGTTAAGTTATTCTGCTGGAAGTTTTAGGATGGTTGTTATCAGAAATCAAATGAGTGACAACAGTGATCATGTACATTGGCCCCCAAATCTTTGATTGTCACAATAAGTGTACACTGAAATGGTTTTCATTGAATGCATTACAGTGAAAAAAACACCACTATCAAAATGTTTAACAAAAGTCAAAGATAACCCTCCCCAAAATACTTTTCTTATAAAGTTTTTGTGTTGGTGAACATGGATAAGGTTATCCATCCATCCATCATTCAACCTTCCATATCCTAACACAGGGTCACGGGGGTCTGCTGGAGCCAATCACAGCCAACACAGAGTGCAAGGTAGGAAACAAACCCAAGGCAGGGAACCAGCCCATCACAAGGCACGCACACACACACACACCAAGCACACATTAGGGACAATTTAGAATCGCCAATGTACCTATCCTGCATGTCTTTGGACTGTGGGAGGAAACCGGAGGAAACTCACACAGACATGGGGAAAACATGCAAACTCCACGCAGGGAGGACCCGGGAAGCAAACCCGGTCTCCTAACAGCGAGGCAGCAGCACTACCCACTGTGCCACTGTGCCGCCTGGATAAGGTTATACATGAGTTAAACAATATAAGAGAAGTACACAATGTTAGATCAGAGTCAAATTCCACTGCATTAAATGCAACTTAAACAAAAAAAGCCTAATTTAAAATATAGCAGGATTGACATTCACTCTGTGGAAACCTGATATTTCACATTCCCATTATTGCATATTTACTTCACAAAAATTAAGCCTGTTCAGCCTGCTTCTGATTTGGCAGATGCAGTGAGAGACTATTTCAAATTGCATAATATTTTAAAAATTCATTATTGCATATAGATACCTTTTATTTGTATTTAAGGGATACTTTATACCAGAGGGCTATCCAGTCTTAGACCGCAGGTTCTAAACACAAATCCTTACCTCTACCCAGAGCTCAAAAGTAAGGTATCATGCAGTTAAGCCAAAGTAAGAATCAGGTGAATATTTGTGCTCACCTTGCAATAAACTGAGCCCTCAATACTTAATTTCCACATACTGACATTTGGAGGGTGTTGAGCAGATGACCACCTCTCAGGAAGTGGTCAGTCAGCATAAACCTAGCAACTACATAACAGATAATTATAGGAGAGCATTTAGTCCTTCGAGCACATTGTCATTTTCATGACAGTCGTCTCTGTTGTAAATCTTCAGTGCACTTCTCTTTAATTTTTGAATACATGATTTACTCTTTACCATTACCTTGAAGAATTTTGAAAACCTTCATTAGATCCCCACATAATGTCATCTGTTAAAAATTAAAGTGATTTAGCTGCGTTAGACTGTACGAGTGTTGTTCTAGGAGGTGGAAACTGACATTTTTTTTTTTTTTTTTAATCAAGGACCAGGAGATGAAACACAGCTGAGAAATCGTTGTCAAGAAAATTCAGAATGCTAAGTCAAAAACCAATGATTAAATCAACAAAGTCAGTGCAAGAGAAAAGGTTAGTTATTATCCACTTGGACAAGTAGGAAGTGCACAAGTCTAATGTTGATATCTTTGACCCAATGATTTCACACACCTCATTAGTCTGGTTGACCTTACCTCGCAATAGCATATAGATGATAAACAAATGAACACAAAATGGTGGCACCCTTCAGAAACAAAATAGCATTGCGATAAAACACGAATGAAGTTTTCCATAAGTTAAAAAGAAAATAAAACCAAGCGTTATGTCAGAAACAGATTCTAATTCATAAAAAAAACCTTAAGGAATAATAAATATTCCAGCAGAAATAACAAGGAGCCCAAAAATTCTTATGAAACTACTTATCGTAACAATGAGTAAGACATATTGTGTAGTTCAGAGTGCAGTTGGTGGTTCTTTTCTGCACAATGTCCAAGTTAGTTTTCTCCATGGTTAATTCTGGCCCTATATGAATGAGTAAGGATCCATTTGTAAATGTGATTTCTGATGGCTTCCCACCCTGGATTACTTTCTATGTGGTTCCCAGTTCTTCTTGAACTGGATTATTCTTTTTGCAATTCTGTAATAGGATAAATGTGGAATGAAAAATAGATAAACATTAATTGATTATAAAGAGTATGTAAATAGGCAGCTTTTCAGCCCACAATTGGTGAACATTATTTATTACAACTTATCAAATTTGTTGTTGACACCGGTGTACAGGAAACAGCTTGTAGCCTTGGTGAGATGTATAGATAGTGACAAAAATGGTGAAATATACAATGGTTTGATAAAGTTTACATTGAAAACACTAAACTTAGAAATAATACAACAAGAGTGAAGTTTGCCAAAGGAATGCTAGTTTGGATTAGGGTGTAAAATCATGACATTCAACGAAGCTCTGGGATTCAAAAATAAAAGAGCTCTGCATTGCATGAAGTGTTGAACATTGTCATTGAAATAATTAGCTTAATAATACATTCAAGGTCATTTAATGCTTATCTCTGTCACAGGCTGTAACATAATTCTGATATCTAAACACAGATATAATATTAACCACAGTGGCTCCATGGCTGAGTAGAGAGATTTTACTGAACAGGCTCTGTTTTACTCCTCCTTGAACCGTCACCTTATCGTGGTGGAGGGGTTTGCGTGTCCCAATGATCCTAGGAGCTATGTTGTCCGGGGCTTTATGCCTGGTAGAACCACCAAGGCAAACTGGTCCTAGGTGAGGGATGAGACAAAGAGCGGTTCAATAAACCTCCAATGAAAATAAAACTGGACAACGTTTTCCCTTGCCGGACGCTGGTCACGGGCCCCCTCTGGAGCCAGGCCTGGAGGTGGGGCTCGATGGCGCGCCTGGTGGCGGGCCTGCACCCATGGGGCTCGGCGGGCACAGCCGAAGAGGTAGCGTGGGTCCTCCTCCCCATGGGCTCACCACCTATGGGAGGGGCCAAGGAGGTTGGGTGCAGTGTGAGTTGGGTGGTGGCGAGGCGGGACCTTGGCGGTCTGATCCTCGGCTACAGAAACTGGCTCTTGGGGCGTGGAATGTCACCTCTCTGAAGGGAAGGAGCCTGAGCTAGTGCGAGGTGAGAGGTTCGGCTAGATATAGTCGGACTCACCTCGACGCACAGCTTGGACTCTGGAACCAATCTCCTTGAGAGGGGCTGGACTCTCTACCACTCTGGAGTTGCCCGGTGAGGCGCCGAGCAGGTGTGGGCATACTTATTGCCCCCACTGGAGCCTGTGCATTGGGGTTTACCCGGTGGGCGAGAGGGTGGCCTCCCTCCGCCTTCGGGTGGGGAAGGGTCCTGACTGTTGTTTGTGCGTATGCGAACAGCAGTTTGGAGTATCCACCCTTTTGGAGTCTCTGGAGGGTTGCTAGAGGGCATACCTTCTGGGGATTCCCTCGTTTTGCTGGGAGACTTCAATGCTCACGTGGGCAATGACAGTGAGACCTGGAAGGGCGTGATTGGGAGGAATGGCCCCGATCTGAACCCGAGGTGTTTTGTTATTGGACTTCTGTGCTCGCCACGGATTGTCCATAACGAACACCATGTTCAAGCATAAGGGTGTTCATATGTGCACTTGGCACCAGGACACCCTAGGCCTCAGGTGATGATCGACTTTGTGGTCGTGTCGTGGACTTGCGGCCATATGTCTTGGACACTTTCGGGTGAAGAGAGGGGCGAGCTGTCAACTGATCACCACCTGGTGGTGAGTTGGCTTCGATGGTGGGGAAGATGCGGTCAGACCTGGTAGGCCCAAGCGTGTTGTGAGGGTCTGCTGGGAGCGGCTGGCAGAGTCCCCTGTCAGAAGTAGCTTCAACTCCCACCTCCGGCAGAACTTCAACCCGTCCCGAGGGAGGTGGGGACATTGAGTCGAATGGGCCATGTTCCGTGCCTCTATTGTTGAGGCGGCTGACGGAGCTGTGGCCGCAAGGTGGTGGTGCCTGTCGTGGCGGCAATCCCGAACCCGTTGGTGGACACGGCGGTGAGGGATGCCGTCAAGCTGAAGAAGGAGTCCTATAGGACTTTTTGTCCTGTGGGTCTCTGGAGGCAGCTGATAGGTACCGCAGGCCAAGCGGAACGCTGCTTGGTTGTTGCTGAGGCAAAACTCGGGCATGGGAGGAGTTTGGAGGCCATGGAGAACGACTTTGGACGGCTTCGAGGAGATTCTGGTCCACCGTCCGGCGTCTCAGGAGGGAAGCAGTGCAGTGTCAACACCGTATATGGTGGGGATGGTGCGCTGCTGACCTCGACTTCGGGCGTTGTGGGTCGGTGGGAGGAGTACTTCAAGACCTCCTCAATCCCACTAACATGCCTTCCAATGAGGAAGCAGAGCCTGGGGACTCTGAGGTGGGCTCTCCCATCTCTGGGACTGAAGTCACCGAGGTGGTCAAAAACTCCTTGGTGGCAGGGCCCGGGGTGGATGAGATACCCGGAGTTCCTTAAGGCTCTGGATGTTGTAGGACTGTCTTGGTTGACACGTCTCTGCAACATCGCATGGACATCGGGACAGTGCCTCTGGATTGGCAGACCGGGGTGGTGGTCCCCTCTTTAAAAGGGGACGGAGGGTGTGTTCCAACTATAGAGGGATCACACTCCTCAGCCTCCCTGGAAAAGTCTATTCGGGGTTCTGGAGAGGAGGGTCCGTCGGATAGTGAACCTCGGATTCAGGAGGAACAGTGTGGTTTTAGTCCTGGTCGCGAACAGTGGACCAGCTCTTCACCCTTAGCAGAGTCCTGGAGGGTGCATGGGAGTTTGCCCGACCGGTCTACATGTGTTTTGTGGACTTGGAAAGGCATTCGACCGTGTCCCTCGGGAATCCTGTGGGGGTGCTCGGGAGTATGGGGTACGGACCCCTGATAAGAGCTGTTCGGTCTCTGTACAACCGTGTCAGAGCTTGGTCCGCATTGCGGCAGTAAGTCGAGCCCGTTTCCAGTGAGAGTTGGACTCCGCCAGGGCTGCCCTTTGTCACCGATTCTGTTCATAACTTTTATGGACAGAATTTCTAGGCGCAGCCAGGGTGTTGAAGGGGTCGGTTTGGTGGACTCAGGATTGGGTCACTGCTTTTGCAGATGATGTTGTCCTGTTTGCTTCATCAGGCCGTGATCTTCAGCTCTCTCTGGATCGGTTCGCAGCTGAGTGTGAAGCGGCTGGGATGAGAATCAGCACCTCCAAATCCGAGAGCATGGTCCTCAGCCGGAAAAGGGTGGAGTGCCCTCTCAGGGTTGGGGAGAGATCCTGCCCCAAGTGGAGGAGTTCAAGTATCTCGGGGTCTTGTTCACGAGTGAGGGAAGAATGGAGCGTGAGATCGACAGGCGGATCGGTGCGGCATCCGCAGTGATGCGGGCTCTGCATCGGTCTGTCGTGGTGAAAAGGAGCTGAGCCGTAAGGCAAAGCTCTCAATTTACCAGTCGATCTACCTTCCTACCCTCACCTATGGTCATGAGCTATGGGTAGTGACCGAAAGAACGAGATCGCGAATACAAGCGGCTGAAATGAGTTTCCTCCGCAGGGTGTCTGGGCTTTCCCTTAAAGATAGGGTGAGAAGCTCAGTCATCCGGGAGGGGCTCAGAGTAGAGCCGCTGCTCCTCCGCATTGAGAGGAGTCAGATGAGGTGGCTCGGGCATCTGGTCAGGATGCCTCCTGGACGCCTCCCTGGTGAGGTGTTCCGGGCACGTCCAACAGGGAGGAGGCCCGGGAAGACCCAGGACACGCTGGAGGGACTATGTCTCCCGGCTGGCCTGGGAGCATGGGATTCTCCGGAAGAGCTGGAAGAAGTGGCGGGGAGAGGGAAGTCTGGGCCTCTCTGCTTAAGCTGCTGCCCCCGCGACCCGACCTCGGATAAGCGGAAGAGAATGGATGGATGGATGGATGGAAGGCTCTGTTTTATCCTATGATCTGAAGTGGCTCCTTCTTTTAAGATGTGAGTTTCTGCTTGGTGACGCTAACTGGCTTGGACATCTAGCCTGCTTACAGCCAGATATGCAATTTGGTTTTGACAAGACAAACCCAGTAATAAATTTGAATAATCAAAAGTGTGTGTTTCACAAAGTGTACACAGATCAGTTCAGTGATTAGGCACAAACTCAGCCTTGGAGTATTTTTTTATTTCTCATCTGGTATGGTCAAATGATCGCACCACTCTTAACAGCAATGCACTTAGGTTGAAAAAATAAAAAAATTAACAGAGACACATATATGTATTCACAATCTGTATCAGTGTTGAAATTAGTACAAAAATAAAGACAAAACTTGCTAAAAGGGAAAATAGCACCTGTACCTGAAAAAAATAACTAAACCAGGGCATTCAGCATTAAGAGTGCCACTTAGAAGCCAACTACATTGCATTCTGGTATTTGGAAGACCACCCATAAAGGGCTCATATAAGTATTCTGGTGACTGCATAAAATGAAGTAAAAGCAGCAGTTTGGACATGATGAGAATGTGTTGCTAAGGCAAAGTTCATTCACTTACACCTGCATTAGATAGTTTGCACATTAACCAGATTAGTAGGACTGTATTTTTCACTTAAGGAACATTACAAAAGTTAGAACATTTACAATATTGCAAGATGCTGAGAAATTAGTCCACACTTTTGTTTTTAGTCTGCTAGATTACTGTAATGCACTCCTAACGAGATTACCTAAGAAAGACATCAATCAGTTGTATTTAGTTCAGAATACAGCAGCAAGAATCTTAACCAGGAAAAGAAAACTTGAGTACATCTCACCATTGTTAGCATTTTTACATTGGTTACTTGTGTCCTCTAGTGTTGACTTTAAAATGCTACTAATTGTATATAAAGTTTCAAACAATCTTCCTATAGTTTGGAATGCTTGTCCCCCAACATTCCAAGCTGTAACCTTAGATCTTCTAATAGTGATCTGCTTATTATTCTAAGAGCTAAGCATAAAAGAAGTTGTGATACGGCCCATTGCTGTTATGCACCAAAAATCTGGAATACCTTACCAATAGAGATATGCCAGGCAAATACTGTGGAACATTTTAAAAATTACTAAAAGCCCACTTTTTTGTTGCTACATTTTAGTTGAACTCTTAATAGGCTGTAGATGTACAGAATTGTCATTCTGCAGGGATTTGCAAACATTAATTTCTACTTTTCTCTGCATCATTTTCTGGCTCTTCTGTGGCAGTTTTTTGAACCATCACCACCACATCAAAGCACCATGCAGCCACCCGTGATGCTCGAACAAAGACAGGAGCCCTAATGGTCGTCGCAGGCTGTACTTAATGATTTGAATACTCCCTGTATCTTTTATTCAAACCAAAAGAAATATATTTTTGGTAGAAAATGCAGTATACTGGCATTTAATTTTATTAACTGATCTTGTTTGATCAATGAATTCCTTGAGTCATGTGTGCTGAACAGCCTTATATGGAAGCTCTGTGTGTTGGCTTATCACTCTTCTTCTGTTTCTGTTCTTTCTACAAAAAATTGTTTGACACAATAGGAATTTCTAAACATTAGTGAAAAACCAAACATTTTGAAGGAACAGCTGAAAAAAACTTTACACTCGCTACAAACACCTGAAAGCCCTTAAGCTACACTATAATGCAGCAGGGCATTCTGAGCTGGCTTCTCCTTCCAGCAATTGACTACTGGCTTCATCCACACTCCACAAGTGTTTGAAGCCGGTGAGTATCTGTTCCACCCCTGCTCCCACTCAGGGCATAGTGTGGGACAACTAACAGAACACATGGCCTCCACCTCAACTGCCCAAAGAAGCATTTTTGTTGCAATTGAGTAGCCAATTTGAACCTCTCAGCTCTACACCAGCTGCTCACCGTAGTGCTGTGGTCATTTTGGGGGACTGTTTCCTGGGGCACGTGTTAGGAAAATTGTAAAAAAAAGCTCTGTCTGTCTTTGTGAAGCATAAAGATGTTGACACTGCGGTTTCCAATGTGGAAACAAAGGGCATATGCAGTTGTCTGTCAGAGATGCTGAAAGATGACTTTGGATCACTGATGTACATCGCTTGAAAGAGAACCCAGGGATTGGCTGCATGGATCATCATTTCTGGACAACTTCCTATCTCTGAAGGTCAGGTGAGGCCTTCAGTTCTTATTTTTTCCCTCAATGTCTTGTAGTGGACTTTCTGTGCTGAATAAGGCCTTGTCTTCGTCAACAATTTCAATTTGTTCAGGGAGTGACAGATGTTTTCGAGAACAGAGGGATTACATCTGCAACGGCAAGGCACCCAGGTTCTGTCAGACAATATAGCTAAGGTAATTAATTAGCTTTGACCATCTAAATTCAATCTTAAAAATAATGTACAATATACTTAAAATACGGCCAAGCTGGTGGCTGAATGGTCTAAAAATATGTGTTATAATAAGTAACATTTAACCAGTAAAAAACACATTAAAAATTACTAATCATTTATAAAGCCTTAAATAACCTTGCTCATACTTATTTTTTAGATTTCCTGTCCACCTACAATCCAACCTGCAACCTTAGCTATAAAGGTCCTCCCTAGATTATCTCTTCTGAGAGCTAAACATAAAAGAATCAGTGAGGCAGCTTTATACGGGTATGCAAAAAAATCTGTAATACATTACCAATAGTGATATCCCAGGCCAACATCTTGGATCATTAAAAAAAAATGTGGCTTTTTCGTTGCTAAATTTTAGTTCTACACCTAATAAACTAGATATGCATAAAATTATCATATTCTTAAATGAATTTGCAATCATTATTAATCTCTACTTTTCTAAGTGTTCTTTTCCTGTTTCTATGTGGTGGTATTTTGCACCACCACCCCCTAATGTAAGAACTGTAAGTAAATTTATGTTAGGTAGAATTGGCCAGTGGGGGCTGGGAGGTCTTTTGGCCTTGAAATATCTGCAGTTTTTGTTTTATTCTTTACCTTTTTTTAAATTTTCTAACATTTTTATATCCTCCCTGGCCAGAACTTATCATCTCTAGAGACTTAAGAATAGATTCTGTATATAAGGACTCTTCTATTCTACTAATTATGCATCTGTTTTATGTAAGTGTACATTAATTATTTTTGTATGTTATTTATTTTTAATTCTTCTTATCTATTAATAATAATAATACTAATAATTTTAATGTATGTTTTTGACATCATGTAAATGATTTCAATCTATATCCTGTGTCTGAAAATATGCTATAGAAATAAATGTTGTTAACATTACAGTACTTTGAAGACAATCAAAAAGAAGCGAAAAGATGTTTCTTAAAGGTTGTCTAAGTCTGCTCCAACTATCTTTCTCAGTAGTTTGTTCCAGAGTCTCACAACTTTTTCCATAAAGAAGTGCTTCCTGGCTTCAGTCTTAAATGCACCTCCCATTAATTTGCATTGGTGTCCTCAAACATGTGATTCACCTTTAAGCTGAAAGAAATGTTGCTGGATCTATTTCATCAATGCCTTTGAGGATTTTGAAGACCTGGATTAAGTCCCATTGCAGTCTCCTATGCCCAGGACTAAACAGGTTTAATTTTTTTAGTCTGTCAGATCAGGATATGTCAGATGCACTTTGTTGCTCTCCTCTGCATAGCGTCAAATGCTGTTATGTCTTTCTTGTACCATGGTGAACACTACTGCACATAATACTCCAGATGCAGTCTTACTAGGCCATTACATAGTTTGAATATAATGTCCATTGACTTCTATTCAACAGTTTACATGATATAACCTAACATTTTATTTTCCTATTTAATTGCTTCTGTGCATCGCTTAGTTGATGAAAATGTTGTGTCAACATATACCTCTAAATACTTTTCAGAGGCTGCTTCCTTTATAACAGTGTTTCCCATCCTGTTGATGTTCCTTTTGCCCATGTGTAGCACATTCTGTACAAAATGTTTTGAAGATATTAGTTAAAATATAATCAAATGTCAATAAGACTCTACTCTGAGAGAAAAATGCACAATTTGTTTTGAAAATGATGACAACAATAATGGTGAGGTTACCAGGTATTCTTTAAAAGTCCTAAAGTGCATCAAATTGCTTAAAACTATGTGGTTCCAAATATTATTTTTATTAACTTTTGATTTGGTGCATAAGAAAATGTAATTTTAGGTTGCATGGTATACTACTTGTCTACCACTAAAGTGCCACAAAGCTACTGTGACACCGGGAGTAAGTTCCCTTTGGTGGCTCACAAAACTTAAAGGCTGGTTTTGTCTCATGCAGCATTTCAGTTCAACATTTTATAAGGAGTAACATAGCCTTATAAACTGCTCAAAAAAATTAAAGGAACACTTTGAAAACACATCAGATCTCAATGGGAAAAAGAAATCCTCCTTGGTATCTATACTGATATAGACTGGGTAATGTGTTAGGAACGAAAGGATGCCACATCGTTTGATGGAAATGAAAATGATCAACCTACAGAGCCCTGAATTTATAGACGCCCCAAAAATCAGAGTGAAAAAATTATGTGGCAGGCTAGTACATTTTTCCAAAATTTAATTGTAGCAACTCAAAATTGTAAGCAGCACTTTGTATGGCCCCTGTGTTCTTGTATACATGCCTGACAACATCGGTGCATGCTTCTAATGAGATGACAGATGGTGTTGTGGGGGATCTCCTCCCAGATCTGGACCAGGGCATCACTGAGCTCCTGGATAGTCTGAGGTGCAACCTGGTGGCATTGGATGGACCAAAACATAATGTCCCAGAGGTGTTCTATTGGATTTAGGTCAGGAAAGTGTGGTGGCCAGTCAATGGTATCAATTCCTTCATCCTTCAGGAACTGCCTGCATACTCTCACCACATGAGGCCAGGAATTGTCGTGCACCAGGAGCCACTGTACCAGCATAGGGTCTGACAATGGGTCCAAGGATTTCATCCTGATACCTAATGGCAGCCAAGGTGCCTTTGTCAAGCCTGTAGCGGTCTGTGTGACCCTCCATGGATATGCCTCCCCAGACAATCATTAACCCACCACCAAACTGCTCATGCTGAATGATGTTACAAGCAGCATAATGTTCTCCATGGCTTCTCCAGACCCTTTCACTTCTGTCACGTGCTCAGGGTGAACCTGCTCTCATCTGTAAAAAGCACAGGGCACCAGTGGTGCATCTGCCAATTCTGGTATTCTATGGCGAATGCCAATCGAGCTGCACGCTGCTGGGCAGTGAGCTCAGGGCCCATTAGAGGACATGGGGCCCTTGGGTCACCCTCATGAAGTCTTTCTGGTTGTTTGGTCAGAGACATTCACACCAGTGGCCTACTGGAGGTCATTTTGTAGGGCTCTGGCAGTGCTCATCCTGTTCCTCCTTGCCCAAAGGAGCAGATACTGGTCCTGCTGATGGGTTATGGACCTTCTATGGCCCTATCCAGCTCTCCTAGAGTAACTGCTTGTCTCCTAGAATCTCCTCCATGCCCTTGAGACTGTGCAGGGAGACACAGCAAACCTTCTGGCAATGACATGTATTGATGTGCCATCCTGAAGAAGTTGGACTACCTGTGCAACCTCTGTAGGGTCCAGGTATCACCTCATGCTACCAGTAGTGACACTGACTGTATCCAAATGCAAAACTAGTGAAGAAACAGTCAGAAAAGATGAGGAGGGAAAAATGTCAGTGGCCTCCACCTGTTAAACCATTCCTGTTTTGGGGGCCATCTCATTGTTGCCCCTCTAGTGCATCTGTTGTTAATTTCATTAACACCACAGCAGCTGAAACTGATTAACAACCCCCTCTGCTACTTAACTGACCAGATTAATATCCCATAAGTTTCATTGACTTTATGCTATACTCTGATTAAAAAGTGTTCCTTTAATTCTTTTGAGCAGTAATAAGGAATAACAGCCCACTAAGTGTGGGAATGTTTGCTGCCCCCTATCGGTTAGGCAGGAAATACTGGTCTTTTTGCATTCCTCTTTTTAAATGAGCAAGTAGGGCAGACCTTCTATGATAAAAAAAACATCTACAGTCATCTACAAGACAACCAGATTGCTCATTGCTACCCCTTTCTGGCTTTACAACCTTCCTAGATTGAGGGTCTGGCATCACTTAGTTATTGGTCGATCTGCCCAATTGTATCCAAAGGGAACATTTTTCTTCCCAAGCTGTAATTCTCTTTCTGTCTTTAACCTGCAGGACACTACACTCTACAGGAGTTGTCACCCAGCAGCAGCCTCACTGACATGCCAAGTCCCTCCTTTCTTGCCATTGTGAATCTGACTCTACTCCAGAGGTCTCCCCTCTTCTCTTTCAAAAATAATTTGATATGGTCCTGTACTGAAGCTAAAAGCACTGGCATCAGAGGTAATGAACAAAACAGGATTTTAAGTGGGTTAATTGACTACAGATAAATATTTTAATATTGCAGATAAACGTGAAATTTACAGATGATGCCAAAATTGGAAATCCTGAGGATGTACCAAAAGCAACTGATTAGGACTGAAATAAAGTTCCAAAATGGGCATGCTCTTGAAAAGCATGTAGTAAAGTGCAAACTGTTGCAATTAAGTCAAACATCGAACTTGATTTTAATTAGAAGTTCAGTGATACAAAAAGAAAATTCTAAAAAGGATTCAGGAGTTTACATTTATGTTACATTCACATCATCCAGGCAATGTGCAGAATTTGCAGACAATGTGCAGAAACATTAAAATGACATATGAAATATTACTTAGTTCTTCACTGAAAAGGTCAATGTGATAGAAGTAAACTGCTTAGTCATATAGTTGACACAGTAACCTTATCAGCTTTTAAAAGAATTAGGATGTAATATCAGCCCCACTTGATTTTAGCAAATCGGATCATCTTCATTTACAGAATGGTTTTCTCTCATTTGTTAAAATTTTAATGTTAACATTTTCTAAAGACCAAATATATTTCAAAAACTTCCTGCTCCTCAGAGGGAATATTGGACCCAACTTATCAAAGTTCTGAAACTTTTGTAAGTAAATTTGAAGTGAATGACTATAAAGAATTAAAGAATTTCCCCTTGGGATTAATAAAGTATCTATCTATCTATCTATCTATCTAAAGAATAATTGATTATAAGACAATCCGTAGAATACAAATGTAGTTCTCGAATCCACATCTTTACTACACACAGTCATTAGATTATTTTTCCATGAAGCTTTCAATATAACATTTGCTTAAATATTAATAATCTAGAGTTATTATCTTAACAAGGAGTAGTGTTTTGTAGGAACTATTATATACCTGAGCAAGTTGACTATTTGCCCTCCCCATATTTTCTGTAAACCTATAATTTGATCGTTTCAACAATGAGCCACCTTAGGCATCCAACAAATCATTAAAAAAAATGAAGAATGCACCAAATCAGCCTGCAAAGGAAAGCATTGGTACTGGAAACAAAGTAAAAGGCAAGAAGGAGGTGCTTATTAAAAAAAGGTGTGGCATGCCAAAATTAGTCAATAGAAGACATACAGTAGATTGACCTGCCTACAAGCAAAAAATGAACTACTTTCTTAAAGAATCACTTTACTTAATAATCAATTATAGATGTATTACTTATTTGTACTCTTCTGATGCTGCACAGCTTTTTCACAAAATGATGAACTCTGAATAGGAATACTTAAAAAAATAGAGAGAACAAAAAAGAGGAAAAAACAACCCTGGCCCTAATTGTTACAATCTATCTTATCCTAGGATTTTTTTTTTTTTAATTTAGCCCTCTTTGTGAATTGGTATAAAATTAAACATTTTCATGTTCAAAACTCACAATACTGAAATGTCTTTTAATCAATATACTGTATAAATTAAGAAAATGGACTGAAAAAATTCAAAATGTGAACTGTGTGAGCTAACACTGATTAACCTGTCACTTGAGAAAACATCCAGAAATTAGAAAATCTGCATCTTTGACTTTTTTTTAATGGAGTCTTAGATTTTTTTAACTCCTTTAATCCCATGCTAAACAACTGCTGTAAATTGATTTTAAATCTGTATCTTTACTAACTTGAACTTTTTAGATAATTCTTTTAGAATCTTAAACAGATTGTTCATTAATTAGACCTGGGATAATTAGGATTGGAATGGACAAACAGCCTGAGAAAGACAAATACTGACTAATCATTCTTGTAATCATTGTTAATATGAGGTGAAGTTAGGCCTTTAAGTTTGGATGCATACTATGCAAAGGAAGGACGGAATTAAGGCAGGCAGGCATAACAGAGCAGGAGAGAGAAAAGCAAGAAGAGAAGATAAGGAGAAGAGCCCAAAGAAATCTGACAAGGACCTCTGCAGGCTGAACACCAGTCTGAAACAACTCGGCCCCCAGACTTTAAAAGACTTATCTTGCATCACCTTAATTTTCTGCTTAAGTATTTTCAATACACTTCTTAACCTTTAAAGTCTCTTTTCAAATATATTTCCTAATTTTGCTATCATCATTTTTATTATGTTTTTGTTAACATTACTTTATAATAATATTGATTTTATACTGTTTGATTAGGTCAGGGTATATTGTTAAGATCACTTGGCATGGATGATTGCCATATTCCTACTGGGGTTATCAGCTGAGAAGAGACCCCTTCAATTAAAAGGAGCCTGGTGAGTGGGCACCTGTTTGGTGATTGGCACAGGTGTAGCTTAGGTCTGAAGACAACCGTTTGGTCTGCTTGTGAACAGCTAGCTAGTCACTGCTTAAGGCAGGTAGGTAAAGCTGTACATGTGCTCTAGTGTAGGCTAAGCAAAATAATGAACGCAGGAGTCTTTTTCTAATAATATATTCAAGGTATAGCGATAAGAGAACTTGCTTTGGTAATTGCCGCAGGTGTAATTTAACAGTTTGGTCTGCTTATGCTAAGCTAATAAGTTTCTTTGCTTACAGCAGCTGTCCACATGTAGATAAGCTTGTACATCTGGGGTGCTATAAAACAGCTATATTAAGGCAAAATTCCACAATAATACAGTTTGTTTCTGTTATTTTAATAGTTACTTGTTTTTTAGTTACTCTTGTTAGTTCTGTTAATTCTCTTATTTTCTGGAGTTAAACCCCTTATTAGTAAATTGTCTTAGGGTGCTGCCATTAGGTCATTACAGAATTATCTGAGGTCTATATAACTTCTAATGTCTAGATACAGTATCATTACACAGCCATGTGTAGAGTTCTTCTGCTCCCCTTTGTTACACTTTTTGTGCCATTTTGTTTAAAAGTGTTTGCTACTTTTCCTTTTTTGGCTCTGGTTAAGGATTTTGAAGTAATGCTTTTTTTTCGGCTTTGATAGTTGCTATTGTGTTCTAGCGAGGGTCTTACATGCTCAAGCATATTTATTGCTTATATAATATTTTAGTCATTTTATAAATGTATTTTGTATATATTGTTATTAATTCTGTTTTTGTTGTAGTTATATTATATTCTGTTTTTACCATTTTGTGTTAATATTGGATACTTTAGTTTCAGTCATCTGCCCTGTCTCTATAAAGTGGAGCCCATGGATGCATGGCAACCTGGTTTGCAGATTTGGGATTTCCCCAGCTTATTTAAAAGAAGTAGCTTCAGTTTGTATTGAAGCTTTGGCATTGCATCTGTATACTTGGGTTTCTGGTTTTGTGCTTCTTGTTTTGGTTTTTGGATTTCTTGGGTTTTTCATCTTTTTTTGTAATACTGGATTTGTTTACTTCGGGAAAAACAAAACATACTTGTGTTTCTTCTTCCTTGCCTTACCTTTTATGCTACTTTATTTTGAATTTTATAAATGCATTTTTAAACATAAAGAAACTTTTCTTTTGTTATTGTGGGTCTGAGGTTTGCACATAATCCTTCTGTCTTTTTAAAAAAATTATTAAGAAAGGCCTAAGTGATATGGACTTTTTAGACCAATAATGATACTGATATGTAAGCAGCAAAGATACTGCACATATTGTACCAATATTACTTGTGTGTTTAAGTATTAGGTTTTACCAGAGAACATCTGAAAGAAAAGGAAAAGATGAAGTATATGATGTTTTAACAAGAACACATTTGAATTTAACATTTAAACAGGTTCAATGACAGTGTATTTGTGTTTTTTTATCTTGTTAATGAACATAAAGCACAGAGACATCTTGCATTTGTCACTGTCATAACTGTACACTGCAGATACTTGTGAGAACAAATGTGTAATTGTTAAATTAATGCTTATAAACATGATAATATAGCCAAAGATCAAGAAGGAGAATAGACTAACAAAGTTGGTTTGAAAAAAAGATAAGTGACAATTGCAAAAGAAATACCATTTGAATACATTTTAATAACATTAAAAACACAAGGACATGAATGGCACATGATAATATTGGAAAATGAATTTTACTAACATATGAAAACAAAAGTTGTTTGGAAAACAACAGATCTGAATATTTGCTCATAAGCTGAGCCAAATGACTTTGTTCATTTGAAAAATTGTCATTCAGCTCTTCAAAAGTCAAAACTGTCTTTTAGTAAATTCTGTAGTTTTCATAACAGCAATATGCTTAGACAGGCATATCCCAAAACTGCTTAGACAGCTTTTTTCACAGATTAATTAGGGCCAGTAAGAACCACGTAATAGACAAGTGGTGCAACTTTTGACAAAAAAGTATCTGTAGTATATAATGAGTGTGATAATGGTGAATGTTAAACAAGTACCAAATGCACAGAAAGTGAACTTCCAATGCATAATACAACTTTGATATTTTGTGACCGGTATGGGTAAACTACACACTAATTCCTAGAACATTTAGGTCTGTTTAATCCAAGGGTTCTCATTGACTGCATTTTCTTGTTGCAATCTAACTGCTTACTCAAACTAAATATACAACCACTTACATTTAAATACTAATGAACAAAAGTGTTTATTGCAATTAATGATGTCTCAACGAAAAAGAAAAAATTGTGTAGGCTGCCCTATCACCAAAACAAGCAGAATAGAAAGAACATCTTATGAACTGTGTTTATCCTTAAAAAACATTTCTGTTTACAAGAATCTCAGACTCATAAAATAAGTGATACAGCACAATCAAACAGGCAGACAAGAACATTCAGTGTCAATGTAATGTGCCTTCAGTAAACCAGACATTTCCTTATTCCTATATTGTATTGTCACCTGTCCCATAAAGCCTTTGGAAAGATACGGTGACATAAGGTAAGTGACTGAGGATTAAAAAAATATATACTTGCATAAATAAGTAAATTGATAAATCGATTATAAACATTTTACTTTATTCAAACATTTTGATTTATTTATCAGCGGTTAAATAGTATTATACTACATGGCAAACTCAACAGTGTTAAAGTAATCCTTAAAAGTGTACACATGAAAACAACAATTCCCTATATGCATTTTAATTATTAATTTAACATTTGTAATTATGCAGTGTAGCCTATAAAACAAGGCATTTTAATCAGAACCCCATCTTCAAATGTATTATTACTAACGGAGCAAACACTGATAATCAATATTTCAAGAATAAGGTAGAAATGAACCTGCTTTCTTTGAAAAATACAGAAGCAAGTTTCTTTCAGGCCTAGTTAGCTCGCAGAATATTGAGAAAAAATAAGTTGAAAGTGAAAGGAAACATTATATTATGTATTAATGAGTGTGGTAATGGTAGTTTTAGAGAGAGAATGTTCATAACCTCAAATTATAAATTAAATCATGTGCCTCTTCTGTTTTGCATTTTAATCAAGCTTTTACATGTTTTAAATTATTTAAAAAGCAAATAACCTTTTAGATGATTAGGTGTTGTCTCTAGTGACACCATTTCAATCACTTTCAAATGCTGAGTTCCAGAGTCAACTTGTCAGGTAGGTTGCAGAGCTGGAACCATTTTTGATTATCAGCTCAGTCGCTCTCTATTTGCATTTTGACAGGTATTCTTGATCTGTGGGAGTTTTCTTCAGGTTCATGTGTGTCCTTTAAGTTGCCCTGCATTAGTGTAACAGTGTGCCTATGAAAGACGGACATCCATCAGACATCCAGGGCTGGCTCCTGCATTGTGCATAGCATCATTGAGTGACATTCCATGTCAGAAATAGGATGGTTGACCTCCCTTATTATCTTGTATTACTCAATAGAGTTTGCTATGTAACGCACCCTGTCATTTGTGAAACTCCAAAATGTTCTATAAAAAATTAATTAATTTGTTTATTGATAAATATGACTATATAGTTTTAAAAATTTAATGTAAAACAATGGAATGAGGGTAAACTGAATAAAATGCTTGTTAATGTCAAATTACATATCCTTATAACATTTAGATTATAAGTTTTAATCTTAAGACATTCAAATAGTAATTTCATCTGTATTTCTTTTTATATTAAAAAACTGTTTTGTTTAATTTTTAGCTGTAAACAATACACAGGGTTTCAGAGCAAATCACAGTACAGAAACTGCACTTGTTAAAGTAGTAAATGACTTGCGGGTAAATGCAGACAGAGGCCATTTATCTGTTCTCATCCTCTTAGATTTGAGTGCCGCATTTGATGCCATTGATCACAATATTTTTAACAATCGCCTTAGTCAATGGGTGGGCCTCTCTGGCAGTGTCTTAAATTGGTTTGAATCCTACCTGGCAGGTAGAAAATTCTTTGTTAGTTGTGGTAATTATACTTTAAAGACACATGATATTCTATATGGTGTTCCACAAGGCTCTATCCTGGGTCCGCTGCTCTTTTCGATTTACATGCTTCTGTTAGGTCAGATTATCTTGGGGCATAACGTGAGCTACCACAGCTATGCTGATGACACACAGCTATATTTATCAATAGCACCTGACAACCCAGACACTCTAGATTCACTGCCACAATGTCTCACTTGTGTTTCCAAATGGATGAGTAGTAATTTTCTCAAACTAAATAAAGAGAAAACGTTATTGGCAATAATAGATATAATGAGGTTATTAGAAATAAACTTGATGCATTAGGATTAAAAGTCAAGATGGAGGTAAAGAATTTAGGAGTAACTATAGACTCTGACATGAATTTTAAATCACATATTAATCAGATTACTAGGACAGCATTTTTCCACTTAAGAAATAAAGCAAACATTAGAGCTCTTATAACATTGCAAGATGCTGAAAAATTAGTTAGCGCTTTTGTTTATAGTCGGCTAGATTACTGTAATGCACTCCTTTCAGGACTACCCAAAAAAGACATCAAGTGATTGCAACTAGTGCAGAAGGCAGCTGCTAGAATCGAAAATCCGAGCACATCACCCCAGTTTTGATGTCACTTCACTGGTTACCTGTGTCATTTAGAATTGACTTTAAAATACTTCTTATGGTTTACAAAGCCTTAAATAATCTCGCTCCATCTTATATTTCAGAAGTCTTACACCTTACACTCCAAATTGTAACCTTTGATTTTCGAATGAGTGTCTACTTAGAATTCCAAGATCTAAACTTAAAAGAAGTGGTGAGGCGGCCTTCTTTTATTATGCACCTAAAATCTGGAATAGCTTGCAAATAGGAATTCGTCAGGCTAATACAGTGGAGCACTTTAAAAAAACTGCTGAAAACACATTACTTTAACATGGCTTTCTCATAGCTGCATCTTAGTTAAATCCTGATGCTCTGTATGTTCAATTATTTATCATTATTATTCATGGTGGCTCCAAAATCCGTACTAACCCCTACTTTCTCTTCTGTTCTTTTTCTGGTTTTCTGTGGTGGCGATCAGCGCCACCACCACCACCTAATCTAAGCACCATGATGTCCTAAAATTGATGGATTAAAGGCCAGAAGTCCACATGACCAACATCATCAAATTCTTCCATGAGACCTCTAAATACCATGAGGACTGATTAAGGTCATTTATGTTAGGTAGAATGCCTAGAAGGGGCTGGGTGGCCTCGTGGACTGGAACCCCTGCAGATATTATTTTTTCTCCAGCCATCTGGAGTTTTTTCTGTCCTCCCTGGCCATCGGACCTTACTTTTATTCTATGTTAATTAGTGTTCCCTAATTTTAATTATTTATTCTGTCTTTTTTCTCTTTCTTCATCATGTAAAGCACTTTGAGCTACATTGTTTGTATGAAAATGTGCTATATAAATAAATGTTGTTGTAGTTGTTGTAAATGTCGCAATATTTTAGGGCTGTGCAAAGTAATGCTATTAATAAGTGCAACTGCATTCAGAGGTGTCTTATTGGCCCACAGTGTTTATTAATGATCACTCATGAGTGTAATGTCTGTAACCTGAAAAGGCTCACAGAGATTAAAAGAGCCATTTGATGCATTGCTACTTCAAAGGGTATCTGCATATTTAGCCTAATGGTACATAATATTTAAAAGGTGCGTTTAAAAATTGTTTACAGAGTAATATATGTGGAAGGTTATTACTGGAGAATTAGAAAGATCAAAGTACTTATTTCCTTGTATTTGCATAATAAGCACACAAATTAGTGCAGCAGTCATGTTTCTCTATTAATCATCTATTAAAATATAAATTTGTAGGTTTAATTTTTGATTCATAATGCAAACTGAATGCCAGACTTTTTTTTTTATTTTACATTTTGGGGGACCTCAAGGATTCGTGCCTTCAGTTTTTCGAAAAGCATAATTATAAAGATTTGTGCTTGGTACCATCGCTCACAATTGACATGATAGTTCACACTACTAGACTAAGATTATGCAAAAGGGATACAAACAGATGTTGGGCATAATAATTAATGCTGCTACCTATCTCCACCAAGACAATGGATTCTGCTTTCAGCCTGGATGTTGTCTTTGTTTGTATGTCTAAATGGTTTTAAATCCATGTACTCCTGTTTTCCACCCACATGTGGAAGACTTGTGTGTCATTGTAACTGATGTGTGTGTGTATTTATGTGACCAACTAACAACCTGTTCAAAATTGATTTCACCTAGCACTCAGTGCTGCTGGCATAAGCTCCAACTCTGAGAGACAGTCAACTGGGATGACAATAGAAATAGAATAGAAAATGGATAGTTAGATTTTCAGGTAACGAATGGAAATCAACCCTAGAATAGATTGTTCTTGAGGCTGAGTGAAATATAGTCTAACTGACAATTGGGTTATGCAAACGTTTTCTGGGTTGTTAAAAAAAAATTCCTGTGACTGGATACTATTTGTGACATGCGCCTTTAAGTACCTGCTTCTACTTAATCTTTATTGTAATAAAACAGTCCTTCATTTATCCAACACACATGGCACTATAGCAAGCTTTTACCCTTTAAAATTCCTGATGGAAGTTTAGTGTATAAAGAACATTGTAATGTGATAACGTAGAATACAGTGTTAGTATGACATCTCATCTCACTCCTTTGGAGGTTTGCTAACGTGCTTCTGTAACATTGTGGGAAAATGATGGCAGCTTTTTTGTGTTCATAAGAATTACTTATGAATGTTTGAAATCACTTCAATTTTGTTTATCCGGCACTTCCTGAATCATGCAGTACAAGAAAACCCCCACAAATTACATACATTTTGACTTATTTAGGTGTTTTGTTATAGATTTCTCAACTATTTTTGGCAATCTACCATCATTTTAGGCTATGTTTGGACAATACTTTATGGAAGAAATTACACCCATGTGATAAAGAGTAAATCAGTATTTTTTTTAAGTCAAAATGATAGGAAGGACATGAAGTTATGCATTCCACATCAACCACCTCCAGGATTTCACCTCCACTGGGATACTAGGGGTCAAAGTTACTCCATTTCACAAAGCTTCAAAAAATGATGAATGGTAATATAGACGTGGAATGTTGACACAAGTTATTTCAAGATTGCTGATCACAAATATGACAATATTTTTTCATATTTGATTTTTTACCAGTGGTTATAGCCCCATAAGAAATATTCCCTGAAGGTTAAAAATGACAAATTTCAAGCATAAGCATGCAGGGTATTGTTTTAGTCTATTTCAAGGTAAGTGATTACAAATATGATTTTATTTTTGCTTTTTTTTATTACAGTTGAGAGTATTTAGAATTTAAACATTTAAATTGAAGCACACTTTTTAATATCTCAAATATCTGACAAAACTATATTTGTTTAACTTATACTTCTTCCTCATTAAATAGATAATTACATTTCTCAAGTACACCTCGAATTAAGACAATAGATAGATAGGGTGGATTATGGCCGGACATTCATCCAGGCCAATAGCCCCAGGCCACTGGAGGGAGCCATCCCTGTGACATCGAGATGCCCCAAATTCCAGCAGGGCATCATGGACATTGGAGTTTTCCTGTACAGCCCTCCTGAATAACGTCTGGGCCACCAGGGGACGCTGCAGGGAGGCTCGGAGACCTCTATGTCACCTCTAACCCGGAAGTACGTCTTAATTACAGCGACAGAAGAAATGACATACTTCCGGGAAGAAAAGAAGAATTTGGATCTGACCTGGAAGTGCTAGGAAGTCACATGGACTGCGGGTTCAGAAGCACTTCCGGGTCACGGACTATAAAAGACTGTGAAAGATCCCAGCCAATGAGCTGAGCTGGGTGGCAGGGTGGCAGTGATTACTTCATAAGTTCTTCTAATTTTCAGACAAGACAAAGATATTTAAAATATAGTTTTAACATGGAGTCTTTAAAATGTAATGACTTTTACTGTGTAATGTTTGTAATACATGTATTGTCACAAAGTCTTAATGTCAAAACCAAAAGGAAGAAAAAGAAAATTAATAACGAGGTTAGCATGCTTCTTTGGGGAGAGTGAAGGTTTGTTCAAAAGTAAAAATTCAGACTTACCTTAAAACGATTAATTAAATCATATCTTGTAAGAAGTTCATAAAAAATGAACTTTAATGCATGGTCTCCACTTGCATCATTAAGTGCAAAGACATCAAAAGACCACTTGTCAACATTCTGAAAAATAAAAAAATAAATACATAGGCAAGAATTAATGGTATCAGTTTTAAATCTGTAGAAAGCTTATTACATATCCAAGTTGAAAAGAACGTTGTCCAAAAAGTGGAACTGAAAAAGTCATTTTACAGTATTTAACTATTACTTCTAAACTTAAGAAATATGTAATTTCAGAAATTGATATAATTCTATTGTTATTCCTTGTGTTTAAAGAGAAGTTAAAAAGAGTTATACATTAATTATCCATATCTTCTGCTTTAGTATTTTGAAATTGCTGCCACATAACAAATTAATTAGTCATTATTTATTTATTGCATCGAAAGTCATTCTGGTTGATCACACAATAATCCATGGAGAGTGCCCATGGTGGAATAGACTGATGTTAATAGTAGGACAACCTGTCACAGTATACTTATGTCCTCCTATTAATTCCTGCAACCATTGTCACACTGGTATGGCCAATAATGTGCCATGAAAGCCCAAGAACATAAGCTAGCCCAGCAAAACACAAAGGTCAAACGTTTGTTTTTTATCCAACTTACCAAGCTGTTTGTGTGAGGGGTATGTTAATTGAAAAAAAGTCCTTTTAGTCTAATTTCAGGTGCTTGAAGTTTTCTGTAACGCAGCACCTGCTGTGAGAATGACTGCGACTGTAACTGCAAGTCGCAAACAACCAGCCCTGCTCCATGCTGTGGACTACTGCAAAGTAGTGACCCTTTAGGTAAGGGGTTCTTACCCTGAGACCTCTGGGGGTCCATGGATGGGTTTCAGGGGGTCCGCGAGGGTCAGATAAAAATTGACATTTATAATCACTACACAGCCCGGTACTGTTGATTTCTCTCAAATGAACTTTCTCGCGTGATTTTTCTCACACGTTACACCTCTCGCCATTATTTTTTTCACGTATTATCTCTCTCGCAAGTATTTATGTCACCTAAGCCTAATGCGTGAGTTACATATTCGTTAGAAAAATAAAACCAATCAGACTTTGTGTGTATCTGCTTGTATGTCTGTCAATGAAGGTTTGTTCAATGGTCAGTTTGTCCGTCTCCCTATCTGTCAATGTCTTTTTGTCAGTCTAACTGTTGTGCTTATTAATTTGTGAATAAAGGTTTTCAGCACTTGTTTCTATCAAAATGAAAAGTTGAAATAGATTGGATGTCAAAGATGATATGTGTCTTACCTTGTTGAAGATCACTTCACAGTTTCATATTCTTATTCAAGGTAAACAAGCACAACCTTCTCTTTGAAATAAAGTAGATAATGAGAGAGTAGATGCAGTAGTAATAATGGTAGTAGAAAACGTAGTAGTAGTGGATTTGTTTTAATTTGCACAAGAGGATTGTATTTTATAGTTATAATAAGTGGCCATTACTTTTTGCATAAAAAAGTGTTTTTTAGATTGTTTACTTAAAAGTTTAATAATATTTTATGTCATATTTGTTTGAGACAATCAAGTTATGATAAATAAAGTACATTATATTCATTGTACGCAAAGTTGTGTTTATGTGAATATTTCTGGGGAAGGGGATCCATAGCTTTCATTAGATTCTTAAAAAAGGTATTAGATGACTCAAAAAGGTTAAGAATCACTGGTTTAGATGATCGAGTGTTGTCTCTAGTGGCACAGTTTCAGTTATTCTCACATGCTGTGTTTCAGAGTCAACTTGTCATGTAGGTGGTCGATTTGGCTGACACCCAACTGTCAAATATAGTCTTTTTTCACTATTTTAATAAGGGAGGAAAAGCCAGTACTGTAACAGTGAATATGAATTCAGCAGTTAAAAAGTAAATGACTTGTATTGGCACTTTGCGATTTCAAACATATGAACCACACATAGAAGTGCGTTGTTCACAAAAAGAATGGCTAAAAAACAATAACTCCTGATAATTTAAAATCCACTTAATAATTCAGACACCTGCAAACATTCAGTCAGGAAAAATTCTTGGTAGTGTGATGACCAGAAAACAGGATCACTTTTTGGCCAGATGACGTCAATAATATATGGTGTTTTTTTTTGTGTAAGTCAAAAAATTCACCCATGTCCCCATGTCAAGTCAAGTTTATTACCAGGTGTACGTAGTGCATAGTGTACAAGGTACAATAAAACTCTTACTTGTATCTCTCCATATAACAGCTGATAATAATGTCTCCAATATCACAATGACCTTTATACTATCAAAAAGGCATGTGCCTATCTAAAAGACAGTATTTAGATTTTATAATTATCTATCTTACATCCACTAAAAACTACAATTAAGTCTCAGTTATCATACTTGTGCAAAGAATTTTTACCTCATTTTGTGGTAATGGTAAATGGGTGGGATAAAAAAAAAATCAAGCTGCATGTAACAAATTGCAGCTATATTTTGCTACACAATGCATATATTGTTTTCATTTAATTGGTCACAAAAAACTTTACATCTGTTAATCTATTTCCTTCCAAGCTCTGTAATCTTGATGTTGTATATCACAAAGAACAAAAAAACTAACATAGCTAGCATACATTTAATTATAAAATATGATTCGCTGTGGCAACCCCTAACAGGAGCAGCCGAAAGGAGAAGATATACTCTCTGTTGTGTTCTTTTCAATGTAAGACTGAAAAGTCATTATCTCTCCAAGTAAAATTCACAATCTTTTTCTTTAGAAAGTTGACTTCAATCTAGTCCTGAATTAAATGTGCTGAGATTCAGTGTATTTCACTACTACATAAAAAGTACTTGGCCTGTGCTGTGCAAATGGGACAGGGAACACAGATTGTGTAGCCATATTCGCTCCCCTGAATGCTATGTGGAATAGAGTTTTTGCCATTCAAAGACATTTATGACTTTCATATATTATTTGTATTATGTGTTCAAGTAATGCAATTCTAGTTAAGGTTAGTAACTACAGTATAATGTGATACAAGAATTTATACCATAATGTGTTTCACTTATTTGTTACTGGGAAATGTAATTAGATTACAGTAATAGGTTACCCCAACTCTAAACATCATACATTGAAAGCAGTGAATAGTATAATGTATATACACAATATAAACTGTTTTAGAATATACATTAGTTGTGCTAATAGTTATGTACCATTTGCTAGAAAAGAGGTGGGAAAAAAAGACTGCAGGATGACTGAGTTCTTCAGTAATACTTGAGTTTGTAAGGCAGTGTGTGCTGTAAATGTTCAGGAGCCTAATTTATAAAACCTTATGTGGATTCAAGCGTGAAAATATGCAAATACCAAAAAAGAAAAAAAAATCAGGTTTATAAAACCTCCCATATGGACATTTTTACACAATTTACCATTTATATATCACAATCACCTTGTAAATGTGCCCGTGTGAGCGCCTCTCGAATGCCGCCCTGAAACATCCATGTATGGAGCATGCTAATCAACCTCATACAGAGTGCAGCCTCTCCCTCCCGATATGTAGAGACCCTGCCCAGCTGCATTCAAAAGTATCTGGTTGTGTTCCGCAACTGAGAGTGCAAGATCATGCACAACATTATAGCACCTTTGCTCTGCACTCTGGGGATCTATGAAAAGTGTAAACCACTGAGCGTGTAGCCACTATCACCTGGCATACAGTACGTAATGACGTGACTGCTGTTACAATAAATAGTATAGCCCAAATGAAACATTGATGGTTCAGCCAGTTACCATATCAACAAGTCAGCCACTTTGTACATCACCATCATGTTTGTCAAAGCTAATTTACCTCAAAATAAATGAATCACAGGTTGACATGATGTCTGCCAGTCACATCTTGGATGATTTCTGGATTAATGGAACGTAACTAATTATGGTTAACAAAAGGAACTTCGTTCTCACTAAGTGTCCTTACTGCAATATATATACGTTAGGAGGACTGAAGACTGCTGCGTATTCCTTTTTTATGTAAGAACTGACGTAAATATACAAATATTCTCATATCAAGTTTTCTTTTATAAATCACAATGTTTGTGTGGGAAGTTGTGTGCACACATTTCAAGACTTTTTGAGTGTACACAAGCTTTATAAATGAGGCCCCTGGAAAGAAGGGTGCAGCGTGCCAGTAATATTTTGTGCCATCTTCAAAACAACCTTTAGTACTACACATTCATGAGCTGAACAGGTGCCATACCCAGAAGTAATATGAATACACTGGCTATAAGCTTCACCATGCATATGCAGCCATAGACACTGTGACTGTCCTGAGTTGACTTACTCCTTGGTTTAAGGTAAAGATAATTGCTCTGGTACCATTGAATAATAAGGGAAATCTCTCTTCTATAAGAATATCAGGCCTACAATGAAGGAAGCATCATCAAATGCATTAATGGATTTAAAGCTGTGTAAAGCCATACAATCAAACATGAAAAGGAGTATAACAGTGGGCTCAGTTGATTGCCTGTGGTGACGATCAGTGTAAAGAAAATAATGCTACCAAACTACACTTTCTGGGTTCTACCAGCTAGAAAATCCCTAATCCATTTGCAGGACATTGCCCTGAATCCCAAGTCTGGGAACCTGGTGATCAGCTTTGAACTTGGTGATCATCAATTAAATGTTTGCTGAGCTATAGTCTACTATCAGTTCTCTGACTTAGCAGATTTTATTAACCTAGTGTGCTAAGATGGTAATTAAAGCAAAGGACAAAGCATGCTCTGTGGACGAGTTTTGATGATATGCAAATTGGAGGTGGTCCTGACTTCCTGGAATATTACATTTAACATGCTCCAGCAAAAATCTGTTAATGCATTTCATTAAAATCTGAGTGACTGCCACCTAGAATTGGGGCAGTATTGCTTAAAATTGGTTAATAATGTATCCATCAAAATTGCTAACACTCTGATACTCGAATCGATTTTGCTGCAGGTGTTCATCTCGCTTGGACAGACAAATTACAGCTTTGTCTGTCACTCACTCACTCACTCAACCCAGGAACTGAAAAATAAATAGAATAGGTGAAGTTATAAAAGACAGCTAAAAGTCCAACGCACCTTATCATTTACTATGTTTCCAAGCAAAAATGTCTTAATGAGCCGAGTTGAACATTATTAAAATGCTAACAGAGGACATTTACACAGTTCCATATTATCTTCATTACCCTTTCAAAGACATACAGTACAATAAATGATTAAGGAAAGAATATTTTCTTCATTAATTGATGGATGGCTTCAGTGAAATCTTCTACACTACTTGTGTAGTAACTATATTCTATTGGCTTTTGGAGCTTCCCAAGCAGATTTGAACCCAAATAAGACCTAGAAAGCCAAAGTAAGCCTAAAAGGAGATATTATCATTAACAATTAACATTGCATTGCAGACGAGAAGAAAAAAAAAGCCCAAGACCATCTGACCTGGACCAACGGTCTTTCTGACTAACAGTCCTAGCCTACCTTTCTGTTCACCACCTCTTCTTTACTTTGGTTATTTTCTCTGTTTCATTATGTGAGGCTGAACTGTAAGTGGCCTGAAGAACTGCAACATTAATATATATGCATCTCTCCAACTCTTCACTCTCTCTCTTTCTTAAACCAATGCATGAAATTAATGACAAACAACCATTTCAACAAAATAAATTAAGCTTTATTGATTAGTTAATTGTGCTACATACTCCTCCCAGAGTATATATGAAGGTCTATAAAAATGACTTTAAATGTAGTAATACCTTTAGCACTGCAATGACAGATGGAGGGTAGCTTAATCCAACCATGTTTGATGTCCTTCTGTACATTCTGTCCAGATATAAAAAGGAAAAGATTAATACAAAGCTTATGTCCAAATGAACATTCTTCATACTAGTGTATCTAGTGTATGCTTAAACAAAATTAAAATAACATTCTCAAGACTGTTGAATTCAATTTAGAGTGGTGGCCAACCCTGGCATCACTGGGCAAAAGGCCGGATGCAGCCCATCACAGTAACCACTTATGCATGTTTACTTTGGGCCAATTTAGATTCACTGTTCATCCTAACACACACGCGCGCGCACACACACACACACACACACACACACACAAACACACACACACACACACACACATCTTTCTTGATGGAAATGTAAAACCAGAGTAACTGGATTAAAACTATACAGATGTAGGGAGAATGTACAAACACTACTGAGACAGCTGGAGTGAGAGATTAAATCTCAGAATGCTGGGCCTGTGAGGGGGACAATGCTAGCAACTGTGCCACCATATTAAAAAAAAATAGAAACCGATAAATGCATTTACCTTGCACTTTGAAAGCAATAGTAATTTGATCCCTTGAGTAGTCTTCATAACAAACATTAGGAATTTTTAAAATAACAAGTACTTCGGTATACCAAGTGAAAAAAGCAAAAATCTGTTAAACTCTATATAAGTTTCTGGAAATGTGGGCATCATGAGAAGAAAGCTTATTTTGCATTAACTTTTTTATTATATATACTTACAGATTTTAGTGTATCCTATAGTTGAAAAATATAAGAGTAGTATTCTTAATATTACTAAGTAAACATTTGAAATTAAAATATGATTCCACACTTTTCTACTACAAATCTGATGTCATTAGCAAGCTTTGAAGCTTTATCATTATAATACTGATGTACTGTGTAATTTTTCTTCTTTTTAGAAGAATTTTTAAATACAAAAGAATGCAAAAAATAAAACTAAGCATTCGGCATATGATCAGTGAGCAACATGGCACATATTGTACCTGCTATTTAGTGACAGAACATAAACCATCGGTTAGTTGACCAGAGGTTTAACTGCTTATCTTTTTTCTTTCAAACTTTTTTATATCATTTAATTAAATTGCCTTTCACCCCTTTTTCTTCATACGAAAATCCAATAACAACATTTTTACTCTTGGGGTTTTCTTTTTATTCTAATTAGTGTTGCTCAAACTGCTATTTTATGATGAACACACACACCAGTGTAAATGGTAGTAAGTTAATTGCTCCACTACTGGGTTTCTGAGTTGCCTCAAAAGCTTTTTAGTTAGCCAATAAAAGGTGTCACTTTACTTGACTTCTCACTACATTCATAATGGCTAATACAGTACAACACCCTACTACTATTAGTAGTTTGGAAATGAGATAAAATGACGTCTCATACACTGAAATAAATTTAATACAAGTAGGTTAAATAAAATGATATTTTAAAATTTCTTTATAAAATGTGTGATTTAATAAACATCTCGGTTTTAAAAACTACGAAAAAATACACTGAAATAAATGTGTCAGAAGTGGACTGCAGACAGAGATCCGTCTACCAGTTAGTACTAACACAAGCCACAATGCTTTTCTGATGCATCTGTTTCTGTTTATTGCATGAATGAAAAGCATAAAAAAGAAGGGAAATATTTACTTCCAGGTCAATTTTACATTATTGGGGGTAAAAAGCCCTGCAGCTCTGTTTTAGAGCAAGTGGATTCAGAGAATAAGTGAATAAATGAATGGATGAGCAGAAATAAAGGACACATTCACTATTGAAGGTTTTGATAGAGTGCTCATCCAGTGTAGATTCAAGTGTCTTCTCTGAAACATAACAAGCCATCCACATTCAATGTTTTCAATGTGTAGTTGGTCAGCAATGCAATATTTTCATGCAACAATATAAGCAGAATAATGTTAACTGTTATAATTGGGTACAACTGATCAAATCTTTTGTTAAAACTATATTTATATGAAGACAGAAAATATCTAACTAAAAAAAAATAATAAACTGTACAAAAACAACTGCCTCTCAGTGAATTTTTTTTTATTTCAAATCTAATTTACAATCTAATTATGTATAGAACAATAAAGCAAAAATCTTTAATATGATAACTTTTACTCTAAAAGCAACACTGCTCTGCTTTTCCCAAACATATAAATCAGATAGATTACGTTTTCATGAGAAAAGTATGTGTTATGTATTGTTTGAGGAACACTACCCTATGATAGTTATCAATGTTATAATGGCTTTTCAGTTTTCATTTTATAAATAAAACTAGAAATTGTGTATCATCTATGTGTACAGAATAATACATTTAAGTTTTACCACTGCAGCATGAAAGCTATTACAGTGATAAATTGCTTTACAAAATGATACTTTTTGGGGGCTGATGTACTATGGGTCATGTTTAATGTCAGTTCACAACAAATTAATGACAAGGTTATACACTTTCAGCAAAGACAAATGGGCAATACACTTTTGTATTTAAAATAGGTACATACAAATAAAAAGAGCTGTAAATTAAAATGAGGAATCTGGGCTAAACATTGGCTCGCATTCTGCAAGGTATAGTGTGGTTGGTAGAATGAGAATTAAAAGCACATTAATCAGTCCACTCATAATAAGCAGTGCATTGAGGGTAAATGATTGATTTTCTCTTTTGTACATTTTAATTGAAGAATGGTCCATTTCGCTTAGTTCATTTAGTTGTATTACTACTGCCCTATGCCTTGTTTATGAAGACATTATTAAATAACAAAGACTGTGTTTATTAGACATTACACGACTATTTATTAGACATTACCACACAACAAGACCTAAAAGAAGGCTTTAATCAGATCTAATAAAACTTGCAATGGACCGGTAAACTGATTCTTCATCTCTTTGTTCATGTTACGAGCTAGCTGTATACTGACAAAAAAGCTGTAAATAAAAAGGCTTTATTTAGTCTTATTAAAAAAATTACACCTAAAGTGAATTTTGGGGTTTTAAAATCTAAGTATGGACTATTGATAGATCTGCTTTGCCATATTTAAGTCACCTCTAACTATTCCAAAGTGAAATTATTTTAACAAATAGCCTTTTTAATAATATGGTTGTTATGTTTTGAATCCCTTATTCTTAAGTATAGGCTTATCTGTATTGAAAAAAGCAAATTAAAAGTATCAGTTTATTAAAGGCATACATTATAAATAGAACTTTATAAAAACTATAATATAATACTGTCTAATTAGGCATATGTTCATTCCAAACTGAATAAATGTTTATAATTTTTAAGAATGAATTATATTGAAAATTACTAAAGCTTAAAATTGCGGATGTTGGGAGTTGACTGCACGGTAATGCCAGCCACATTCCACAGAGAAGGCCTACTGTATTTCTATGCATGAAGAAAGTAGACATATTGCAAAAAAAAAAAAAAATACTAATTTATTTGTGTGTTTTATGTCTTTGTTAAGGTCTTGCTACATAGCAGTAACTAACTAGTAGATACACTATACAGTATGTATCCCTATCCTAAAGTGTTGTCGATAGTTGTGCATTCCTCAAACGGTATTTTACAAGATTTTAGTGGTCTTTATTTATAAGATATGAATGTTTCATTATTATATTTCACTGAATACATACTGTATGTATGCTTCCATAGTAATTTACAAAACTATACATTTTTAAAAGGTGACTTAAATACCCCCTAAAATCGTTTTTTCCAATTCAAGATGTTCTCGAAATAAAACACAATCATTAAAAGTAATTAAAGAAGAAGCAAATTATACAAACCATTAAATCATGTTGCATGTATTAAAAGAAATGGCTTAATTACCGTGAGGACCAATTGCTTCCACAGGTAGAGCAAATTGAGTGAACATGACTTATTGTAGTTTCATGTTTTTTAGAAACTAAATTCCCATTATGGCTTCGGACTGTAAGGTTCTGCAGTTGTGGCTTTTAAAATAAAGGAAGCTAAAAAGCTGAATTTTCAAATTGTTGAAAAATAAGGAAACAGTCACGTCTCCTTAA
This sequence comes from Polypterus senegalus, assembly GCF_016835505.1. Classification (NCBI taxonomy): domain Eukaryota; kingdom Metazoa; phylum Chordata; class Cladistia; order Polypteriformes; family Polypteridae; genus Polypterus; species Polypterus senegalus. Next base: position 102,139,405 of record NC_053158.1, on the reverse strand, counting down.
ATGTATCAATGTTGGAAATGGACAAAACTGTATGTTAGAGAATGGCTCTGTCATCCTGCATTTGGAAAAGGGATTTTTTTTTCCCACATAAAAAAGACTACATACACATTTTCACTCTTAAGCATTCATCGTATTTGGGGCGGGGGGGTGGGGGTTGGGTTGTTACAAATATAGTACATACTGTATACCAATAACTTAAAATTGTAACATTTGCTGTGATTGAATTACTGCCAGAATATGTTCCAAAAAAAAAATCACATTTTCTTTCATATTTGTTTTTAAATCTGGTTACCTTTCAACAAATATTCCAGCCTGTACGGCATGAACAATGCTTCTAAATCTGGGCTTCTCTTCTGTTCTCTTCAGCATCATTCCCATTTGCCTTGTGAAGGTGGAGGCTAACCAATCCCGCACTTCAGAGGGCACAGAGTCGGACTGAATGTCACTGAGTTCATCCTCTGTGTCAACAAGACGTCTGCAACAAAATCAGAACACACATAGTAGTAACTAAATAATACAATAATATGTATGACTGGAATAACAAAAAACTACAAATACATCAGTATAACTAATGTTGAACCTGTTTACCTGATGAAACACCCTGTTCACACAAGGGGTTATGCAGGTCTACCAAGCAAACTATGTCTCTTTACAATATAATACAACAAAAGAGAAGTATTTTTGATGCTTTAAAATATACCGTGTTGAGAGCAGAATATCATATAATAAACTCTGGCAAAACACAACCTTTTTTTGCTGTTGTATTATGTTTCAGCTATTTTCATCAGTAGTTAGCATCTGAAAGGGTAGGTGACAAAAACCCTCGTGAACATAATGACATAATTTTGGGCAGATTGCAGTTTGAGAACATACAGAACCTGCTTTAATGTATGGATTTCTCCAATGTAGAAATGTGTATGCACATAGATAAAAAAATGACTTCTTAAGTAGAAACCAGATTAGGTAGTAAATATCAGCATGCTTGATGTGATCTGAGTGGCGTATACAAAGCAAAGGCTTTGAGATTCTGGCATATTAGCAAGTTTATTTTTTGGATGAAATATTAACCATACTTACATGGAACATCATTTTTAATAATTGGTCAGATAACAGATTAAAGTTTTGAATATCCTTTGTATTAATAAAAATATACTACCTTTTGCCTTTTTGCAAGTCTTTTATCATTGCAATAACAGTTCTTTTTCTCTCTGACCTGTTAAAAACTGAATGTACAAATATTTATAATATAATTTTTGCAAGCATAATTTTCATGTAATGAAATATTCTTCAGAACAGGGACATCAGCTTTAAAAACCTTGCCACCGTACTGCCCAAAATAAATAGTTTTTTGTTTTCCAGATCGGGAAAGCTGTGGAGGAGCACCACATCTGATAGTGGAAAAGTAGACAATTCACCTCACTGGATCGAGTAGGATCCTGGCACCTATGAAGGCAGGTTGAATGGGTTAATGTAAGGGAAGTCTTAATATTTTGTAGGATAATTAGTTTCTACCTTTGTGAACCATTTTAGTTTTCAGTTGAAAAAGATGCTTAATTTTACAGTTTTCTGTCTTGAGTCACACATTTCTGCCATGGTTAACAATGAAACAATAAATCTTCATTTTAACATTCTATACAAAAAATAATAAACAACATTTATGACATGATCACGCTTATTTTATGATGTTCAGAAAGAGACATTGTTTAAAATAGCAGTATTAGGAGGAGGAGTTGTAATATTGTTATTATACAGAGTACAATAAAATCTGAGCAACACTCAATATCAGACAGACAATTGGCTATAGCTATACTAGCACTTCTGCACTTATTGCACTTAAGTTTAGACTGATACACTGTTGGTTTTGTTTTTACTGGCAAAAAATAAACACACTAGGGTTGCTACCTGTCCCAGTTTTCCCAGGATTGTCCTTCTTTTTAATTGTTAGTCCAGGAAATAATATAAACACTTAATGTCATGGTTTTCGATAGGTTAGATCAGTTTGTACTGTTCCTGTTTAACTCACTATTTAGATTTTGTTTTGTGCCCATACTCTTGAAATATCCATTGGTTTCCCATTGGTGTGCGATATCACTGGTTTTAGTGAGAGTGAGTCTGACATGACTAGCCCATCAACTCTGTGTGGCTACTACTGGCGGCTATAGATGTGCAGTGAACTGATAATTTTGCTGAGATGAGAGGTAAGACAGAGGATGAAAATGAGATTTTGTCTTCTAAGTCTGACAGGCCATTAAATGAAACTGAAAAGTTGAACATCTCTCAATAATGACTGGATGAAAAATAAAAATTATACAACACGGATAAACCCAGCCCCCAGTGATCCACTTTCTGCTACTTGCTCGTTATGCTCAGTTAAAATTGTGATTAAAGACGAGGGCAAAACCACTTTGGATGACCATACTAAAACAAAAAAAAAAAAAAAACAGAATTGTTTTGAAATCGCTCGGCAAACCAAGGCAATTTCATCATTCATGATCAAAAAGGTCTCAGAGGAGGACACAATTGCTGTAGTCAAATTAACAGCTACTTATCACAGTGTGTGACACAGCCACAGTTATGTGTCCACTGACTGCGGGAACAAGGTCAGTGCCAAAATATTTAGTGACTCTAATATTGCAACTAAGATGTCCTGTGGTGGACCTAAGAGTGGGGCCTTAATTGAGAATGGTTGACACCATTTAGTCAAGAGAGATTAGCAGAGGAGTTGCAGAAAGTACAGACTTCTCTATTTTTAAGATGTCAGTTCGTGGTCAGTATGACCATGTCCAGGTTTTTTGTCAGATAAAGGTGGCAATACTAACACACACCCTGGCCTATAAAAATGTATATGTTGTGTTTTGGCCAGGGTAGTTTTCATCCATTTTTTCAGTTTTACTTATTTTGTATGATTATTTTTGTTAATATTGTTCTGTTCATTTATCATTTAGTCGATATGTTTAAGGTGTTACTGATTTTGTTATGTTTAAAAATATGCTTCTTCAAATGTCTTTATGTTTTCTGCATTTCGTGTGTGGTTCCCCAAAGGGCGGGGCTACACTGTCTTTCACAATTGAGAGTCTGTTCCCAGCTCCCTTAAAGGTTGACGGGTAATGCAGTATCCCCTTGTTCATTGAATGTGCTTCCTAAATAGTATTATTAGATTTTGTTTCTTTTTCGACTCTTTTTTGCTTCTGTCGTAGAATCTTGATTTAGTTTTTGGGACTTTTTTGCTGTTGGATTGCCAACTTCTTTTGCCTTTTTTCCACTCTTTTGAGCATTCCATTTTATTTTCAGATTTCATAGTGAATAAATCTTCAATTTTATAGATTTTTGTAAACTTTTTCACTACTCACAGCTGGAGTTTTTACGACACTCCCCCTGGAGGGACACTCCTTGAGCTTTTTAAAAGTTCTTTGCTATTCTTTTTACTTTAAAGGGCTGTTCTGCATTTTGAGGCTTTATCTGGATTAAAGCCTCCTAGTTGCCTAGAGTCAACTGGCGTGTAATTTTGGATCTTTTTTTGATGGTCTCACTTGTTTTGTTGTTTTGTGGTGCTTGAATCACAGCAATTTTCTTTTTAACTGAATTTTAGTTAATTCTCATTTAGTTTCTTCTATTTTTCTAGTAATAGAAAAGTATGAACTTTGTCATAATGTTCAATAATTTTGTGCTTTCAAAAGCAATATTTTGTCACCAAAAGTAACTGGTAGAACATGCAAAAAGCTCTATCACAGGTTATGAGCTCAGTCTGTAACTGGTTGTTTAACCTGCAAGGTAGAAACCACAGCTTATAATTCCCAGTTTCTTAAATAAGTGTGTCAGACATCCTATCTCAAGTATACCTGCTTGGAAGGGGAAGCATCACTTTGAATGATCCCTCTGCTGAAGGATCAGTCATCGGTTAGTGGTGGGATTTGTGTCATTGTTATGTCTTTTCTATCTCTGTGAGGTACTGTATCATTCCCAAGCAAGGTTTAGTTTAGTTTATTTTTGTGTTTTGTGATTTTATTAACAAGTTGAAACTCTTTTTCTGTGAAATAACTAATAGAGCATTATCTTTTTTTCTAATTTTTCCAGTAACTGACATTTTCATTGCAGGTTCCAACATACATATAAAATCAGGTTGTGAATGTCCACAGAGAAGGAACTTAATTTCGTTAACTCAAGGCTTGCCCAATTTTACTGAAATTTAGTTCTGTATGTTATATTTTATTTCAAAGCACTGAAACTTAGAAATATTTTTGTGAGACATTGGTTTTATGTTAAAGAACAGAAATAAGAATCCCACAGTTACAGGATCATTATTCAGCTGTGAATCTGAAAGACGAAATAGCATTTTGAAGATGTCAGAGATACAATAAAATGCTTCTCAAATACACCTGAGAAAATACTATTTCTTTTGGTGCTAATGTTAGGCTGTGTGACTGCTTTTCATTATTAGGGACTGCACAAATAGTAAAAATAGAAGGAAGAATGAGAGGTGGACAACACAAGCAAACACCGCAAAAGAACCTGTTTCTGCTATGAAAAAAATGAAACTTTGTTGAACGTTCATCTTTCGGCACGACAATGATTTCAAACACAAGACCAAGGCTCAGAAACAAAAATGTGATTGTCCTTCAATGTCCTAGTCAAGGTCTTTATGTCAGTCTAATTAAGAATCTGTGGCACTATTTGAAAATTTCAGTGCACCAATGTCATCTTGTCAACTTGAACAACCCGGAGTATATCTGCCTGGAAGAAAGCGCCAGCATTACTGCAGAGCAGTGAGTAAGGGTGTTAATGTATATTCTTACCCCCAAAAAATTTAAACATGTCACTGCAACAAAGAGTTTTCAATTAAAAACAACACATCATACAATTTTGGTGTTGGATTTGCTATGTATATGCAATATAGTACAATTAAACACTGTACATAGACAGACAGATGATGAATTAAGCATTCATTTCACAAAGGCTGTCAGTCTGTATTCTAAAAAGGTGCTCTTCTAAGCCTGAGCTCCTGTATGTACTTACATTTATTACAAAAATCAATCTTTTACAAAGTGTAAACAGAAATGTTTAAATGTCCATTTCATTACAGTATACTTTATCTTTCTAAAAGCAGGTATAACTATTAAGAGATGAAATTGTAGTCTAAAACTAAAACTAAAGTGTGGGGTATTGTGGATTAATTAAACTCTTAATGGTTTCCATTTAATATGACACCGAGCATGAGATTAACATTTCATATGATCTGTAAATGAAAAGCACAGCTTAGTACCTGTATTTCGAGAAAGCAAAAAAAAGAGTAGTCATTATTTTAATTAAGCTAAATGCATTCTGTGCAATGGAAAATTGCTCCAATTGGCTGATACTGCTAATTAGTTTGCAACTTTTGTAGCAAACAAATGCATCTACTAATTGTTTTTAAGTACACTTTTTTGATCTGTTCAATTTGAAAAGCTTAATTTATAAATACACAGACTGCATTACAGTAAGTACTATGTAAGTGTGAACAAAAATTATAGGATGAGAATAAGGGAGAGAGCTGGCAACAATTTAAGGGGTGTGGGGGGGGGGATGAATTTGGTCTTATATTGCTCAAATAATAGAAGGCATCAGGTAATTCCACTGGGATAAAAGTGTTTTTCTATAGATCAGTTGGCAAAAACAGAGAAACAACATTTGACAACATGTTCCTAAACAGAGGGCAAAAACGTTCTTTATTTATCTGAAGTCTGGTTATACTTTAGTCAGTTAAAACAAATATGAATACGAGTTTTTAAAGACAACTGCCAGGAAAAAAATGTTATGTAAAGAAAACAATATTTGCTAATAAGAAATGGATGTAGTCAATAGACCTTTTATGAAAATGTGAAAGCATGATTTTCTTAGAGTGAATGATAACCATCCATCCATCCATTATCCAACCTGCTATATCCTAACTACAGGGTCATGGGGATCTGCTGAAGCCAATCCTAGCCAACACTGGGCACAAGGCAGGAAACAAACCCCGGGTAGGGTGCCAGCCCACCGCAGTGAATGATAACCATTAATAGCTAATCATTGAGTAATTCTATGCTTTTTAGTGCATGAAGAGTCAACAATGGTTATTGGATATTGGCAAAATAACAGAATTCCGGTGAATTACTCTTTGCTATAATTATGGTTAAACTCTCTGGCTTGAAAAGCAACTCGTAACCCTTACAATAGTCTTCCTTCTGTTTTTGATTCTATTTACAGTCTTTTGAAAATACTTTTTTGTTTTTGATCTTATTTAACATTGACTACTTTCAGTCAACAAGTTATTCAGCGAAAGTGTGTAAAGAAATACTACTGGGGCATCTTCATACTAATGGCAAAACGCATTTGTAATGCCTCACTGTAACTATGTTTGCTTTTTTTATCTTTCATAAAGTCAGAAGTTTTCTTTCTTTATAGTTTGTTTTTCTTTTAGTCATTTTGACTCTTTGAGACAGAGTTGCTTTTTGTTATAGTGTAATGTTAATCAATCAATCAATCAATCAATGAATCAAAGTTCTCTAACAAGACAAACGTCCCACTAAGAAGAAAAAAGTGGTATCTATCTATCTATCTATCTATCTATCACAGTACCTCCTGATTAGCTGTTTTAAACATCATAGCAGTTGATCTGAAACACCCGTTGGCAGAACATTAGCCAGGGCAGTCAGTTTGGAGAAAAGACTGGCAGGGAGTGTCTATGCTGCAGAGATGTGGAGCTGCTTTTCTGTTCTTGTAACTGGCATACTATTAGTTTCTTGGCATAAACATCTCTTCTGTGGCCACCATGTTGTGAAAGTTGGATGGGAAACAGCAGTCACCAAGAGCTCAGTTCATTCTATTATCACTTTTTTTCAGGGTATAACCACTTGGCCAGTTGGCAAACAAGATTTCTGGGCAGAAATATCAAGTAATTTTCCTCATCATTAATTAACAGCAAACTCGTGTAAGCTGTTTTCTTTTCCCAGATCACAAAAGATGTGATAGAAGAACCAGAATGTGCTAGGAACCGAATGTGTAAGGAACCTGATTTGAGGAGAACAGGAGGTTTGGGGAGATCTATGCAGTGCTTAAAAGTTTTGTCTTAATGCTTCTTGATTGGGTGAAGGCCAGAAGAATCCTAAGCCATATTCTACCACATCTTTCAGTGCATCATCCTTTAATTTATTGTGTCAAAATAACAGTGCAAAGCCACATCTGGTTGAAAAAGAGATTTTTTTTCTTGATTTAAGTGGAAAATTCCTCCTTTGGACCCTCTGTGATTTTTACGCATTCTTAATGAAGTTTCTTTTATACAACCAACCAATAATTTCCAAGCTAATTTGTGAAGGAAAAAAAAACAACAAAACAAAATTTATTTTTACAAACTAATATATGTAATTGACTCAGTTGATTCAGTAGAAGCAATATGATCATGTAAAGATGTTTTGAAATTTGATATTTCACCTGGCAGTTGTATAGCTTGCTGATATTGTTAAATCCTGGGAATCATATAAAGTCTTGGCCTTAGACACTACTCGACTAACCTTGTCAAGTTCCAGCTTTGATTAACATGACCTGGAGCATGTAAGGAGTAAAAGGGGATATTCTGTCTTAAATTTAATTTTCTAGTAAATCTCTTGTGTTTCTCTATGTAATACAGAACGCCTAAGAATGTTAGACACTTTCATTGAAAGATGTTCATGCTGCTAACATGCAAGATGTGGTAGACATCGTGAACATTATCAGTGGGCAATTAAATGAAGGTAAACATATTCACTATATTACAGAAAAATCGTTTCTGTCATTTTAGTCTTTAGAGAGATTAGCAGAGGAGTTGCAGAAAGTACAGACTTCTCTATTTTTAAGATGTCAGTTCGTGGTCAGTATGACCATGTCCAGGTTTTTTGTCAGATAAAGGTGACAATACTAACACACACCCTGGCCTATAAAAATGTATATGTTGTGTTTTGGCCAGGGTTCCTTCCCTGGCCTATGCTTTGTATAGTTTTCATCCATTTTTTCAGTTTTACTTATTTTGTATGATTATTTTTGTTAATATTGTTCTGTTCATTTATCATTTAGTCGATATGTTTAAGGTGTTACTGATTTTGTTATGTTTAAAAATATGCTTCTTCAAATGTCTTTATGTTTTCTGCATTTTGTGTGTGGTTCCCCAAAGGGCGGGGCTACACTGTCTTTCACAATTGAGGGTCTGTTCCCAGCCCCCTTAAAGGTTGACGGGTAATGCAGTATCCCCTTGTTCATTGAATGTGCTTCCTAAATAGTACTATTAGATTTTGTTTCTTTTTCAACTCTTTTTTGCTTCTGTCGTAGAATCTTGATTTAGTTTTTGGGACTTTTTTGCTGTTGGATTGCCAACTTCTTTTGCCTTTTTTCCACTCTTTTGAGCATTCCATTTTATTTTCAGATTTCATAGTGAATAAATCTTCAATTTTATAGATTTTTGTAAACTTTTTCACTACTCACAGCTGGAGTTTTTACGACACTCCCCCTGGAGGGACACTCCTTGAGCTTTTTAAAAGTTCTTTGCTATTCTTTTTACTTTAAAGGGCTGTTCTGCATTTTGAGGCTTTATCTGGATTAAAGCCTCCTAGTTGCCTAGAGTCAACTGGCGTGTAATTTTGGATCTTTTTTTGAAGGTCTCACTTACAAACTAATATATGTAATTGACTCAGTTGATTCAGTAGAAGCAATATGATCATGTAAAGATGTTTTGAAATTTGATATTTCACCTGGCAGTTGTATAGCTTGCTGATATTGTTAAATCCTGGGAATCATATAAAGTCTTGGCCTTAGACACTACTCGACTAACCTTGTCAAGTTCCAGCTTTGATTAACATGACCTGGAGCATGTAAGGAGTAAAAGGGGATATTCTGTTCTGATCTTATCAGTGGGCAATTAAATGAAGGTAAACATATTCACTATATTACAGAAAAATCGTTTCTGTCATTTTAGTCAAGTAAAACACATGCACGAAAGGTCTATAAGAAGAGCAGTGCACTATGAAGCAGTAGAAGTGGGACTAATGGAATTCTTATTCTTTTATTGTTTATCCCAATATTGTAAAACGATGGAACATTGTTTATGAAGCACCTAGTATTGTATCTTTTACTAAATATTAAGTTGTAACAACAGATTCCATTCCCATTCTTTCATGTTAAATTCCAAATATTAAAAATGTACAGACAGCATCTTGCAATGTGTTAAATAATGTAAAAAAAAAATACTAGACTAAAAAAAGAGTTGAATAGACAAAAAATATGATTTTGTAAAAAGCCCATCAGTACGTTTTCAACACCTATTTCTCTATCTTACCTTGTTTCCTCGATGTACACTGACTCAAGCACTGAAGCAGCATATTCCAAATTCTTTTTAAGGTCTACGACTGAAGCCTCCCCTCTTTCCAGTTGTTTAACCAAACATCGCAACCTGAAATACAAGAAATGAAATGTTAGTATACATGTTTATTATTTATAAAGAAATTATCCACATTCACATTTTCATAACTTCACTTTTCCAATAGAGGGTGGTGGAAACCAGAAACCCACTATGTGGTGTAATAAACAAACTGGGACAGGAAGCCATTCCATCAGAGGGTAAACTCACACATGCAAACACCTACATAAATAAACTTATATAACTGCATCATGTTGATGTAGTGGTGTTTCACCAAATGTAGAATCTGACCCTACCCAATGCCAACACCATGCCACACCAGTGAACCTAGAGAATCAGCCGTGCTATTAACTGTTTTAAAGAAGCCATTGAGAGTTGTATTTTGTGTGTGTTTTTTTGGTTTGTATTTTTCTTCTCTTTTATGCAAAACTTTTCTATTATTGTAGAATACTTTTCTACAATAGTTTACTGTTAAACTTAAGAAAGAATATGAAATAATGCTAATGAATAGGCAATGAGGTTTCAGAATATTTTATCCAGATAGAATATCATTTATACCAATGTTCAGTCCAAAAATAAACTACACACATAACAAATTTTAAATAAGCAAACAGTAAAAAAAATCATAATAAGCATCATAAGTAAATAGTCTAAAAAGCACTGCAAGACAATGGATAGCAAATCAAACAGACAGAATAAACCATTAGCTCTGTTCATTATAACTAGGTGCCAGAGAAGATGATGAGTTTGCATTTATGCAGTGAGTTTGGGGCATGAGTTACTCATGCAATGAAAACTGGATCAGCTTGTAAAGCAGTAACTTTCTCTTTCAAATCTGAGTATCTCACTTGTATTTCACCTTTATATTGTTCTGTTAGGCAAGAAGAATACTAAAACAAACTCAGTTTAGAAGATTATTATTTAAGTCATTCATCATGCCAAAAACATCTTTAACTGAACATCATAACCACTAAAACGCATCTTACTATACTACATCTTGGAGAAACACGATAAACTGATGTTCACAATGCTAAACAGAAAGTCAAATACCATTATTAAAATCTGTATAACTTATGCTCACACACTGATATCATGTTAAACAGAAATTTTCCCTGATTGGTAGGTGGTGGAAATGACAACTACAGGAATGATGATTATGAAAGAGTGCTCAATTGAACAAATATAGGCTGAGAAAGTTATTGAGTACAGAATGTATCAACAATGTTTTGAATATAGTATAAATATGGTAGTAGGAAATGTGAGGTATTGCCCACCAATAGAACAAAAACGTGACCAGGAGGTGGAAGAACAAAAGGATCAGAGGGAGTCGTGGTCAAGAACAGACAAAAATGATTGAAATCCAAGAGTTAAAATAGTACTTGACAGAAACCCAATACACAAAAATAAGAATCAAAGACAAGATAATAATCAAGTAGTTCTAGCACTAAATTCTATCCATCCATTACCCAACCCGCTATATTCCAAGTACAGGGTCACGGGGGTCTGCTGGAGCCAATCCCAGCCAACACAGGGCGAAAGGCAGGAAACAAACCCCGAGCAGGGCGCCAGCCCACCACAGGCACTAAAGTCTTATTTGAAAAGAGAATGAGGCAAAGGCAAGGCAAGCATTGTGGCTAAGAGTTGCTACTTTTTATAGGCAGGGTACAATCACAACATGTCACATGACCATATAACTGATAGCGAGTATAGCATCCAAAGACAATATCCCAAACTGGCAACATTGTTTCAAAAACAGAATAGAAAATGGTGCCACCAGAATATCAGTATAATATTATAAAAAGTGTAAAAACCAATGAAATGAACACAAAAGGTACACAAAAATAGTATTAGATTTCTACACATGGCAGAAAAAACATTGATTACAAATGTCATTAACTATGTGATAAAGCAACTTTTATGAGTGTATCCCTTTGAGTCTTTTAGAAACTCCATCCATAGTGAATATTCACAGTAAAAGACTCATTTCTCTTCAATTAAAGTAAACCTTTATGAACTAATTTTGTGTGGTACTGAGTATTTACAGAAATGAAGTGAGTGTTAAATATAAATGAAGTTTATTCTTGTTTCTGCCCGTGTTATTACTCATATTACATTACTCCCACATAAAACTCCATAACTGCCTTTGTAATGTAACTTTAACCAGGTTTACAATTAGCAGTACTCAGCTTAATGACTCAGCAGCCGGGGGAAAAATATTAGCCTTACTTAATGGTGTGTCATTGTCCCCCTCTGAATTCTACACTCTGGAAAATGAAGAGCTCACAGTAATTAACACTGCCTATTCTAGTTTATTTAGAACCTAATAACTATTAATTTAGGCATACTGTACCGAATTAAAATACGTTTTTTCAGTACAACATTGACCAATATATTTTATTTTGCTTTAATATTGCATCTATTCACAATATTTTAAAATTCCTACATATCTTGATACACTCTATTTTTCTATTTTAGTTGGAGGTGTTTGTGGTGGCCAACTTATACCCCTTGAACTGGAGCAGAGTTTCACCAGTGAAAATGACTGTAGTCCTGCAGGTGCAAAAGAGAGCAGGCCATGAACTGTTATAGTGTTATTACAGGCTGGTGTTTTCCATTTTTTTTTTTTAACCTCTCTTTAAATGTTTTACTTCCTTCTACATGGTTGTTTGGTTTGCTGCTGAATCTAACACTGTCAGTTAAATTTAAAACAGAGGATTTTTAAAAAATATTTAAATTATTTCAAATCTTTTTGTGACATTGCCATAGTGTTGCTATTTACTGACGACCAGAAATGCATCATCATCATCATAACAGCATAAAGGTCTGGTCTTGCATTTCCTGATCATCTGAGATTGAAGATACCAATTTCAAATCAGTTAGTGCATGCTTCTTATTTTACCAAATCAAGTTCTTGATTCTTCCTATAATGGTTTTATTTTGGTGACAGATTCTTTTGACTCCATGGAAATAATCTTTCGTTTGATTTTTGACTAGGGTTCACCTTTTGTCTGCTCATCTCTTAACATTCCTTCCTCACTGGCATCAGCACAACTGGGAGTCAAGCTGGTTATCATTATCTTAAGTGGTACATGAGCACCAGGCGTGATGAAGGGTCATGTCTCAATCTGTTTTCTAACAATAGGAAGACACTATTGCTCACTGTCCTGAAAATCAAAATTCTTTATCTGAGAAGGTGTAGCTGGAAGTGTACACTGAAAGAATAAACCTTTGAAGTTCAAGTGAGTTTTGACTGACAATTCAAGCTTTGCATATGTCCAAAAAATAAAAGAAGGCAGATTTTGCATGGACTTCTGTCATCAGCAATTACAGAATACCACATACTAATTATCTTCCATTAGTCTAAGTATACTGTAGGAAGAACTATTAAACATATGTGAAACCACAAAACAAAATCAAGAAAAATGAATATGCAGGAACTTTAAAGATTTTTTATTCCAAATGGGCATTCTCAACTTATAACAAACTTAAGTTGAAGACGTCAGTCAGTCATTTTCTAACCCTCTTATTCCTGAAGAGCGTTGTGAGGGCTGCTGGTGCCCTTCCCAGCCAGCACAGGGCACAAGGCAGAAACAATTCTCTGGACAGGGTGCCAGTCCATCGCAGGGCAAACACACACACACCAAGGATATATTAATGTGTTGCCAATTCACATAACCTGTATGCCTTTGGACTGTGGAAGGAAACCAACACAGACACTGAGAGAACATCCAAACTCCATGCAGGGAGGACTGAAGATGCAAACCCTGGTCTCCTTACTGTGAGGCAGCAGCCCTACCACTGCATCACCCTGAGTTGAAGAAATGGATTTGAAAAATGAATGAAAGTAGCATACTGAAGAGTTTTTAGTATGGTTTAAATCTTTATTATTATTATTAGGATTATATTCTAATCTTTATTAAATATAATTTAAAGACTGTTCTTTATGTGCAAAAACATCTTTCATTAACATAAGCAGCTGATATGAAAGAAGTTTAAAAGAAATGAACACGGTGACCTCTGCACTCACTAGCCACATTTGTTAAAAATCATTAAAGCTACGGATGAAGATCTTATAGATTAAAACATTGCTCTGAAAGACAGAAGAAGTAAAACAATTTATTTTTAATTGAAAGTTAATTACTCCAAATTGACAGTTCCAGTCAGGAAAATGATATGAAAGAAAATTACAGAGCATAACATTTAAATAATGCTGTCCGAGGCAAAGTACATTTTGCTGCCCTTATCCTTACTAGGCACAAAGATACACTTAATCCACATACACCTTGCTAACAAATGCAAAAATACGAAATATACTGGATTCAGAACACAATACTCCCAGTATAAAATACATCATTGTAACAGCGAACAAAATAATAAATATTAATATATATATTTGGAAAAAATGGAAAACAGCTTTAAAGCAATAAAACACACAAAATGGACATTAAAACAATGAAGTGTATACATTGGTAACTTTAATTTATTTACTACAAAACTGCATTTGTTAGTCGTTTACTCTTGTGTAACAAGACCTTAACATATGCTTCTTTTGGTGTTAATGACATCTTTGTACAGTGTAGTATTTGATATCCTGGTAAATCTACTTATGGATATGAAGGATTTACAGGTCTTACACTTAATTATGAAGTATCAAGAGGCATAATGCATGTTTCACTTAAGCTACCTCTGACCATTTCAAAGAGAAATAATTTTATTGGGTCACTTTGCACAGATGAATACACTAAAGAGGCATTTAACAGACATGCAAGTGACACCATAAAAACATCCCAGAAATTCATACAATTCTACAAAACGACATAATCACTATACACAGCATGTTATGTGAAAATAAGAAAAATGAACAACATCAAGCTGCAACACATAACTTTGAAGTGGGCCTTTGCTGGTTTGATTTTCAAACATTTGCAGTGTGGCAAAATTGTGTGATCTGCGATATGCACGATTTTACATTTTTAAAATGAAAATATTTTCTCACAGTTTTTAAAGTTATTACATGAATAAGGAATCAAGTATGTACTGTACAGTATGTAACTCACCAGGTTTATAATTGACTAATTTTTTTGTATTATTTTGTAATGTTAAAAAAATCCTATTGCAAGAAAATCAACTATCTTGCCTCCTCACCCCAGACACCATCCCAGGTTTAAAAGTCAAATTACATTTACAGCCATGACCCTCTGAGTCCAAATAAATACTTTTCTTTTCATGGCTAACTGATTTATCGAGGTAAAGACTATATTTGTGCATTTGCATTTGTAATCGGCTAAAATCTGTGTTTTAAAAAAAGGAAAATGTCTGGGTTTTTTTTAGAAAAAAAAAAAGTGTGAATAATAAACATAAAAGTCAATAGTTGGAGAGGCAATGTTTGAGACTGGGATGAAAAGGCAAATTTCCTGAGTAATGCTGTTACAGGTTTTTTGTTGATAGCCATCTACAGGACATAGACATTTACCTGTCTCACAAAAGACTCATCTGCTTTGAAGATAAAACTGCTTTAATTGCTATATCATAAACAAACTGTACTGTGATGAACAAACTGATGGATTCCTCGGGGTATGTCTGCATGTAGTTGGTCTGAAAATGAATGTGTTTTGGGGATATTGGTTTCTAATCAACATATAGTGGTATATGTACTTCTTGATAGTTAGCAACAGTACTGATGTTTAACACTAGAATTACCAAAGCCTACGTAAAAATTCATAAATCCGGCCCAGCTTAAAACAGGTTCACTCCTCTCATTCAGTGTCTTTTGTCCTGTAAATGTGCCAATAAAGACAAGCAGCAAGCAGCCTACTATTCCATCCGCCAAACCACCGCAGAACGTGCACAATGTTCTCCCAGCTCATGCCTTGATTGATTATCTGGGAGTGAAGTGCAGGAGTTTTAGAGTGGAAATAATAGATTGTTATTTGGAACACATGCATTTTATGTGTGTTCTGTTTCTACAATAATATGTGTAAACACATTTGTAAAACAGAAACGTTTTTCATATTTTATTAATAATTGACAAAATTTAGGCCTAAACTATATAATGTGTGAAGCTTGAAGTCCAAAGATCAAATAAACACTTTCACAAAAGGTTCAAGGATAATACAGCAGCTTCCGTGGCATAGCGCTAAGATTTGCTGACTTGTAATCAAGAGTCCCTGGATCGATCCTCACTGCCTCCCGTATTTGCCATTTTCAGTAATGAGCTGCTCTTATTGTTAATATTATACAATAAAGACATACATTTGGTTTGCATCTGTAACAACCGGTGTACATTTGTAGTACTTGTAAAAGTTACCTTTTTTTCACTTTTATTCACTAAGTCACGATAACGATACATACTACCGTCCCCCCATCCCAGGGATCTGACACTGTTACTTTTTATTTGAAACTGGGAATAACTGTAGATGTGAGTGGTATTTTGAGGCAATGGAACTGGACATTCTCTAATCTGGTTGGTTAAAAGCTGACACACAAATGCTGGTAAATCTGCCTTCTTCGTATCTCACTGTCACTTGATTTTTTTTTAATTCAGTTTTATTGAGTGTTCCAGATCACACAGAATTAGTATGCACCTTATGGTCCATGATGTCAAAGCCTGTCCGGCACCGTGGAGCTTGATTGGCATTTGCCATAGAATACCAGAACTGGCAGGTCCATCACTGGTGCCCTGTGCTTTTCACAGATAAAAGCAGGTTCACCTGGAGCACATGTGACAGACCTGAAAAGGTCTGGAGAAGCTGTAGAGAATGTTATGCTGCCTGTAACATCGTTCAGCAGGACCGGTGAGATGGTGGGTCAGTGATGGTCTGGGGAGGCATATCCATGGGGGGACACACAGACTTCTTCAGGCTAGATATCAGCACCTTGACTGCCATTAGGTATCGGGATGAAATTGTCAGACCATATGCTGGTGCAGAGGGTCATGGGTTCCTCCTGGTGCACGACAATGCCCGGCCTAATGTGGCGAGAGTCTGCGGGCAGTTCCTGGAAGGTGAAGGAACTGATACCATTGACTGGTCCCCATGCTCGCCTGACCTAAATCCAATAGAACACCTCTGGGACATTATGTTTTGGTCCATCTGACGCCATCAGGTTGCACCTCAGACTGTCCATGAGCTCAGTGATGCCCTAGTCCTGATCTGGGCAGTTCCTGGAGGATAAAGGAACTGATACCATTGACTGGTCCCCATGCTCGCCTGACCTAAATCCAATACAACACCTCTGGGACATTATAGGCGCTTTTCCACTGCATAGTACGGCACAGCACGGTTCAGTACAGCTCACCTTGGTTCGGCTCAGTTCGGCTCGGTTTGCGTTTCGACTGCAGTTTAGTACCGCTTTAGAGTGGGCGGGATTATTCACGTGTCGTTATAGTTGCGCCGCCTCTACTGCCGTGACACCGTGGAACTTTTACAACAACACGCAGACAATGACAACACTTTAGCTCGACGACGCGCAAGGGTAAGCATCTAAAAAAAGTACATCGCTAGCTAACTTTTATCACTGTTGCAAAGCATAAAATGAACTTAACTGCCAGTGTAACATTATAATGCTGATTCTGTATATTACAGATCTTCCACATTTTGCAAAAAAGTCGCCGCAACAGACCATCTGTTTGGACATTTAACCGTGCTTCAGAGTGGTGGGATGTGATTGTTCCCGGTTATACAAACACTCAGTGGCTGGAGAACTTTTGAATGTCTGAATAAACATTCATCCACTTATGCAACACACTGCGTCCAGCGATGGAGAGACGGGACACAAACTTCCGCGTGTGTGTACCTTTAAAGAAAAGAATAGCCAGTGACGCAGTAATGACGATTTTCTCCGGCCAATCAGTGAACAGCAGAGTTTACACGTCACGTTTTGGTAATGGTCCGGCACGCTTGGAACCTCGGCTGAGGTGGTACTAAAAAAAGGACCAGGTACCAGGTACTGTTCCCAGTGGAAAACCCCCCAAAAGTGAGCTGAACTGAACCGTGTCGTGCCGTACTATGCAGTGGAAAAGCGCCATTTGTTTTGCTCCATCTGACACCATCAGGTTGCACCTTAGACTGTCCATGAGCTCAGTGATGCCCTAGTCCAAATCTGGGAGGAGATCCCCCAGGACACCATCCATCGTCTCATTAGGAGCATGCCCTCATGTTGTCAGGCATGCATACAAGCACTGGGGGGGCATATAAACTACTGAGTATGATTTTGAGTTGCTGCAATGAAATTTTGGCAAAATGGACTAGCCTGCCGGATCATTTTTTCACTTTGATTTTCGAGGTGTCTTTGAATTCAGCCCTTTGTAGGTTGATCATTTTCATTTCCAGCAAACGATGTGGCAACCTTTCATTCCTAACACATTACCCAGACCATATCGGTATAGATATCCAGCATTTTTTTTTTCCCATTTAGATCTGATATGTTTTCAAAGTGTACCTCTAATTATTTTGAGAACTGCCTTAATTCTACATGGCATTGCTTCAACAAGGTGCTGAAAGCATTCTTTAGAAATGTTGGCCCATATTGATATGATAGCATCTTGCAGTTGATGGAGA
Source organism: Polypterus senegalus (assembly GCF_016835505.1). NCBI lineage: Eukaryota > Metazoa > Chordata > Cladistia > Polypteriformes > Polypteridae > Polypterus > Polypterus senegalus. The sequence continues at coordinate 102,121,447 of NC_053158.1, read as the reverse complement.
TTTGTGGGATGCACATCCAGGGCAGACACGGGGAGAACATGCAAACTCCACGCAGGGAGGACCCAGGAAGCGAACCCAGGTCTCCTAACTGCAAGGCACTGTGCCGCCCCAGAAGTAATACACCTCTGGTTAAATCAGAAAAAAAAAATCAAGTATGATATAGTTTCTGATTATAATGAATGCTTCATTTATGCTTTTTCCGCACCTTACCACTGTGGCTACCCTCTGAAATAACAGTAGCTTGTACACTGCCATAGGATCCCCTAGGTCTGAGGCCGGTAACACATTGCTAGATAGTTTTGAAACAAGAAAAAGGTAAAACAAATAAAGTAAACAAATGTTATAAATAGGCAGAAAGTGTGTAGTAAACTGTAACACAAAAGCACAAGCCTATCTGTTCATTCTTCACAATAGACTCAGAATGTGATCCTAAGAAATTCAATGACTCGGTATTCCAAAAGTTAAAACAAACATACAAAATGTATTATCAAACTCTTTAACCAAACGTCTTTGAAATTATTTAAATTCAATAATTTCTATTCAAACTAGGAGGCTCCACCCCCTGCTCGCTTCGCTCGCCTACCCCCAGGTTTGGTTTACCAGATACACAATTTAAAGAGATTGTTATTTTCATGGGAATTGTTACATATGCATTATTTTCTCTTTTACTTTAAAACTTTTGTAAAAACAATACTTGTCTTTTATTTCCGGCCCCAGGCGTGGTTAAATCTCTTCCTCGCAGGATGTATAACGCTGCTCGCGTTGTGAATGGGGAGGCGGATGAACACATGCTAAGGAGAAGCAGTTGGATCATCTGCTGGCTTGTTCCGGCTGCTGGCGAGCTGTGTATTCTGCTTGTCACGCTGCACGTCGATCATTTAAAAGCCTGTACAGCAGCTGTCCTTTTGCCACTTCGTGTCTCTGCTGCTCATGTTGGGGGGGTTTGGCTTTTTGCATGCTAAGGAGTAGCAGTCAGATCATCTGTTGGCTTGCTGCTGCTGGCCAGCTGCGTCTTCGGCTTGTTGCTTGTCATTAATTTAAGAGCTGGGTGCACATAAAGCGTGTCTGCCAAAAGTATTTCAACAACTGCTAGGTTAGATGTCCGTGAACTTGTTTTAAATGTTGTCTCACTGCCTTGTCTCGTGTGATGCTAAAGTGTCTCTCACAGGATGTCAAATTGTCTTCCGAGAAGGTCCAGGAAGATCATGTCTTTTCTCCCTAGTCTCCCTTCAAAGATTTTTTTTTAATAATAGATACACATTTACATAGAAGACTGAATGGAGCAGAACAAATACTCTGATCAGCTCAAGTAAACACCAAACACATTTAAAGATCTCAAATACACAATCAATCACAATTCAGTATTACTGTTAATTGAAGTTGTTTTTTGGTTTACATTTCAAGATTTAAAAATTTTTGTGTGGCTTTGACCTCATCTACCTTTATTTGTCTTAAAAGATATCTTTTGCCAGCAGCTTAATTTTATTTATTTATTTATTTATTTTTTGTTTCTTTGCTCTAACTGACAAGGTAGATTATCGCAGCTTGGTTATAGCCTGTGTATACGTGTTTAATATGCTAGCAGCACAGACCTTATTTTCTTCTAACAGTCAAGCCTAAATTGCTTGTGGGAAAACACAGATTGCACAATGAAACAGCATAAACACAAATACCAATCATGTCTTTGAAGCCTTTGGGAAATAGGCACAATGCTGTCACAAAGCAAGTGAGCATCTGAGCAGCAATGGCTTACTAGCAGCTAACACATCCCGTCAATTTCTTTTACTTTGCTTCCCAGCTATGCTTCATAGATAAACGATAAATAGTCTGTTTGCCAACCTCTACCCTGCATTAATAAAAAAAAACCCTTGATTTCTTATTCTTTTCTCAAAAGCCACAACGTTTAATCAGCATTTTTTTGATGGCTGCTGTAATGGCAGAGATCTTGACATCTTATTTTCCTTTTCAGCAGTCACATTGTTCCATTCTTTATAAAAGTAGAGTGTGTCTGGGTTCAGTGTTATTTAATATGAAGAGGTAACAACAAAGTGTATTAAATCAAACAAATATAACAATAGCAGGATTATTAGAATGATATAAACTAAAACCTGCCCAATCTTCTGCAAGCATGGTCAATGTAAATGTCATTTATGTAATTTTGGTATTATCACCTTGAACACATTTTTAAAAAAAATCTTGCATTAGTCACATAGCCACAACTGCTTTGTTTTTTAACCTGCTGATGCCTGTTATAGTATATATAGCATTGCAACAGTAATATAAAAAAAAATTAGGCTATGTAATGCTTGAAAGTACATTGCATATTGTCATAGAATACATGGGTTGGCTGGCATCCCAGCCGTTCGAGCTTGATAATGGAAGGGTGGAATGAGTTTGCCTCCTTGGACCATGTGATCCCACAGCACAATATGTGGCAACAACTCTCTGGTGGGTCTACTGTGTGTACATCTGCAAGTCTGCGTGGGAAATGAAGATTCAATAGGCAGCCCTGCTGGGTTGTGTGGGATCTGGAGGGAGTGGCTGTCCCCTGTTCAGGGAAGTTCTGCCTAACCCAGAAGTGCTTCCTGAGTCTGACATAAAGGAGACTACTCTGCTTCACCCGAGGCAGTTGGTGTCAGGTGCAAAGCAAAAACAAAGCTTGTCTGGAAGAGTGGAAAGGAAAAGTTTGAAGAAAGATAACTTAAGCTACCTTTTGCTTTTCTTTCTGACCCCTTGGTGTTAAGCTCATGATTTTAATATACTTGTAATTAAATCCTCCGGGGTTGACTAAATACAGGATATCTCAGATAGATAATAAAAAAGGCTAAATAACACCTGTGCCAGCGGAGCACTGTCAGAAATGTCCATCTCTTGTAACGGATGAGACCAAACTCCAAGAGCCTTTCTGATACTCTCAAATGGCCACACACCAAAGGCCAATGAACCTGAGAAGCAGAATATGTTTATATTTATATATATAAATATATAAATATAAACATATTTTATATAAATATATAAAGTTCATTGTAACATGTAACACGTTTACTTGTACCAGAAATCATGTCTGGATTATTGTGTCTGGAGTTTGGGGTCCTGCTATACTCCCTACTGTCTACAATACACACTACAATATTCATACTTTATATACCTTAAATAGGAACAAATAAAATACCATCTAAAAATATTTATATATAACTCAGGGGCTTCAACCCCTGCTCGCCTCGATCGCCAACCCCAGCTGGGCACCCCCCGGCCTGCACTATGCGCCAGCCACTTCGCATCTCTGCTGCTCACATTGTGAAGAGGGGGACTGAATACACCCCAAGGAAACGCAGTCGCTCCTCTGAAACCCCCTCATAAACGATGATAAAATGGGAAACATATACAGTTGTTTTTTTACCCCCTCTTTGCTTGATCAGCTGCTGGATTGCTGCTACACCGTGCTGCATGATCTGCATCTCATGCAGTGCTTTGAACATTTAAAATCCTGTACAGCAGCTGTCCTTTTGTCTTACTGCCTTGACCCTCTTCCCCCCCAAACATCTTCTGCTCCTGTTGGGGTTCCCGCTACCGAGGCGCGTCCCTATGAAGAGGAGGATTTTCTATTCTTTTAATTAACTGTCCCCTCCGACTACACACAGAGCTCGATTCACTCCTGAAAGAGACTTATGTTTGTTTGAAGTGTCTGAATAACATTTCTGCCTCTAAAATCTCCTGTGTATCTGTGAAATTGTGGATTTCACTTACCTAACCGTAACCCTAATTTCACTTTCATCAAAAAACAATTTTTTTAATTCTGTCCGGATACGCCTCTTCATTGGGAAAAAACACTACTTTTCCCCGATTGCAACACGAATTAGACAATCTACAAGTCTCCGACTTAAAGTTTAAATCCGAACAATATATTTGATCTGTTTTCGGTGTTCCGTTATTTCACCTAGTAATAATTTCCATTTGTTTGCGCTAATGTGATCTTTACTATAATTTTTTTGGAAACTTTCAAATTTTCGTACTTCCATTATATTTAACCTGCTCTGCATGTATATCGCGGCAACATATTTGAATTCTTTACGACCTTGTACTTTGTCATCTACTCTTTGTCTCACGAGACATGAAAGTGTCTCTCTGAGAAAGTCACGTCCCAAGATTTTTTTATATAATAGAGAGATACGCTGCTGTGGCTGTTCATTTGTCTGTCCAGGAATTTAAATCACCTGTAGCTCGCAAACCGTTTGACCTATTGACCTGAAATTTACATATACTACGGGATGTCTACAATCCACTTTTGGGGTGATGATTGACCTCCGAGGTTATTCCTCTTTTTATTTTAATTTTATTTTATTGTAGAATCAACTCCCGGCAGCGGCCAGCAGGGCAGCTGTGCAGCGCATGTGTTTGGGTGCTGTTCTCATCCCTACCACCTGCGCCGTCACTTCCCCTACCTCTTCATATTTTAAATCATTCTTGGCACAGATTGAAAACTTAAGTGCCAGCTTAAGTGAAAAATGAAAGAAAACGTACTGAGTAATTCCAACACGAACACTTACTGAATCAGTTTTAACCCAAAAAGATGCCGACGAAAGAAGAGAAGAAGTGGGCCGCTAGGGTGGAGCAAAGAAGAGCTGCTCAGGAAGCAGCAAGCGCATCAACCTCTGAGTAAATGAATGCTAAACGTACAGAGAAAGGGTATGTAAAACTATGAATGCTCAAGTCACTGGCATTTTAATATCTGTATATTTTGTTTATTTATATTAATAGGTTGAATCAAATATACACGTGTGTAAGCTATAAAGTACTTTCACATACTATAGGTGCCTTTAAAAAAAGGAAGATAATTCCTTAGCAGTACCAGACAGTGTGGTTACCTCCCTCAATGTCCATCTATTAAAACACTCTAATTAAAGAAATCACCTAAAACATTCATGATTTAATAAGCTTTGAATCATTTATCATCTTAAGGAGTTGCACTTTCAGCTGCACGGTACAAGATCTGCTAACTAAAATAAGACACAGTAGTACATTTATGAGGAACTAGTAAAATGTGAGTGACAAACATATACCACTTTAAAGTGCATAGAATACTTCAGCGTTTCTCAACCTTTAAGTATTTGCGACCCGAGTTTTCATAACAGTTTTAATCGCGCCCCCCCTAACATTTTTTTGAAATGCAGATGCATATTTTATTATACCTACTTAACTTTTATCGACATTTATCTAACTCTATATTTATTGTTCTAGTATCAGAATGTAGTTTAAGTTAATTTGTTTTGGTTTCAACAGATTTTTTTAAATATTTTTGATTCTCGTGCCCCCCCTTTTTGTTACTTCGCCCACAGGTTGAGAACCACTAGAATACTTAACTTTTTGACTTTTATTTCAAGACAAAATGTATGTTTCATTAATCTTTCTTGCTTTTTACTCCCCTGATATCAGTTATTAAACTTCCATTGTTGAGTTCCTCCCACCTCTGGGAGAGTCCTCGAAATGGCGAATCAGAACTCTGAACCTTTACACAACTGGTCAAGAGTTGATTTTAGCCTTATATCTGATGCTGCTGAGACACATTATGGTGTTCATGACAAAATTTTAGGTAAGTTAGGTTCGCTACACATTTTAGCAAAAAATCTAATGTATGGCCTTATGCTGCAATATGCATGATGAAAGGTAAACTTTTCTTTCTATTCCAGAAGAAACAGCGATCAGTCTTGAAGACTCAGACAGCATCTCAATAATATATTAAAACATTAAAGTCTCTTCCTTTCAAAGATCCTAGGGTACGGTGGGTATGGGATCTTTCACTTATTATATCAGAAAAGGAGTCGAAGGCAGCCATACACAGAATACACTCTAGCTCTATATGTGCAAAACACTCAATCATTCATCTTGAAATCCCTCATCAATCATATTTATCTAATTTAAAATTGTTCAAAATGTACCCAGGGTAAGATCCAACCTGCAAACATTGCAGTCTAGCTCCAACTTCACTAGCACACAGACTTATCATGCTCAACTGGAAGAATCCCAACCCTCCTTTTATAAGTCAGTGGGTAACTGATGTTTTAATTGTAAAAAAATCTAACTCTAACTTAAAGTATCTGTTCAAAACTTTAAAAAAAAAAACTAGGGGGCTTTGCCCTCTGCTCACTTTGCTCTCCCACCCCTTAACCCTCTGGGGCGCACTACACACCAGCTACTTCACATATTTGTCACTCATGTTGTGAAGAGGGGTACTGAGCACACGCTAAGGAGATGCGGTCGGATCAGCTGCTGGCTTGCTGCTGCTGCTGCCGTGATGTGTGATCTGCATGCTGTTCAGCACTTCGAAAATTTAAAAGCCTGTACAGCAGCTGTCCTTTTGTCTCACTGCCTTGTCTCGCTGGACGTTAAAGTGTCTCCGAGAAAATCACGTCTCATCTCCTTCCAAGCCTTCCAAGATTTTTTTTTATAATAGAGAGATAGCAAGATCTAATTAGTAAAATTTCGAATAAGGATTTATATCAGGGAAAAAGGACATTCTCCCTTCTTTGTTGATTTTAAAGATTTGCTCTTGCTATATCCTCTTCTTCTCTTGGGTGGGTGTTGAAATCTGTTTTCTTAAGTTCAACTTGATTGTATGTAATGGTACCTCTTTTATTGTATAACTTCAAATAAATAAAAAAAAGAAAAAACAAAGATAAACTCATCCAGCACCAATGCCTTTCAGAAATACCTTTCATAAAGTACAGGATCACACAAATATAGAAAGGAATACTGGGGCTAGTGTTTTCTCTACACGGACACCTGCATATTCCACTTCCAGAAAATGGAAAATGGTTCCATGCTTTTAGATCTGCATTTTCTGCTATAAATTCATTTACATTATATACATGCAACTTGCCTGGTTTCCTTTTCTGTGAGACAAATCTAATCAAATGTATAAGTCTGCAGTTTCCAAAGTTCTAATTGCAAAACATCTCACAAATTAACTTTCGGTCTGTTCTGTGTATTGTATTGTATTGACCCCCTTCTTTTTGACACCCACTGCATGCCCAACCTACCTGGAAAGGGGTCTCCCTTTGAACTGCCTTTCCCAAGGTTTCTTCTATGTTTTTCCCTACAAGGGTTTTTTTGGGAGTTTTTCCTTGTCTTCTTAGAGAGTCAAGGCTGGGGGGCTGTCAAGAGGCAGGGCCTGTTAAAGCCCATTGCGGTACTTCTTGTGTGATTTTGGGCTATACAAAAATAAATTGTATTGTACACTCACCTAAAGGATTATTAGGAACACCATACTAATACGGTGTTTGACCCCCTTTCGCCTTCAGAACTGCCTTAATTCTACGTGGCATTGATTCAACAAGGTGCTGAAAGCATTTTTTAGAAATGTTGGCCCATATTGATAGGATGGCATCTTGCAGTTGATGGAGATTTGTGGGATGCACATCCAGGCTCCCGTTCCACCACATCCCAAAGATGCTCTATTGGGTTGAGATCTGGTGACTGTGGGGGCCATTTTAGTACAGTGAACTCATTGTCATGTTCAAGAAACCAATTTGAAATGATTCGAGCTTTGTGACATGGTGCATTATCCTGCTGGAAGTAGCCATCAGAGGATGGGTACATGGTGGTCATGAAGAGATGGACATGGTCAGAAACAATGCTCAGGTAGCCCGTGGCATTTAAACGATGCCCAATTGGCACGAAGGGGCCTAAAGTGTGCCAAGAAAACATCCCCCACACCATTACACCAGCCTGCACAGTGGTAACAAGGCATGATGGATCCATGTTCTCATTCTGTTTATGCCAAATTCTGACTCTACAATTTGAATGTCTCAACAGAAATCGAGACTCATCAGACCAGGCAACATTTTTCCAGTCTTCAACTGGCCAATTTTGGTGAGCTCGTGCAAATTGTTGCCTCTTTTTCCTATTTGTAGTGGAGATGAGTGGTACCCGGTGGGGTCTTCTGCTGTTGTAGCCCACCCGCCTCAAGGTTGTGCGTGTTGTGGCTTCACAAATGCTTTGCTGCATACCTCGGTTGTAATGAGTGGTTATTTCAGTCAAAGTTGCTCTTCTATCAGCTTGAATCAGTCGACCCATTCTCCTCTGACCTCTAGCATCAACAAGGCATTTTCGCCCACAGGACTACCGCATACTGGATGTTTTTCCCTTTTCACACCATTCTTTGTAAACCCTAGAAATGGTTGTGCATGAAAATCCCAGTAACTGAGCAGATTGTGAAATACACAGACCGGCACCAACAACCATGCCACGCTCAAAATTGCTTAAATCACCTTTCTTTCCCATTCTGACATTCAGTTTGGAGTTCAGGAGATTGTCTTGACCAGGACCACACCCCTAAATGCATTGAAGCAACTGCCATGTGATTGGTTGATTAGGTAATTCATTAATGAGAAATTGAACAGGTGTTCCTAATAATCCTTTCGGTGAGTGTATTATCTGTTTCTCCTCTGTATTTTTTACAAGCATGATTATGATATTTGACCCTCTCATAACCCTTGTGGAGCTCTTATTTTTATACTCTCTCTCTCCTAATTTAGGTGCTTCTGTGGGTTTGTTTAATTGCATTATTTTCACTATTCAAATGGCACACTTTAAATCTGGTAAGTTTCTAAGCAATGCAGATGTGCACAGATGCAGCTTGCATTAACAACTTCATAGCTAGCATTCAGGGGTGCCATGTCAGTACTGGGACCTAAAGATAAAATGCAGTGAAGGGTAATCTTATTCTTGCTAAACCTTGGTAACAGGGCCGTCTTAACGCATGGGCATGCTAGGCAGTTGCCTGGGGCCCCCACAAGCATAGGGGCCCCATTCTAGTCTATGTATGTTGTGACTTGCAAAATGGTTGTTTAGGTAGAGGCCCCAGTTCACTGCTTTGCCCTGGGGCCTATAATGCTATTAAGACGGCCCTGCTTGGTAACCCAGTTTTAAGCCCTAATGCACTGCTCTGGCGTATTCATAGTAATGGCCCAATGATTTTGAGCAAAACCTTTTGTCACTGGGATTACCAAAGCATATTTCACTAAAGGCTGAAGGGGTTCATTTTCTGGCCTTGAACTTCTGATGCTGTCATATGCCTTCAACACCACTAACCATATCATTTTCCTGAGCAAATATAAGAAATATGTTGCTATGATCTGAAACCTGCAGTTTTGGGATAAGCTTGAGCTTATCTGACAGCTTTTGACTTTTTTTTTGTTGAAGTTCCACAATTAGATGCATTTCAGGGTTAGTGGAGTACAAAGTATATAATATGAAAATACATTTAAAAGACCATAATAGTAAAATGTACAATTCTGCTGTGTGTTAAACACCAGTGTTTATCAATATTTGCATAAATCAAAGTTACAATATAGGTAAGCTTTCATACAGTATAATACCAGCAGTGCCAGAACAGTAGATTCTAGATAACATCATAACTTTTGAATATACAGTATAATACAGTATTATGGTGCATGAATAACCTTAAATTGTGATATCACAATGCAGTTTAAGCTGTATAAATATCACAGATAGTTAAAAAACAAAAAACATTGTCCCAGAGAGGGTATCTTGATGGACTACATATTTGAGAAACTGCACATTTGTAACTAAACTAGCAGAGCAGCTATTAACAGTTAATATGAAAAGATGGCGAAATAAATTTGGAACACTAAGCTTGCATAAGAATGATTTAAATTCATTCAAAAGAGTTTGGAAATTGAAACACAGTGTGTTAGTGAGTTGAAGGTGTCATTTAGAAGGATTAATTCTGTTCAAGTTAAACACTCCAGTCACTCAAAAAATAAATAAATTCACTGAGATAACCAGAATGAATTAAATAAAAAGAATCTAATTAGGTGGTTGGAATAGATGACTTAATGGACAATGTTTTGTGAGTATGATCATACTGTATATATGAAGCCAGTAAGAAAAGAGCCACCTTTAAGTTATATACCATTATATACCATACCATGCAGAATACAGAGAGGAAAGATCATGAACGATGCCAACACACCTTTCTCCATTTCTGGTTTCTTGGACTTTTGCATCCCAGATAGATAGATAAACACAATATATAGACAACAAAGTGCTTCAGCTTTTGTGAACTTAATTTGGAAGTTCCCTTGATTACATGTGGCATGACCCAAATGAAAAATCTATGCTAAAAGTAATAATTGAAAACAATAGTGCAGAAAATGAGAAATGTCTAAACTTCTCACCACTCTTCTTATATATAAACGTCTACACGTGGACGTGTGTGTGTCACCATCTGGCCTGAAAGTGAGAGGTGGAGTTGGGGTAACGGAAACAGAAAACTCACTTAGCCACTAATAACACAAGCGGGACCAGCATGTCAGCAATACAAAACCTCCGAAGAAAGACAAAGTCACTTGGACACTAACATCAGCAAAACGGTATCCCTTTTACTTTTCCTCCAGCCACTAATGCACAAGCGATGCTAGCATGTCGGAGAAATGAATCCTCCTAGGAGAGAGACGCCCAGAGTAGTTCCTTTCACAAAAGGTGTAACAAAACAAGCTTTCATACCTATGTTGCTGGATCCATAGCCATGTGAAAAAGTGTGAACCATATTACTAGGACTGTGTTTTTCCCTTCATGAAACACTGAAAAATTTAGACTTCTTATAACATTGCAAGATGCCATGAAATTAATTCAAGCTTTTGCTTTCAGTTGACTAGATTACCGTCATGCACTCCTATCTAAGAAAGACATCAATCGGTTGCAGTTAGTTCAAAATGTAGCAGTAAGCAACATTCAGAGCACATTCCACCAGTTTTAGCATTGTTACAATGGTAATTTGTGCCCTTTAGAATATACTTTAAAATATGACTAATGGGATATACTGTAAAGCTTTAAATAATCTTGCTCCATCCTATATTTTTGAATATCTGTTCCCATATTAGATTTTTTAATAGCGGTCTCCTTATTGTTTACTATTCATAAAAGAATGGTGAGTCTGCCTTTTGCTATTATGCACTAAAAATCTGAAATACTTTACCAATATAGACATGCTAGACTAACGCTGTGGATTTAACAAAACAAAAACTCCTGAAAACTGACTTTTTAATTTGGCATTTTCATAGCTACAATTTAATTCTACACTTAACAGATTATAAATGCAGATAATTACCATATTCTTCATTGATTTGCAATTACTATTAATCCTTACTTGTCTCTGCTTTCCTTTCCAGTTTCTATCAGGTAGTGTTTTGCACCACCACCACCTGATCAAGGCACTGTGCAGCCTCCTTTGATGCCTCGAATTAAGGTTGATAACCCCACCTATCCATGAGACCCACTACTTCGTATCCTCTAGGACATGGATTCCCAAATTTTTGTAGCTCTGTTTTTCCCATGGCAAATTTTTGAAAGTAAATTTACCCTTTCCCTGTTGTGTTTGGTAATATGAGTTTACATTTCTAAAATACTAAAGTAATCAACAAAAGGGAAATTTTAAGATACCATCTTTACCATTTTTATTCTAAATTCAAATAACTATAGCAATAATAATAGCACATAATAATGCTGTTTCACTTATTTAAAAACAACTAAAGATAAGCAGAAACCCCTATGCCAGTACTAAACACACTGAGTCGATGACACATCAATCAGTGAAGATGTTTGTTCTTGCTTTTCAGCTATGATTTTGGATATTCGTGGCGTATGTGTCTTTAACTTTTCTAAGCAAATTTACCCTACCCCGAGTATAAAAAATGTAACCCCTAAAGGTAAATTTACACCCCGTTTAGGAACCCTTGCTCTAAGATTAAGCCTGAAAAACAGTAAAGAATGATTTAAGTAAATTTAAGTTAGGTAGATTGCCCAGAGATATCTGCTTGGTTTTTTGGTCTTGCAGATTTTGCTTTTTTCTGCATCTTCTCTAGAGTTTTCTTTTTTTCCATCATGCCCATCTGACCGTATCATCGGACTCACCTTTAGAGACTTAAAATAAACAAATTACTATAAATAAGGACACTACCTTTATACTAATTATAGTATATATCTATTCTATGAAAGGGCATATTGATTTATTTTTTATTTATTCATTATTTTTATTTCAATTGTTTTTCTTTTCTTGTAACAATTTCTTTGATATCATGTAAAACACTGTGAGCTCTGCATGTGTATAAAAATGTGTAATAGAAATAAATGTTGTTATAAATTATTTATATGTAATTGCATAAAGATTAAAATAATGTCTGAAGTAAGTCTCATTATCTAGAAAAGGCAAAATTTAGTTTATTTTTTAACCAGTATAGTGAACTGTCTGAACAATCATGAAGAGTTATACACAAAGTAAAGAAGTAGATAAATACAGATAAGAATGGATAATGCACATTCAAGAGAACACATTGGTGATATTAGTGTTCTGTGAACCACCTCTTTAAATGTACTTCACATCTGATATACTACATTTTCCCCTTATTTATGGTTTCTCATGTGGAAAGAATTGCCTGTAATTGCATCCCGGACCCTGTGGATGTGGCTCAGCATAACAAAGCCACATTGATGCAGTCCTGTGTGATTGAAGTCATCAAGGTTAAATGGAAGCAGAACAAAGATGTGATTTTATGCATTTTTTTCATGTATTTTCGAATGTCAAATGCAAAGCAGCTTTATGCATTTCACACAATAGCAGAACACTAAACAAAGAGAGTGATTTAGTAAGAGCTATTAATTATACTGCACTAGTATCAAAAGTACTCACTGTGTTATTTCCTTCTTATGTTTACTTTAGTTTTTGCCATAACAATAATAGTTGCATAGAATTTGATTTGGTGAAACTCATACCAATAAGACAGCAATATAAAAATACAGAATACAGACAACAGTAGCCATCATTCCCCAAAAGCCCTCAAACAACTAATTTAACATACAGACATTTAGAAATGATCTTTGCTGACTCTTAAGACCAAGATGTTAAGTTCTTGCTGCTAACAGTTTGTGGTTAAGTACTTTTATAAATATCTAGTCCTTATTTTGATTGACCCAAACTTTTATCTCAAGATGGAATGAGAGTTAACAGAATGCAGTAAGGAGGTGATGGGTCATGTAAGATCATAACTGTCATACATTTCACTTTGCAGAAGTACAGTAAATCTACAGTGAAATGGAGGACACTGATAATTTAGAAGCTGCACACATCATTTTCAAGTTTCCTGTCCTTTGTAGAGATTAATTTATAGGGAGGCTCATAATATATATACGTACACACACACACACACACACACACACATATATATATATATATATATATATACACATACCTATAGGCGGCACAGTGGGTAGTGCTGCTGCCTCGCAGTTAGGAGGCCCGGGTTTGCTTCCCGGGTCCACCCTGCATGGAGTTTGCATGTTCTCCCCGTGTCTGCCTGGGTTTCCTCCGGGTACTCCGGTTTCCTCCCACAGTCCAAAGACATGCAGGTTAGGTGCATTGGTGATTCTAAATTGTCCCTTGTGTGTGTATGTACGTGCCCTGCGGTGGGCTGGCGCACTGCCTGGGGTTTGTTTCCTGTATACTTAAAGCTGTGAAAGAAGGGGGGGTGCCACTGAGCCCCAAACCTCAAACACAAACACACAAAACAGTATATATATATATATGGTATATAATGGGGGTTTTATTACACAAATACCTTTTTGAGTAACAATTATACACAGTACTGTCTCTTCTTCTTTTTTTCTCTCTCTCTGCACTGCTACTGCTCCAAGGCGAGGGCTACCTGTCTCTGCTCCTGGCTCTCACCTGATTAAGGCAGTCTCTTTTTTGAAGACCCTGGAGTACTTCTGGTGCCAGGGCTTCACTCCAAGAATAGGAAGTGTAGCTCCCTGCAGTACCCATAAGTGGAACCCATGGACCCCAGTAGGATTGTATTACTGGACTACAATTCCCAGCATTCCCTGCTGGTGTCTGAATGGGCACCAAGACCCAGAGATGCTGACACAGCAGCACAGCTCAGATAGTATATTTGGAGAGAATAATCAACCCAGAACATTTGGTAAATGTTTCTTTAGCCCTTGGTGACTTTTGAAAGACCATTGCACCATAATAATCCACTCAAAACTAGTTCAGTTCCTCCTTCTCCATGGATTTCAATGCAGTTTGCGGAGTTTGACAAAATCACAAAAATGGCAAAACAAATTCAACATTGGTTGTCCATCACTATTCCTTATATATGAGGACTGATCATTTATGTTAAGTAAAATGCCAAGAGGGGGCTGGGCAGTCTCGTGGTCTGGAATCCCTGCAGATATTATTTTTTTCTCCAGCCGTCTGGAGTTTTTTTTGTTTTTTCTGTCTTCCCTGGCCATTGGATCTTACTTTTATTCTATGTTAATTAGTGTTCCCTTATTTTAATTGTTATGTATCTTGTCCTTTTATTTTTTCTTCAACGTGTAAAGCACTTTGAGCTGCATTATTTGTGTAAAAATGTGCTATATAAATAAATGTTGTTGTTGTTGTTATTGTTATATACTGTATTTGTGAAATAAATGCACCTTGCACTGTCTGAAGTAATGTGGTACTATGATTGTTTAATGCATGAAGTAAATTACTTAATTTAAGCTTTGTGGAAAAAGACAGATGAATAAATATGTACAGAAAGTTTGCATATTGCCAACAGGTGGTGTCTGTGTGTCTACACTGTTTCATATCACTGTTGTTTTCTTGCTGTTGGAAAGACTGTAATGTGCCTTAGGAAACAAACACACAGAGATGTCATCTAAAACAAGAAAAAACTCTCTTTTATTTTCATAGTACACATTCAACATTTTCTTCTCTTGTCTTGAAAACATTTTGTGCTTATTATCCTCTTTGTCATATTTGGTTATTAAATTATGATGTTTTGATTATGTCATATTACTTTGCAGAACTTTATTTTATCCCACAGGAGGCCCAAAATGACACCATATAATGTGAATGTTGAATTGACGTTTTTGTACGCAACTTCGGGGATGGGAGGAGGTTAAGAGAGTAGAACTTTATAATGACATATAAAGAGGCAGATTAAGAAAAAGTACCTTGTATATTACATACCTGCTTTGTAAAGTTGCTTGTTGGTCTCTTAGATTTTTTTTTCAGGAAATACACCTTAGTTTATAATACATAAGTGTTATACTATCTATTGATCTATTAAAATGTAACCTATGCAGGTTGATGCAAAGTAAGGATGTAGCGGGGCTACATAGTAGTAATAGTGTTTGTGTGTACGGAAGATGGAAGGAGATCGCAGCCCCAAACCTGGAAAACACCGGTTTTCAATTAATCAATTACATTCGTCACAGGACTATAAAAACAATCAAGAGAAGAGGAAGGAGATTTTCGATATACGACCACGAACCACCTGTACCTGCTGTATTTCACATCGCGCATTTCCATCCAGTTTGTTTTTCATTCCGCCGGACTCACTCCAACACCCTCATCATCGAGAGACCCCGGGGTCGGATCATTTTCCACCACCGCCGAGGATACACGGTGAGGCTGTTCCATTTTTTCCGGGAATTACAAACACTCCATATATCGTTTAACCAGTCATCTGCATTCAGGACAATTGTTACTCGGACTCAAGTTCACGACCGTTCATTTCCGTGCTTCATTCATTCTTATTTGGTATTTGTGTTGTTTGTTATATGTTACAAGGGCAAGGGAGGGGTAGTTATATTCATCTAGGGATTTGTCACGGTGTTGCTTTGGTGGAGGGATATTTATAATTTATTTAGCTTTTCTGTTTCATTTAATACATTTTATCAGTTTAAGTTTACATATCTGTTTTGCTTTTGTGCTTATTTCCACCATCGATCGTGGGGAAAAGGTTTAATTTGTTAAAGGTACGGCTTGATTAGATTCAACCTCAGCAATTAATCCAGGCCACAGGTCTTGGAGGTGTAGCTGCCAGCCGGGTAAGGGGCGGCCGTTACAAGGAGACATTAATATATCTCTTCTTCTAACATTAGATGACAGAATTGTTAAAATGAATATCCTTTCAAAGTTGTATCTTTTTTCAGAATATACTCTGCATGTATATATAAAACAGGATATGGAAGGGCTCAGATATTCAGGTAATTCAACTTTACCTGCTTGGTTCACCATGGGAAGACTATTGTGTTTAACTCTTTTTTGTATGTTTCACTTTGTGCACCAGTCATTATTAACTATTGCCAATCTACCAATAATCAAGTAGTACATCGTTCTCTTAAAAATACCAAAAAAAAGTACCAATTCTGTAAGCAAATTAAGGTTGAGATTCTACAGTCATTTGTTTGTGTATGATAAACATACACTTCACCAATCCCTAAATTATATGGAAGTCACTTTGTATCCAGACCTTTGGAGACTCCAATATTGACAATATAAATGCATTCTATTAACAATTATGCCTCAGATCTAATCTTCCATTAACACACAATTTTCACAATGTTCAACGTACACTTTGTTTCAAAATCTTCCATCATTATTTATTTCTGAAATGATGCCATCTTGTGAACATATAAGCAGCAAAAAAAGTCTATTTAAACAAATAATAATAAATGACTCAAATGTGCATGAAAAAAATGCTACCAAAAAAAAAAGGTTTATAAACCTTAAACTCTTGAGGAAACAGATACAAACTCCACACAGGCACTAAATGTGGCCAAGAAACAGACTACTACTCATCGAGTCACAGTGGCGTCCATGTTATAAAAAATAGAGCGTAAATTAACTACAAACTGAAATGAAATCTACTTTATTTATCTGTCCAAGAAGTCAACATATGGCTATTTATGCATAGCATAAGTTGGAAGTCTGATGTTGACAACACAAATACTGTATACATTTGGATGATATGCTGTATGTTTACAGAGGTAGACATGAATTCATGATCTGTATAGCAGCATGTAGTAATTTACTGCTGAAAACTGAACCCTTTTTGTTGAAAATGTAATCATTGTTTTCAGCTGCTTATACACTAACATTAGAAAAATGATAGTTTTATAAAGTGATATATTGGATTCTTGTCTTGAAATGAAAAATCACCTCATATTTCATTCAGGGGTTTTTGCCAAATTATTTCAGTTTGAAAAACGATACTGAAAGTTATGACTGTATAGCTTCAAGTTTTTACTTCCAAACCTTCATACAGTAGATGCTTTATCATTTGCATTGGATGTTCATAAACATTATTTATGTCATGTACACTTCACAGAAATGGACTAATTAGCAAGGCAATAAATAAACGACTACAGTAAGATAAATATAGTTGAACAAAAGGCAGCAAAATAGCTGTGAGGTTAATAAGCATATGCAGAAGGAGCATTCTGAGCAAAGAAAAGGTTCTGCATGGGCTGAAAACAGTGAAGGAAGTCAAAATTGAGAATAGAAAGCATTAAAACAGACAACTGCAGTTATAAAATAAAATTACAAATTTCCTCACATGAGGAAATAAAAAAGATAAATACTGTAATAAATAAATATATATCTTACAAACTGATTTACCACAAAACACAGTTGACTACACTGGAACAGTAATTGATAAAAGCTAGTGTGGCAGACAACCAGGGACCTTGCCCCGCCAGGATGCCTGGAGCAGGGAAGGGCCAGCAGAGGGGCAATATCTCCCCTGCGTGCAAGAGGGCAGCCCCCCTGATTTCCAACAAGGACCACGGATACAGAGCTGGGAAGCTCAACCCTGTGGGGATCCATGGCCACCCTGAGTGGGTGCCTGGATGGTTCCTGAGCCCTGGAGGACAGCACTTCCACCACACCAGGAAGTGTTGCCACTCCAGAAACTGCGCACGCCCAGTGTTTCCGGGTGCAAGGACGGCACCTCGCCACACCAGGAAGTGCTGCCGAAAGACCATCTCAGAGCACCTGGAGCACATCCGGGGCGTTATAAAAGGGGCCACCTCACTCCATTCAAGGAGCCAGAGTTGGGAGGAGGAAGATGGAGCATGTGAGAGAGGAGTGGAGGCAGCCGAAGAGAGGAAAAGGACTGAGTAATTGTGTGTGAGTTATGTGGAACTCATATTGTAAATACTGTAAATAAACACGTGTGTTGTGGACATTGGTGTCGTGTCTGTCTGTGGCCGGGCTATCTGTCACACTAGTAATAAATAGGAAGAAAAAATACTTGATTTGGCACTGGGAATCAAAGTATTAAATAGGCACTTGAATCTCCTCTTCATTTTCTTGTAGGCCTTGCAAAGCCAAATGTGTAGACTTGGTTTCCTCAGCTTGTCAAACTGCTAAGTGCTCTTAATCATGGGATGCTCCCAGTTATTTTTCTCTGTTATTGCATATCTTTTTTTCATAGTGTGTTTTAGTCAGTCTGTCTCAGGCAAGGCACCTTTGAGTACCAGGTGTCACACACGTGTGCATGGGAAGCAGCTGAAGGGCTTAGACAATACTGTTTCTACATCTGCCCAGGGGGGGGCGGGGTACGCTGACGCTCTTTCTGAGTTCTCTGCAGGTCTTACCCGGGAAATCCCACCAGGAGCCGCCATTTCCAGGAAGGACACATCACTTCCGGTGCCGGCCCCAAGAATGAGGTCACTTCCTTTTCCGGCCCCAAGGATGATGTCACTTCCAGTTCCGGCCCAGAGGACGACATCATTTCCGCCCTCTGTGCTATAAAGCTCACTGCCTTTGCTTAGGCAGGCAGTTCTGTTTTGGACTCTGTTGTGTAAACAACTGTTTGAAAATGCCTCAAAGACTTTTGCAGCCGGGAAACCGCATTAAACGGGTGGCTGCCCCAAACCTTTCCACGCCTCTGGTCTCCAGTTCTTACAGTGGCGTAGTCGGCAGGATGGTGTCCCCGAAGAACCCGGGACACGAACTTTCAAGGAACCAGGTGGGTGAGTACCGGGGCCGAGTTTCGGGGCAGGGAGTGCGCCGGAGGGTCAGGAAGGACGCGGTGCAGGCTCTGCTCCACGAGCATAGCCCGGGGCTACCTACCCATCTCATGGAGAAGGTAGAGGGGACCCACAGGCGTGGGCTGGCTTCTGGGGAAAACACACGAGTGGCTCAGTATGCTCTTCTGGGTAGGAAAGCCGAGCCGCCCATCGGGACCAAGGTCCCTGTTAACGGTGGGCTGTCCCCAGGCCGGCAGGTGAAGAATATAATAGACTGGGAGTTTAACCCAACTAAAGGGCTGTCAGAGCAGGCTATGGCTCTGTGGCAACAGGTGGGTGAGTGGCTACGGCCATTTGATTTGACCCCCTTGCAAGAGGCCATTTATCTGTTCTCATCCTCTTAGATCTGAGTGCTGCATTTGACACCATTGATCACAACATTCTTAGAAATCGCCTTAGTCAATGGGTGGGCCTCTCTGGCAGTGTCTTAAATTGGTTTGAATCCTACCTGACAGGGAGAAAATATTTTGTTAGTTGTGGGAATTACAACTCGAAGACACATGATATCCAATATGGTGTTCCACAAGGCTCTATCCTGGGTCCGCTGTTATTGTCAATCTACATGCTTCCGTTAGGTCAGATTATCTCAGGGCACAACGTGAGCTACCACAGCTATGCTGATGACACACAGCTGTACTTATCAATAGCACCTGATGACCCTGATTCTATTGATTCACTAACACAATGTCTGACTTGTATCTCAGAATGGATGAATAGTAATTTTCTCAAGTTAAATAAAGAGAAAACTGAAATTTTAGTGATCAGCAATAATGGATACAATGAAGCTATTAGAAATAAACTGGATACATTAGGATTAAAAGTCAAGACGGAGGTAAAAAGCTTAGGGGTGATTGTTGACTGTAATCTGAATTTTAAATCACATATTAATCAGATCATTAGGACAGCATTTTTCACTTAAGAAACATAAGTAAAGTTAGACCTCTTTTATCACTGAAAGATGCTGAGAAATTAGTTCACGCGTTTGTTTTCAGTCGACTAGATTACTGTAACGCACTCCTCTCAGGACTACCCAAAAAAGACATAAATCGTTTGCAACTAGTGCAGAATGCAGCTGCTAGAATCCTAACTAGGAAAAGAAAATCCAAACACATTTCTCCAGTTTTGATGTCACTACACTGGTTACCTGTGTCATTCAGAATTGACTTTAAAATTCTGCTTATGGTTTATAAAGCCTTGAATAATCTAGCCCCATCTTATATATCGGAATGTCTGACACCTTATATTCCAAATCGTAACCTCAGATCCTCAAATGAGTGTCTCCTTAGAATTCCAAGAACAAAACTTAAAAGAAGTGGTGAGGCGGCCTTCTGCTGTTATGCACCTAAAATCTGGAATAGCCTGCCAATAGGAATTCGCCAGGCTGATACAGTAGAGCACTTTAAAACACTGCTGAAAACACATTACTTTAACATGGCCTTTTTATAACTTCATTTTAATCGTAATTTAACTTAATCCTGATACTCTGTATGTTCAATTCATCATAACAACTATTCATGGTGGCTCTAAAATCGGTACTGACCCCTACTCTCTTTTCTGTTTCTTTTTCCGGTTTCTTTGTGGTGGTGGCCTGCGCCATCTCCACCTACTCAAAGCTTCATGATGCTCCAACAATGATGGACGGATTAAAAGGAAGAAGTCTACGTGACCATCATCATCATCAAGCCCTTCCGTGAGAACCCTAAATCCAAAGAGGACTGTTTCATTTATGTTAGGTAGAATGCCCAGAGGGGACTGGGCGGTCTCATGGTCTGGAATCCCTACAGATTTTATTTTTCTCCAGCTGTCTGGAGTTTTTTGTTTTTCTGTCCCCTGGCCATTGAACCTTACTCTTATTCGATGTTAATGTTGATTTATTTTTTTATAATTATGTCTTTCATTTTTTTATTCTTTAATATGTAAAGCACTTTGAGCTACTGTTTGTATGAAAATGTGCTATATAAATAAATGTTGTTGTTGTTGTTGTTTTTTGCTGCTACAGCGGATACCCCAGGAGTTTGCCCAGCCGGCCTGGGGCGAATTCCATTCTATGGACGAGCTGCTACAGCTCTTGCAACCCAGAGGCGGCTGTGAAACCGGGAGGCAGAACAGCCGCTCTGTGGACTACCCGGGAGTTATGTCCTACAAAAGCAGTCCCTTCCACGCAATCCAGAGCCTGTTCCGAAGTCGCCGGGCCGTCTGGCTTGTGACCTGTCGGGGAACAAGGCGGACCGTAGGGGACAATGGCGGGGTTGTTTGTGTGCCCTTAGCAATCCCCTGGCGGATAAACATACGGGAGAGCTTCTTATTAATGGACATATGATAACAGCGCTGTTTGATTCCGGCAGTAACGTGTCTGTTGTTGCTCGCCGTTTTGTTCTACCGCAACAATGGATTAAGAAAAAGACCAGTCTAAAATGTATACACGGAGATATCCGCTCATACAATACCGCCCGGTGTTACGTATGTCTCGGAGGAACCCTTCGCGACTTACGTGCGGTACACCGGATCCTCCGTTTCCGTAATCCTCGGGCGGACTGGTCTGACAGTAACCGCGGTAGTTTAGAAAGCATTCCCCGAAAAGCTTTTGGCCTCGTTATAGATGATAAAGATTCATCTCAAGCTGCTTCCACACCGTGTAATCAGCCGACAGGGAGTGGGCGGTAGGCCAAGAGAGTGACGAAGACTCCCGGACCGTCGCGGGCTACTACGTCATCCACTAGCGCCCGAGCGAGGGAGGATTCTCCGCCCCTTGAGGTCAGACCGACCCGCTCTCTGAGTTGCACTTTCAGTTTAGAGCGACCCGGCTTCTTTCAAGAGAACAGTGGAATGGCGACTCTCTGAAGCACATAAAGAATGCAGTGGTTCTCGTTAGCGCCAACGCGCGCATTTGCCCATGCCACAGGGACCTCACTTTGTCATGGATAATGATTATTGTATCGGGTTGCTGAACATGAGGGGAAGGTCCGGAAGTTGTTGCTAGTCCCGCGGACCTACCGGCGGCAGGTTTGCGAGTTAGCACACTCTCACCTTCTTGGAGGCCATCTCGGCTCCGATAAAACATTAGAGCGCATTAAGCTCCGTTTTTTTTGGCCGGGGATTAATGAGGAGGTTAGCGCTTTTGCATTTCCTGTCCGGAGTGTCAACTGCGGCAAATTCCTAGGAAGGACCGTGCTCCTCTGATTCCCCTTCCCCTTATTGGCGTTCCTTTGACAGGATTGGGGTGGATATAGTAGGACCCTAGAGCCCTCAGCCGAGGATATAAATATATACTCGTCCTCGTGGATTATGCAACCCGATTCCCTGAAGCCGTTCCATTGCGCCGGCTACCACTAAAAATATTGCACGGGAACTAGTAGGAGTCTTTTCACGGTGGGCATTCCTAGAAAGTCCTGACGGACCAAGGAACGCCTTTCACCTCGGAAGCGTTCAAGGAGACTGCCAAGTTACTGAAAATAAAGCATTTAAAAACCTCGGTGTATCATCCTCAAACCGATGGGCTAGTGGAGAGATTTAACCAAACTCTCAAGCAAATGCTACGTAAGGTAGTCAGCAAGGATGGGAGGAATTGGGACCAACTCCTCCCCTTGTCCTCTTTGCCTACGGAAGTTCCTCAAGCCTCTACGGGTTCTCTCCCTTTGAATTACTATACGGAAGACAGCCCGGGGCTTATTAGATATTTTAAAGAGAGGGCTGGGAAGGGAGGCACAGCCCTCCACTAATATTTTGGAGTATATCGCCCAATTGCGCGATAGATTTGATGCAATAAGACCGATTCTAAAAAGTCATATCGAGGAGGCACAATCAGCACAGGCCCGCCTGTATGACCGTGTACGACTCTCCGGGAGTTCCAACGGGGATCGCGTCATGGTATTGGTTCCTACTTCACACTCTAAACTGCTCGCACATTGGCTAGGCCCCTCTGAAATTAAGGAGAGGAAGGGATTGGTCGACTATTTGGTGAAACAGCCCAATCGCCGACCAGCTGGCGAATATATCATGTAAACCTGCTGAAACCGTGGAAGGAGAGGGATCCCGATCCCTCCTCCGGACAGCCCTGCTCTCTTTGCGGAAGTAAGTTCCCTTAATTTCGTGAACAGCTATCTCCCAGACAGAGACAGGAGCTCGAAGCAGCTATCCGCTCGGTCCCAGAGGTGGTAAGTGAACAGCCAGGTCGGACCTCTCTGATTGCGCACGACATATTGACTGACCCGGGGTGATCGTCCGTGGCGACCCTACAGACTCCCGGAGGCAAAGAAAGTAGAAGTGGAACTGGAAATCAAGCGAATGCTGGCACTAGGAGTGATCGAGGAAAGTAGTAGTCCCTGGTCCAGTCCCATCGTCTTGATTGCTAAGCCTGACGGCAGTTGGAGGTTTTGCAATGACTTCCGTCGGCTCAACCAAGTTTCCCGATTTGATGCTTATCCCATGCCTCGCGTGGGCGACCTCCTCGAGACTGGGACCAGCCAAATTCTTGACTACACTTGACATGACAAAGGGGTACTGGCAGGTTCCTTTAGCGGAGTCCGAAGGAAAAACCGTTTAGCACTCCTAGCGGACACTGGCAGTATCGTGTCCTTCCATTCGGGTTACACGGGCCTGCGACTTTTCAGCGTCTGGTGGACAAAGTGCTCCGGCCCCATAACTCGTTCTGTGCTGCCTATCTGGATGACGTTGTCATCTATTCCAGCACCTGGAAGGAACACATACAGCAGGTCACAGCAGTATTACGGACATTGGGAGAGGCCGGGCTCCGCATCAACCCCAAGAAATGTTTCTTCGGATTGAGAGAAGCCAAATATTTGGGCTACCTAGTGGGCGGGGTACTGTGAGGCCACAGTGTTCCAAGTTGCAAGCCATAATGGCCTGGCCCGTCCAAACCAAGCGGCAAGTCCAATCCTTTCGGTTTGGCGGGTACTACCGCCGGTTTGTGCCTCGTTCTCCGAGAGCGGCGCCCTTGACCGACTTGACAAAGAAAAGAGCTCCTAATACGGTGGTATGGTCTGATAAAGCGGGGGCTGCATTCAGTGACTTAAAAAGGGCTCTGACTTCAGCACCTATCTTAATCTCCCCTAACTTCTCTCTCCTTTTGTCCTCCAGGCGGACGCCGGACACAGGCTTGGGAGCCGTGTTGAGCCAAAGCGTCGGCGGTGTTGAACACCCGTTATGTACCTGAGCGGAAACTGTTGGACGGGAGACCAGGTGCGCGGCGGTGGAGAAGGAGGCTCTGGCGATCAAATGGGCGGTGACTCAGCTGCGGTACTACCTCTTGGGTCGCGTGTTCACTCTGGTGACGGATCATGCGCCTCTGAAGTGGATGGCCCTTCACAGGGAGTCGAATCCACGGGTCACGAGGTGGTTTCTTGACCTGCAGCAGTACAAATATACGCTCGTTCATCGACAGGGGTCCCTTCATGCCAACGCCGATGCCCTCTCCCGGGCCCACGACCTCTCGGTGCAGGTCGCCCGACCCGACGGGTCTGGGCTGAGGGGGGAGTCTTGTCACACACGTGTGCATGGGAAGCAGCTGAAGGGCTTAGACAATACTGTTTCTACATCTGCCCAGGGGGGTGCGCTGGCGCTCTTTCTGAGTTCTCTGCAGGTCTTACCCGGGAAATCCCACCAGGAGCCGCCATTTCCAGGAAGGACACATCACTTCCGGTGCCGGGCCCAAGAATGAGGTCACTTCGGTTCCGGCCCCAAGGATGATGTCACTTCCAGTTCCGGCCCAGAGGACGACATCATTTCCGCCCTCTGTGCTATAAAGCTCACTGCCTTTGCTTAGGCAGGCAGTTCTGTTTTGGACTCTGTTGTGTAAACAACTGTTTGAAAATGCCTCAAAGACTTTTGCAGCCGGGAAACCGCATTAAACGGGTGGCTGCCCCAAACCTTTCCACGCCTCTGGTCTCCAGTTCTTACACAGGCAAAAAACTTCCTTGAATTATTTTTTTAACTATAGCTGAAGATTTTATTAGCCTTTCTAACTGAACTTGTATACATGCTGTCTAGAGGAATAGATCATTGCATTAACATAAACTTGTAACACTTCTCCATAAAATGCAACTTATCGCTCTGTGTTTATATTGTGAAGATATATATTTTTTTTATATTTTCCTTTTTTAACATTTTGAACAAGACCTTTCTAGCACAGCAATAGCAGCAAAAAAGCCTGAAGCATACAGTGCTTAATCTAAGAAGTGCCATTCAAGGTCATCTTAAAGAAAGAGCAGTGCGAGTAAATTACAAATAATGTACCTTAATCGTTATTGTCATATCGAATTCTGCTAAATACCAGAATTCTAGTTCATTATAAATATAAAGTTTCTGCCACTTTTTTGGAGCTTACCTGTAAAAAATGTAAATCAATTTTTGTTTTTGGCAAGCTCCAGATTTCAGTACTTTCACAGTTTGAAAAGAGATATAATGGACGTTGTCAGAAAAATTAGACCAAGAAGTCATTAAAAGGTTTGGGGCAGCCACCCGTATATTATCCCTGGCTGCAAATGGGTTTAGGAAATTTATCGCACTGATGTGCACAAGTCAGGGTCCAACACAGAACTGACTAACTGGTTGTAAGATGGTGGTTTTAAATGCCAATACAGTAATCCCTCCTCGATTGCGGGGGTTGCGTTCCAGAACCCCCCCACAATTGGTGAAAATCCACGAAGTAGAAACCATATGTTTGTTTGGTTATTTTTATGTATTTTAAGCCCTTAGAAACTTTCCCACACTGTTTATAAATATTTTCCGCACAGTTATACAGTGAACCCTCGTTTATCGCGGTTAATCCGCTCCAGACAGATAAATGAATTTCCACGATGTAGGATTCTTTATTTATACATCTAATATATTAGAGCCTTCTAGACATGAAATAACACCTTTTAGTCAAAAGTTTAAACTGTGCTCCATGACAAGACAGAGATGACAGTTCTTTTTCAAAATTAAAAGAATGCAAATATATCTTCCTCTTCAAAGAGTGCACGTCAGGAGCAGAGAATGTCAGAGAGACAGTGAAAAGTAAACAATCAAAAATCAATAGGGCTGTTGGGCTTTTAAGTATGCGAAGCACCGCGATAAAGCGGCCTTAATGAAGGGATCAATGTGAAGGTAGTCTTTCAGCATTTTTTAGAGGAGCGTCCGTATCTTCTAAGCAAACAGCCACTGTTCAAACAGCCCCTCTGCTCACACCCCCTCCATCAGGAGCAGAGAATGTCGGAGAGAGTGAGAGAGACAGAGAAAAGCAAACAATCAAAAATCAATACTGGTTGTTAGAGCTTTTAAGTGTGCAAACCACCACGTGGGAAGCATATCGTATATCATTGAGGAGTTTTATTTAAAACGTAATACGTGTTCTGATTGGTTAGCTTCTCAGCCATATGCCAATAGCATCCCTTGTATGAAATCAACTGGGCAAACAAACTGAGGAAACATGTACCATAAATTAAAAGACCCATTGTCCGCAGAAATCCGCGAACCAGCGAAAACTCTGTGATATATATATACACATATATGTATATACATTTAAAATCCGCGATGGAGTGAAGCAGCGAAAGTCGAAGCGCAATATAGCGAGGGATCACTGTACAGGATATGATGTCAAAGGGGCCGGAACAGGAAGGATCTTCTTCCATAGGCTCAGACCTGGACGTGATGTCATCAAAAGGGCTTGAACTGGAAGGGTCCTCCTCGATGGGTTTCGGGACCAGAAATGACATCATCAGGGCCAGGAGGAATTTCCCGTGAACGGTCTGCAGAAAAGTGAGAAAACGATTCGGCGCACTCCGCCACCCCCTGTTCTGGCGTGGGATTACTCTCTTTCAGGCCCTTTAGTTGCACTCCCATGCATACATGTGTGACAACGGATAAAACAATTTTGTTTATAATCAATGTCTGTGTTCTAAAAGTGAAGCTAAAAGAAAAGCAAATGGTCAAAACACAAAGAAGTATTCAAGCACAGGCATCCAAAAATGTTAGTTAAAAAAGCAAAATCAAAAAACAGGCAAAAAATCAAAACACTGAACTCAACGCAAACTCAACACACTGGGGACTTGCACATTGCTAGAAACACATATTTCTACCTAGGCTCCCTATTTTATCACTCTTTCCTCTCCAATCATGTGATTGTAGCCTGATGCGTGGGACTAAATAAACTGTGCATGAAAGCTGTGGCCATCAGTGGAGCCCAGCCTCCATTTTAACATATACTGTCACTTAGTTCCTTTTAAATAAAGGAATACTCAAAAAAACAATATTTTTTATTTATGCTACTTTATTTATGTTACATTTAGTGTGTAGTGATGGCTGAGAAACATATTTAATCTCATGCTTTACTAAATAACAGAATTTAATGATGACCAATGCCATACAATGTGAAAAATATTTCATGTGATAAACGACCATGGAAAAAAGCTCACGTCACATAATCCCACAAAACACATGAATTTTTACTAAAATATTATTAAGTACAGTAGTCATTTCCAGATAATCAAAATCAATCCAAATAAGCAGAGAATGTAAATAGGAAACACATTCCCATAATGCTTTTGAATTCAAGGTCTGCGTCTCTCTCTCATTTGTGAGGAGACCTGCCTTCAGTTCTAATTTCCTGTTTATGATTTGCGCTGATAAAACATGCATCAACCTATGCAATAGTAAAAAACATTATGGATGATTCCAAAATTTTGAATGTTAGTATATCTATTTATGAGGATCAGTATATATATCATGTTATGATGGAGCCAGAGATAATGGCCTTGAACCATTGGATGGAGTGGAAGAAGGAGAAAAGACACTTTACATGATGGCTGAGGTTTTTGAAAACACTGGTAGTCTTTCTAAGGCAGTGCGTGTTTTATGTGCTCTGAACAAAAGAGAGCCACATGCTAGTGCGATGTACTCTATTCATTGCCTTATATAGTGTTTTGTGATCTGCAAGTGAACAGGTTTCATACTAAGATGATATACAGTCAGCAAATACTGTTGTACTCCACTGAACACCTATACAAGTAGGTAAGCTATTTGGGCTTTAATCAGAAAAAAGAAAATTAAGCCATTGGTGAGCTTTGTAAAACTTGCATTTACAGTAGCTGGTATGTATTCTTTAATACTTTGCAGAAAAAAATCTAATAATCTGTTGTTTGGTATGCTTTTACTGTATAACACAATGATAGTTCTTTGAATTTTTTTGATTAGAAAGAATGTTTTAGATTGTGTGGCCAGTGAGTATTCTTTTGCAAAAAGACAGAATTATGGATAGCAAAGTTTGAGGTATAGGTTTAAAA
The DNA here is from genome assembly GCF_016835505.1 of Polypterus senegalus. Lineage (NCBI taxonomy): Eukaryota > Metazoa > Chordata > Cladistia > Polypteriformes > Polypteridae > Polypterus > Polypterus senegalus. The sequence goes on along the minus strand of NC_053158.1, from coordinate 102,093,284 downwards.
ACACTATCCAGAAACTGGTAACAAATAAGCAGATGACTTAATCCATAAACTGAATTTTCAAAAAAGAGCAAGTCAAGGTGTTAAATCATAAAAGCAAAAATCAATAATGACAAATTCCTATATCTTTCCATTTTCTTTCATTGTAATTAACAGTATTTCCTTTCATAAGATTTTAAGTTCAGAGAAAGACCACTGCATTGGCAGACCCTTGTCCTTAAATAAGATGCCATGCAATAAATGGCTAACTGATGCCAGAGCGCAGCTAACCACAATGGCAAAGCATCCATAACAATAAAGTTCCAAAAGCTTGTCATCAAAAAAAAAAAAACGTTAATTATCAAAGGCTAGAATTATATTACAAGGAAAAAGAATATGAAGACATGGACACAAATCTAAAATGCAGTAATCAGGCTAATCAGTAATGCATTTGTAGAATAACTGTATTAAGCATGTTTGGAAATGGACAGAGGGCGATTACTAACAATAAGCAGCTTACCATTCTTGTAAAATTTAATCAAAAATCTGAAATACACATAAAACAAATAATACTACATATTCTTAGGTATGCTAAGGGTGCAAATAAATAACTCCCTGCCGCTGAGTAATACTCTTGATAATGTCTGATAAAGTAGGCCAAGTGCAAGTTCTTAAGACCCTGCACCTTATTAATAGTCATGACATAGTGATGTTGGCATTTGAATAGGAGAGCTCATATCAACCACTGTACATTTCGTCCTTCTGTCAGAGCTGATATTAAATGAACATGATACAATACATGCACACAAGCTAAACTGTAATCTTCTAGGATTCTTTTGTTGACACATGCCATCTCAAACAAGGAAGATTTTTAAAAAATGTCACCGAAATATGTTCTATCTAATCACGTGTATGAAGGGTGTTGAATCTTTAAAATTATTAAAGTAGAAATAAATATCTGGAAAAATTAACTCAAGAAGATGTACTGTAAATATAACAGAACAGAAGTAAAAAGAGATCCTAAAAAGAAGAAATAGGAAAAAAGGAAAAAAAATCCAGTTATGTGACAAGTAAGTGACAAAGGAAAGGTACAAGGAAATGCTCGAGTTAAGTAAAACTGAACATACAGCAGAGCAAAAGCACTGGCATGGTGAAGTAAAAATGACAGGACAACAAAGTAAATGTGACAGCAGTGTAAAATAAAAGTGACCAGACAGAAAAGCAGCAGTGATAGCACATGTTTAGCTACCTGACATGCAGGATGAATTTGTAATCACTGCTTTAATGTAGCATCTCCAAGGTTCATTTACTGTAACAATTGCTGAACAAACTCCATTTTGCCCTGGGTGAAAGTGTGTTACGTCTGCACAAGCTGACAGCTGGGCAAGGCTGACTTTCTACTATGAACTGCGTGTTACTTTAGCTTAACAGAATCAGTATTTGGAAAAGAGGTTACTTGACAGAGATTTTTAGTGTGTACAGTGGCGCTGTTGACAGAAGGCAAAAACTGTAAAAATATATATTGAAGCCTCACACGCACAAAATTGTATGGTGCAGAGACAAATTAAAACAGACAAGTTTTACATCAAAATACCACCTTTATCTCTGTTCATTCTATTGGAAAGGATTAGGGTCCTATAAATTATTAAGTTTCAGATTGTCTTTATTCACAAGGTCAGTTTAAGCCAATAATAACCAAACATGGATTTTCTAGCTGTAATGAGCCCACCTTTTCTTTAGCTAATTACACAAGTTTGTGCCTGTTTTTATCAGATTTTCTTAGGTAGGGAAGCCAATCCAGACTTTCTTAACTTCATCAGTGTTTCCAAAGGAATTCCTGAACTTTCCCAGCTGAAATAAAATCCTTATGTTTTACAGCCTATCCCTAGTTCCCCTCTTCGGTCCAAAGTGTCAGGAGCACCCTACCTACTGTAGATGTACCAATGGTTGAACCAATTCCTCTTCTTCAATGGGAAAAGCTGTTCTACTCCTAGATTCTCTTGGAGTGTTGACTGTGTCACACGTACAAATAGGAGGCTGCTGAAGGGCTTAGAGAATTACATTAACACATCTGCCCAGGGGGCGGCAGGGTGTACTGACTCTCTTTCTAAGTCTCCTGCACACCTTTCCCGGGAAATCCCGCCAGGAGCCGGTGCCTCAGCTCAGAGCACGTCACTTCCTGTCCCGGCCTCGAGGACGACATCACTTCCTCAAGTCTCAGTAAAAAAACACCACTCCCCTCATTCGAAGGACAGTTCTGTTGTGGGACTCTGTCTTGCAACACTATTCGCTTCTCAAACCTTTTTAGTTTTGCAGCCAGGGACATATTATACAGGTGGCTGCCCCAAACCTTTGTGATGTCTGGTGTCTCTTTCTGTTACAACTGTTTTACCTTCTCTCGAGCAGTACACCCATTGCACTACTAGCTTGTGCCTGCAATTTCATTCTTTTGGTAAGTACCCAGTGCTTCTAATTAAAAGTGAAGATAGAAATGCAGAATTACCAGTGAATAAAAAGTTTTGTCTGAAGACTCCTGTTTCACTTTTCCCTTCCAGTACAATGCCCACAACAGTGGTTTGGAGTTTTCCCTTCCATACTGTAAGATTTCTTTCTTTATTTTAATTGTAAATTTTGCTTCTTCAAACATAACAGAAATTCACTCTGCGTGTTCCATTCCTGTCTTATTTTCTCTTTGCAACGTCTTAATAGTAAAATAATTAATACTGATACCACTCATCTAGTTGTTTCTGTCTAACTAATCCTTTTTCCAAACATGGTACAGTATCTTATTACAGTGTCATGGGTGCAGAAAGGAAGGAACCCTGAAGAGAGTACTAGTTCTTTGCAAGCTACACCCATACTTTCACATATCAGATCATAATGGGTCATTTTGCCTAGCAAAGAAACTGAAGTAGTCCTATGTCGACAAATGAAGGATGTGTCAAATTCATGCAGAAACTAACAAAAGCTGCAAAAAAATCTCTTAACAATTAAAAATAAAAAAATATCTAGGGGGTTACTGTGGTTGGTTTTTGTGCCTCATAGTTTAATATTACTTGGTACAGTAAGAATCGCCATCCATATGTTGTCTGTACATTGTTTGTTTTTTTGTTTTTTTTTTGTTCAGATCCCAAAGATGTGGGTTAAGTTAAATGGTGACTCAAAATGGACCCCATACAAAAGAGCGTAGGTGCAGGCAGAGTGGCGTAGCAGGTAAGAGATTGGACTTTAATACACAAGGTGGACAGGATCAGTTAACGCCTTCAACAGTACACACTAAACCATGATCAAGTCACATAACTCACCAGTTCTCAAAATATAAAAAAAATGCTGTAAGACATCTTAGAAAAAGGTGTCAGTTAAACGGAAAGAAAATAACATTTGCAGTGTCTAAAGTGGCTAGGTCTGAGCAAATATATGCTGTGTCTAACTGGCCCTCTGCCTGGAACTGGTTCCTCACTTGCACCCAGGCTTATGCTCCAGGCCTTGTCACACTGGAAGGGTTTAAGCAGGTTTGAGGGAGAGAAAAATAGTAATCTAAACAATTAACTACAAAATTGTGTTGGAGTCATAGTAAAAAAGTTTAAAAATGGTCATTGTATTATAAATCACTCTGTGCCTTTTACTGGCTTTTCCAGAATGTATGCTCAAATATTATGTTAATTTATGTTTGGGCATTACCTATTATTTTAGCCGGTCTTATATCATTGAAACTGCATACTTCTGTCTTTCATGCTCATGAGCAGTTAGAGCTGTAGCACTGGTCTGTAGCAGGATGGCAGTGGAGCAAATCATTTCACCACATGTAAATACCGCAAGATACATCAGACGTTGTAGGTGGCAATGATTTACTTAGCCTAGCTATTCTCCAAAACAAACAAGACAAAATTCTATGTTCATAAATTTTTGATTTACTACTGAAAAAAAATTCAAAAATAACTGACTATTTTCCAAACACAAAAATGTCCTCTGATAATTTTATGGCTGTTGAAGCTAATATTGAGTGAGCTGATGGATTGTGTGAGTGTGTGCCAAGAAAACCATGACTTCTGTGTGTTACTAGTCAGAAGTAAGAAGTGATGTGACTTTTGTTTTGCAGATTAATATCTGTTCATGATGTGATTTGCCTATTTAAGATATTCATATCCCAGCTGATAACATTCAGCATAACTGACCGCCTCCTTTCCTCTCCTCCAAGACCTTGTCTCGTCCTCCCAACTCCAGCCATCGAATGGAGGGAGGCGGCCCCTTTTATACACACCCGGATGTGCTCCAGGTGCTTCCCGACTATCTTCCGCCGGCACTCTGCAGTATGGCGGAAGTACCGGCTGTAAACCCGGAAGCACTCTGGGTGTTCCTAGTCTTCTTTTCCCCAGCACGTCCAGGTGTGGAGGAAGTGCTGAGGGCCAGGGCTCCAAAGGCATTAGGGCACCCCCTGGTGGTGACCATGGGCCACTATAGGGTTGAGCTTCCAAGCTCAGTTTCCGTGGTCCCCAAATCCACCAGGGCAGTTGGTACCACCCCAGCCACCTGTGACTATATATATATATATATATATATATATATATATATATATATATATATATATATATATATATATATATATATATATATATATATATAGAGGTTGGTCCAGATCTCTTTACGCAACTTTTAATGCAATGCAGGAAAACAATGTAAGACAAAAGAATTGTTCGAAATATCTTGTAATAAAGAAAAATGGACTTACATTGAATTAATTCACTGATTTTTCCATGTAATGTCCCACTTGTACACCATTCATTTGTGAATTCTCTATGTAATAAACTTAAGTTATAGTGTAAAAAATTGCATAATTAGATCTGGACATGTATGTGTGTGTGTGTATGTATATTCGCTCAAAGGAACACTTTTTAATCAGAGTATGGCATAAAGTCAATGAAACTTATGGGATATTAATCTGGTCAGTTAAGTAGCAGAGGGGGTTGTTAATCAGTTTCAGCTGCTGTGGTGTTAATGAAATTAACAACAGATGCATTAGAGGGGCAACAATGAGATGACCCCCAAAACAGGAATGGTTTAACAGGTGGAGGCCACTGACATTTTTCCCTCCTCATCTTTTCTGACTGTTTCTTCACTAGTTTTGCATTTGGCTACAGTCAGTGTCACTACTGGTAGCATGAGGCGATACCTGGACCCTACAGAGGTTGCACAGGTAGTCCAACTTCTCCAGGATGGCACATCAATACGTGTCATTGCCAGAAGGTTTGCTGTGTCTCCCTGCACAGTCTCAAGGGCATGGAGGAGATTCTAGGAGACAAGCAGTTACTCTAGGAGAGCTGGAGAGGGCCATAGAAGGTCCATAACCCATCAGCAGGACCAGTATCTGCTCCTTTGGGCAAGGAGGAACAGGATGAGCACTGCCAGAGCCCTACAAAATGACCTCCAGCAGGCCACTGGTGTGAATGTCTCTGACCAAACAACCAGAAAGACTTCATGAGGGTGACCCAAGGGCACCATGTCCTCTAATGGGCCATGAGCTCACTGCCCAGCAGCATGCAGCTCGATTGGCATTCGCCATAGAATACCAGAATTAGCAGATGCACCACTGGTGCCGTGTGCTTTTTACAGATGAGAGCAGGTTCACCCTGAGCACGTGACAGAAGGAAAGGGTCTGGAGAAGCCATGGAGAACATTATGCTGCCTGTAACATCATTCAGCATGAGCAGTTTGGTGGTGGGTTAATGATTGTCTGGGGAGGCATATCCATGAAGGGTCACACAGACCGCTACAGGCTTGACAAAGGCACCTTGGCTGCCATTAGGTATCAGGATGAAATCCTTGGACCCATTGTCAGACCCTATGCTGGTACAGTGGCTCCTGGTGCACGACAATTCCTGGCCTCATGTGGTGAGAGTATGCAGGCAGTTCCTGGAAGATGAAGGAATTGATACCATTGACTGGCCACCACACTTTACTGACCTAAATCCAATAGAACACCTTTGGGACATTATGTTTTGGTTCATCCAATGCCACCAGGTTGCACCTCAGACTGTCCAGGAGTTCAGTGATGCCCTGGTCCAGATCTGGGAGGAGATCCCCCACAGCACTATCTGTCATCTCATTAGAAGCATGCACCGATGTTGTCAGGCATGTATACAAGAACACAGGGGCCATACAAAGTGCTGCGTACAATTTTGAGTTGCTGCAATTAAATTGTGGCAAAATGGACTAGCTTTCCATATAATTTTTTCACTCTGATTTTTGGGGCGTCTTTGAATTCAGGTCTCTGTAGGTTGATCATTTTCATTTCCATCAAACAATGTGGCATCCTTTCGTTCCTAACACATTACCCAGTCTATATCAGTATAGATATCCAGGAGGATTTTTTCTTTTCCCATTGAGATCTGATGTGTTTTCAAAGTGTTCCTTTAATTTTTTTGAGCAGTGTGTTTATTTATATATATATATATATATATATATATATATATATATATATATATATATATATATATATATATATATATATATATATATATATATATATATATATATATAAAATATATTATACTGTCTAGAAACAAAAGAATTTCTGCTTCCCAGCTGATGAAGTGTTGAATAGCACCCTTAAATTATTTCTTAAACTGGAAATATTAATGAATACATGGCAAAATATACTTTTAAATAGCTGTCCGAAATTAAATTTTAATTAGGAAGCCATCTCTTTGGTGCCATTTTCTCTGATCTTAGACAGCATTACGACTGGCAAATGAAGAGGAAAATTTCTAATGAGAGAAAACCCATAAATAATCACACTAATATTTTCAAAGACTGATTTCAAGCTCTAGTTAATTTTGCTCCTCAGATGTAGTGATGTTTAAAAACTTAATTTGAAAACTGACTGAATTTATTTCAAAATGATGACACCAAACATTAACTGAATTAGGATTTAATGCAAAGTGTTGAGTCACCTTAAATTGCACTTTTAAATTCTTTAAATTCTTTCTTATTTAAAAAATGGAAAAGATTCAAAATTGTATTCCCTAGCACTGGAGCAATTATTGCTTTAACACTCAAATGTATCTGTTATTTTATCAATTATTCTGTTTAAGCAATGAACTGAAGGGTGAAGTAATTTCAAATTAATCTACAAAAAACAATAAGTTATGAATTAATTAGTAGCTAATGAGTCTTCAACAAAAATGCATTATCTTTCTTTCTGAATAATAAAAGCATTATAAAACTAATAATAGTACTATAACTGCTACTGCTACTAAACACACTCTAGGGAATGGGGTACCTTTGTGCACCTGTCTAATACGCTTGTATAAAGCTATGAATGCTACAGTTTAATGGCAAATACTTTCTTACTTGATAAAAATACACACAAGACAGAGATGACTAAAAATGAAGAAACAATGCAACATTGTAACAAAAACCCAAGCTGCCCCTTTGAATCCAACTATATTGGGGTAAGGTGGTTCTGGTACCAAGGAGCGTATTGATTGTGTGTTGAATATCATATGCAATTATTAATTACATTGAACTCTGTACATGTTAAAATATTGATCCTACAAACCAAGTCAAAATCCTTGTCTTTTAGCTAGGATGCGTTGTATAAATGTTAACTGCTCAAAACACGATGGCCCAAGCACACAAAACCCCACTCCCAAACACTTCCTAAGTCCTTTCCTTTTCTCAGATCCATAGCAACTGTATTTTTCTGCCAAATGAGCTCTTGCATCAATTAACATCACAATTCAAAGTAAAAGGGCTTATTTTAAATTCTGCATCCCACTCCCTTTCCCCAAGGTTTCAATTTGTGTTCAAGGATGCGCTTTTAAAGTCCAACAGATTTATCTCTTCATCCCTGACCAAAAATCATAATTAAATGGCCAGATTTCGAAAGTGCCACAGACAGTAGAAAATCTGAAAACAATATGTAAATAACTTCTGTGTTGACCTAAAGCTAAACATATGACTTCTTTATGTTGTTATGTTGATCATTTATAAATTCTAACTGGGAATGGCTTCATATTAGGTTAAACTACAGAGAAAAACTGACAGCTGTTAATAAAATGCATGCAACACACACTGGCAGAACTTTGTCTAGTCAAAGAGTAATTATTTAGTATTGTATTCTTTTGTCCAATTTTAACCAAACTGGATTAATTTACACATTTTAAATCTTTATTTCCTATTATGTTATCATGCTTAGCATGCGATATAGCCAGTTAATTTGCATTTCTATGCATGTATGTGTGGTTTGTAAGTTGCTTTGGATAGAAACTGCCCGCTAAATGAATGTTTTCTACTTGAATGGAAATTTGGCACCGTATTTAAATTGCATTAAAGCTGGAGTATGTCACTGGTAATTTTTTTTTTTTGTATTTGTGTGGGATTAGTTATCCAGCCCAATGATTTGCTGTCAGGGTGATTAGTGACACTAAATGAACCCAATGTTTGTATAATGAAGAGTCTGTGCCCTTTGCAAATGGAAGGGTGCCCTCTTGTCAGTAAGATTTTGCCCTTTGCTCAGCGCTCGACTGGACAGGCTCTGCTTTCTCAAAAGTGGATTAAGTGTATTGGAAAACAACTGGAAATTCATTGCCCTTGTTCATCTCCTAATTAATAACCACCCCATTTAGCAAAAAGGATGAGAAAGACAACTTTCTGATTTAATCAGCTCAGCCTTAAACATTTAACTATTGTAGGCTCTCTGTTCTCTTGACTTGTCATCCTCCCAGAATATGTTACTATTTACAGAAGAGCATCTGTAATGTACTACTTTTTTTTTTTTAACTATTCGGCCTTTGTGTGGTCAGGAATCATTTTTGAGTGACTTTGTTAATCACATAATCATCTTACATTTAATATCTTATTAGTCCTATTTCCATTTTTCTTCATTGTTGCTACTTTCAGAGGATCATATACATAACATCTTAATCAGCACTATTATCAGAAACGTCATAAAATCGATATACATCCAACATACCCTATTATCTTAATTACTTCAACGTTATCTTGATCCATTATCAGCTTTGCCTCCTGCACTTGTTGGAATCTTTTGCATTTATATGTAATTTGAAAACACTGCTGAAGAGCTGTTAACACTAACAAACACACACGTGAATTAATTTTTTCTCCATTTCACTCTTTGCCCGATGCATTAAATGAAACAGTAGACAACATTTTAAATGATGGATTATTTGGGTAAATAACAGTTCAATCTTTAACACTACCTTGCATAAGCAGCACAAAAAAACAGGAGGCAAATTAACTTTTGACTAGGATGCGAAAAGACAGTTTCCCTCTGGAATTAATACAGTGTACATTAATACACTGACCACACACTAACATTCCAGAACAGTTTCAGGAGAACTAATATAGTTGAAAACTGCAGCAAGTGCTGACAAACGTTTAAGGATTCTTCCATCCTAAACTTCAAATGTTGTAAAATTCTGTATATCTCATTCTTCAGCAGAGAGCTTAGAAGTGGAAGTAACAAGTTTTCAAACACTCAGACTCACTGGCCTTTGTTCTGTCTGAAGATATGGCAGAGATATACCAGACCCTTAAATAAATCACAAAAGATTCATTTCTTATTTAGAAAGTGAGTCTGATTGTGAAGGCACTTGCCACCACCTTAGAAAAGTTTTTTTCCCCATATGGAAAACTGTCTGCGGATATGGAAGTAATGGACATAGTGCACGAAGAGCCAATTGGAGACTAGAAGACAGAAGTAAAGGTCCTCTCCATAAATCTGGGATGTTTGAAAGGTAGTGTCAATTGTGTCAAAACCAAATTGGTCCCCAAGCTTACACAGTGACACAAAGACGATGGCCTGGCTACAGAAAGCAAAATTCCCAGGGAAGTGAACAATGTTTGAATGGCATAAATCTTTTACCTTTTTCAAAGCAATCGAGTACATTTCTTTTGTATGTTTGAGTGGCAGTTTGAATCAGCATTAACATTCTTGGTACAATTCCACCTTTACCAATTCCAAAAATTTTTTTCTTGGTATTACACAGAGACAAGATGTTCCACGTGCCTACCCAGATTGGAGATCTCAAATTAGAAACTGAGTGCTGATGTTCAGTGGGCAATGACTTAGCACCACACCAGTTCTGATCGCCAACAGGCCTGACACCAATGTTCTGTTCTGGGAATGAGGCTTTCCCCCATCCCCTTCATAATGCAAGCACCCTTCCTATGGGCAGCTACAGCAGAGCTACTCCAAGAAGGGCTGTGGGAAGTAGGAGGAATGCCTACAAGGCTGGGTGCAGTTTAATGTCATACCCAGGATGAAAGGAAGAAAAAAGAAATTCAAAGATGAACGTCTGGATTGCAGCAACCACAGGGGTAAAACACTGCTCTCTGTGCCTGGTAAGGTCCTTGCTAGGGTAATCCCCAGTAGGATTTGTGATCACTTGCTCACCTACCAGCAACCGGAGTAGTCTTGTTTTACACCTAATAAGTGGAAACACGAATATCAGCAGACTTTTTTGCAGCATTTGTCGATTTTTGTAAATCGTTTGACTCAGTTGATCGAGTTTCCCTGTGGGATATCCTGAGACTTTGCGGGATCCCCCTGAAGTTGCTGGATATCATGACTGTGAGTACTGTGCAGAGTGGAGGCAGAACCTCTGCATTTTTCCCAGTTGATTCTGGAGTTCATCAGGGGAGTGTTCTTGCTCCTACTCTGTTCAATGCTTGTATGAGCTTGGTACTGGGCAGGGTTATGGGGTCCTATGCCTGTGGGGGCATCTGTTGGTGAAGAAAGATCTTGACTTTACTGATGTTGCTGTGAACTTCGCTGAGTCAAGGGAGGTTCTGATCGGGGCTCTCGAAAGACTGAGGGAGGAGTCTGTATGTCTGGGCTTTCAAGTGCCCTGGATAAAAATCAAGATCCAGGCCTTTAATGATCTCTTGGGCACAACCATTAGCAGTTTTTCTGTCTGCAGAGAGAATGCACACCTTGTTGAGAGGTTTATTTACCTCTGTAGCAACATTAATGTCTCTGGTGACTGTTTCTATGAAGTCAGTAGATGGATTGGGTGAGCATGAGGGGGTCATGAGGTTGCTGGAAAGGGATGTGTGGTTCTCCTGATATCTATGCAAAAGGACGAAGGTTCAAGTCTTTAGAGTCCTGTGGCCTCATGTATAAACGGTGCGTACGCACAGAAATGTTGCGTAAGAACTTTTCCACGTTCAAATTGCGATGTATAAAACCTACACTTGGCGTAAAGCCACGCACTTTTCCACGGTACCTCATGCCTTGTCGTACGCAAGTTCTCCGCTCGGTTTTGCAAACTGGCGGCACCCAGCGTCAAAGCAGTGCTACTGTTCTTGTGTGATTACTCATTATTAAATGACACGGCTTTATAAATACACAGAAACTAACCGCATATTGTTTATTAGTGTAATGCATCTGATTGTAATTAACTCGTAACAATATAATGGTCCAGGGAACAGCCATAGTATTCCAAATGCCTTAACTGCTTTAGCGTTGTTACTCTCACTTCTTCTTCTTCTTTCAGCTGCTCCCGTTAGGAGTTGCCACAGCGGATCATCTTTTTCCATATTTCTCTCACTGCACCACTCGGAGTATTTATATCACTGTATCTGAGAGTGAAACACAGCAGCAGCTGATCGGAAAGAGAATTATCGGTATACGGCATTAAGCACACGCTGTCTCTGCCACGGCAAAACGTTTCAAAGCCTTTCCTGTACGGACCTCGCGATTCAAAACAGTTTAATCCCAAGAACTTTAAATGCAGCCAATCAAGTGCTCCTTGTAGAACTGTTTGTACTTATAAGTACAATCACCCCACTGTAAACTTGCACTATAGTTATAATATCTCACAACCTGGGCCACTTTATAAAGCGCGTATTTACATATGATGACGATATCATTTTTAAGGTGAAATGCAGCAAAATATGTTTGTTAAATTATACAGATAAAACTTTAACTTCATTTAAATAATCTATATTCTTCACTGGGAGTGTCTTTAAGGATAGAATAATTAAACATGTACTACGAAGATATTTCAATGTTCTTTAAACGTTTTGAAGAATCGCTTGGGGAAAGAAAAGCACTGACTGCAGTGACGGCTACGCCAATATATATTGAATATAAAACAGAAAGATAAAATAACAACACAGCTAAAAACGCAGCGGCAAATTTCGGCAACAGTTAAATGCTTGTGTCATGAGCACGAGGCGGCTAGTTTCTGCAACATACGTGGCCATCCACCGTGCATAAGATACTTTACTGACATTGGTGGGCGAAGGAGCCAGCCACCGATTCTTCCTCTGCCCAGTGCCACCACAAGCTTTGAGCCGCCCCTGAGTACTGCTGCAATAAATTATTTCATCGAAGTGAAACACGTGTTTAATAATGTGCTTTAACTCCTGTCATCATGAACATGACATCACGTATACATCTCAGTATTTTAGTTATTCAGAGAGCTGTAATATCACGAATGTAATGGATTCTGTGTCCAGTTGGAGGAAGAGAGCCGGTTTAAGAAACAAGTAGTGATTCACACACATAGAGCACATAGAAAATCAAATACAAAACAAAGCATTTAACGTGCTACTTTAATTACTATGTGATTTGAGAAACTGGTTATTTAAACAATTTTAAGATGAATTTTATGATGTTCTACTTTAATGACAAAATAAACTACGTGATTAAAGTGGAAATGTCGAGATTGAAGTGGACATTTCGTGCTTTTTCCCCACCGTGTGGCTTTTTTCTCTGTACCATAATAAGCTTTCATATGACACTCAGACAGTGGGCTTACAACTCGGCTTTCCACGGCAACTTTGATATGTGACTTCTTTTTTATTTACGGCACTGTGCGATTTTGTGGATGTGAGCTTTCATGTTTCTCCAACACGCTATATCACTCGATCAACTTCCTTTTGTTGATTATACCACGGCTTATTTGAACAAATAGTATGTTTTTCCTTTGCCTCCACTTGGTATTCGCTGAAATTCTTATGTTTCCCCCCGTGCTTTTCCCATTGTCTTTTCACAGAAGGCTGCTCTTAAGGGCGATTTATATTGATTTGCATATTCAAATAGGCCTAATTCTGGGAGGATTTGGGGCGTTACATAATACACGTGCACGAGCGTTAGTTTTCACGCTGATCGGGATTTATGTAGCGGAAGAACGTGGAAGTTGGAGTACGCACAGATTCCTGCATCTGGATTTTTCTGTGCGTAAGCACATTTCGGCTTTTGTGCTTACGCCATGTTATAGTGCGAGTTCTACGCACGGCGTTATACATGAGGCCCCTGGTGCTTCCTGTTTTGCTATATGGTTTTGAGACATTGAAGCTATCCTGTGACCTGAGATGAAGACTGGACTCCTTTGGTACTGTGTCTCTTCAAAGAATCCTTGGGTACCTCTGATTTGATTTAGTGTCTAATGAACAGTTGCTCACGGAGTCCCAAATGAAGCACATTACCTGCATTGTGAAGGAGCATTAACTACAGCATTACGGCCATGTGGCGTGATTCCTCAAAAGTGATCCGGCTCAGAGGATCCTCATTTTTGAGTACCTGAATGGCAGGATCAGGCCAAGGGGAAGCTAATGTAACACCTGGCTGTGGCAGATAGATGGTTGTTTAGTATGGGATGGGACTGGACTTTGTGTCTGCCTGGGATGTTTCCAACCTGGATCCTGAGCTGTTTCGATTTATGGTGGGTGCAGCAAAACTCTATACCAGTGTGTGCTCCTCAACCTGACCTGACCTGACCCCAATATTATATAATCAGTCATACACAAACAAGTTGTTGCTTCCAGGCCCCAAATAAATTAAAAACCTTAAATGTTAAAATATGCTTAAAAAATATACCATACAATGGGCCGGTACCCTATCCTGTGATTGTTTCTGCCTTGTACCTGATGCTTCCCAGGATAGGCCTTTCACTTCCCAGCAATCCTACTGTAGATAACTGGTTTTGGAATATTAATTGATGAGTGGAAATAAATTACAGTAAAAATATCATGGGGGAGAGAAAAAAGACATACACAGCTATCATTTTTCTTGACTTACGGTACACAGCGTAATACCTTGCTAAGAGGTAAAGCAGCTATAATTACTAATTTTCTCAGATCGTGTTGCATGTTGATTAGCGCATTGTACACATGATAATATAAATCCTGTAATCTTATAAAATGAAAAAGTCACATACATTGTTTCCATTAGTTTTACAACCATCCATTGCCAAGACCAGTTAATTTAATTTTTTGTTACATTTTGTCTTTTTGAAATTGTTCATTACCCACACATAATATATGTATTTAAGCACAAAATATTAAACTAAAAGGAAAAGCAGGTTATTTTTGAGATAAACAGTTAAAGGAAAACGCTTTAATAATCTGTCTCAACAGCCTTCTGTTCGGCTGGGATGTTATAAGTTGAGCTTAAATGATCTAAAGGTATGCTGAGCAGACATCCCATTTTTATGCATCATTTCCCATTTAATTCAGAGTATCTCTGGAATTTAACAAAATGTCCTGTTCATCCTGGAATGTCTCTTTTTCAGCCCTCTTCCATTTCTTCAATTTCATGTACATTTGCACAAGGAGCATGAAAATCCATATGGGAATGCTCTTCGATTTAAATTGTACATAGTACACTCACTCGATTAATGAGTTGTATTCCGTCTTGGAACAATGAATATCTGGTCAGCATATCTAAAGGGAACCTTATGTCTACAACAACTGAGAACATAAGAGACTCTGAGGAAAGTAAAGTGAGACATATCAAATATTCCTGTGCTCCGCTTATAGCAACCACCGTCATCACGAACACTAAACTCAAACTTATTGTAAGAACAGCTTGTCTAAGGTGAAGACCCAGTGCTTAGTATGGTGGAAAGGATTCAACATTCAAACTCCATATAATGAGGAATGTCTAATTATTATAAGAACTGTCACATCTAATGGCGCGCTACAGCGAGTTCCGGTACTATCACACTTTTGTTACTGCGGCAAACTGGCTTAAACCTCCTAGTTCAGATGTTACTTAATGTGTCCAATATGATATGATCAGATGAAATGGAAAAAACAGGATGGGATCTTGAGATTTGCTTGAATGATAAATTTATAAAAAAACAGCATATTACAAATAAAGAAGAGTATATTACAAGTAAAACACATTTGTGAGCAAGTCTTTGAAATACTGACTAAATTTGTTCACGCTACTACAGGGGAGTGTTGAATAATCCTGTTGATGTTTAATTTTAAAATTGGCAACAGAAATGATTCACTCTGTTACTAATACTGTAAAGATGAGCAATTCTGAAAGCTGGTGATTTCTACCATGCAACTTTGGATGGAACAAACTTCTAATAGCCTGATCCTTTAGTGGACACAACAAGCAGGACCTCCTGCATTCTAATGTTAATGCCTTTAATTATGAATCCTGACAGCCTGATCATCTCACCGCCACTGACATGCCTGTGATTTATAGCAGCAGCACATACAGTTCATAAATCTGCAAAGGTTTAATTTCCACTTTGGGACAAAAAAAGTCTATCTTTCTATGTAAATTACATTTTTAGTACTCAGGAGCTGGAACATATCCCATCAACACTGGGCATACAGCACACATGCACACATATTTACCTCCCAGGTCTAAAGCCAAACATGCACATTTTAGAAATGCTAGAGGAAAACGGAATACTATGAGGAAAGACAAAAAGCCCATAGTTTAAGTACAGTTTACTGGGTAGGATTCAAACAGTGAGAGAGCAGTATCCACTACACTACCATGCTGTGCTTTACAGCTTATGTTTAAAAAGAA
Organism: Polypterus senegalus; assembly: GCF_016835505.1. Classification (NCBI taxonomy): domain Eukaryota; kingdom Metazoa; phylum Chordata; class Cladistia; order Polypteriformes; family Polypteridae; genus Polypterus; species Polypterus senegalus. Next base: position 102,077,503 of record NC_053158.1, on the reverse strand, counting down.
AGAGAAAGAAAGTCAGTTGTGATAACAGGAATGAAGAAGTTAAATGACATGCTGTTGGATTTACTGTAATTTAAAACAGCTAATTCTAAATGCACTTCATAAAATGTATTGCCAGAATAATGAAAAAATACATTTTTCCTAGCATAGAAAAAAAAAGCGTGAAATATGCAAGGAAATAGATTAACTCAGTCAATCATTTTTTTTTTTTTAATTTTAAATAGGACATTAGCTAGAATGTACTGTCAAACTATGTTTAGGAGGCAAAGAAAGGAAAATGTCAGTCCTGTATTTATTAAAACAAAGACATGTCTTATTTAAAACAAGAAACTGACAGGAATTGACTTTTTAATTTTGTACTGAAGCAAGGTGAAACCTAAAGCAATATTTACTACTATAAATGAAAAAGTGCTAAAGCCATTATCAGTAGTAAAGCCGAAGCTGAAAATTAGACTTTATGCACAATCCAGCCAAATATTTCTTGGTTAAATAGGGCTATAAAGAAATAAATAAAATGCATTTGCTGGCATGAAAAATCCTTTAAAATTAGATGCAGAAGGCCTAATCAGAAGAAGAAAAAAGAATATATAAGTTAAAAAAAAAAAGATTCCATTGCCATATGTACATAAATCCTGCAACTGTCTTGTTATATGTTTAAAAAAAAAAAATGAATGTGACTGGCGATCAGAGTTGGCCAAAAATCTGTAATCTTTCATGTAGTTATAAATCCATAAAAAAATTTGACTATGATTCAAAGTCAGTCTTATGCAAAGAGTTTGCCTCGCTTAGTCCATACCTGTCATATTTTCCAAAAAATATGATGCTCAATGCGGCACCAAAATATGTTAGAACAATAATTAAATACTTGCATAATGGTTAACCTTTCATGGTGAATTCAAAGTATACTGAAAAAAGTATAACATTGATGTTGTTCATTCTACGTAAATGTTCTCTTTCAAGCAACTTAAGGTTAGTCATTTAGTGTTGTAGCTTGAAATATTTGGTTTCAGATCTCATTCAAAGCAAAAAAAAAATTGTTTGTACCAAAGTAAGTTATGGTGGAGGGAATAAACTAAACATCCTGTTACAGTTAACCCAGCGTTTCGCAACCTTTAAGTATTTGCGACCCGAGTTTTCATAACAGTTTTAATCGCGCCCCAACATTTTTTTGAAATGTAGATGCATATTTTATTATACCTACTTAACTTTAATCGACATTTATCTAACTCTATATTTATTGTTCTAATATCAGAATGTAGTTTAAGTTCATTTGTTTTGGTTTCAACAGATGTTTTTTTTTCATATTTTTGCTTCTTGTTTTCTTTTTTTTTTTTTACTTCGCACCCCTCTGGGGGGCCCGCCCCACAGGTTGAGAACCATTGAGTTAACCTAATATTTTAGATTGTTCGTGTGTTGTGTGGGAGGGGCCATTCATATATTCTTCCAGTCGAACTTTCCAGCATGTTGGCTTTCCAACTGCCAAAAAAGAATAAACACTTTCCCGAGTGGAGTGGACATGGCAATATAGGTCTGGTCATTTTCAGGAGCAGACTTTTATAATGGAGGATTTCTGGTAAGTAACCCTGTTTCTCAACTGTTAATTTTAAGTATAAGAACTCGTAATACAACATACTTTCAAGAAAGATGTAGAAATGTTTAATAATTTTTTGTTGTATATTTAAGATTTACACTGTAAATTGCTTGAGTATTTGCACTAGATTTTTAAATAAATGTAAAAAGTACAGCATTGGAATGTGTGTGTATATATATAAACATAAATGCTTGGCATGTAATAAATAAGGTAAATATTTAATGTTATTATACCCTGTAATTTTTTTTTTCTTGTCTCATATGGACATGATGGGATATATCACCTTAGGAGTTGGTTGTTTGTTTAGGATCATCTTAGTGGCACAGAAGTTGAGGACCTTTGTCTATATAACTTTATTCTAAAAGACTCTCACAGAAGATTCTAGACATGGGGCTGGTAAATTGCAGGAATTCACAGCACATGCATCTCCTGACCTCCCCATCTTTCCACTATGGTATTAAAGTAAAAGAGTCGGAATACAGGAGTAACTGATGTGTGGTGGTGTCCTCTAACCTGCAGCATCAAACCGGTCAATGCCATTCTGGTAGAAGACGGAGACTACAAATGGTTTACTGATGTATATGCACACTTCTAAAACTTCCACCTTAAAACTACATTCTTCTAACAAAGAGCTGTATGTTGATATCATTCCCTTACAGTATTGCAGATAAATTATTACTGTGTGTCACAGATTTTTGTTACTCCAATGAAGAAATGTAACTAACCCCATAAGACTAGATTTCTAGGTATTTAGTGTGTCTGCTGGAAGATTTATTATGAATGTTTGGTAATAATATAATTTGCATTGACATCTAAACCTTTGTAGCACTGTGTACATATGAAAGTACTACTGGTCTATGCAGAAAGAGAATGAATGTAATTTTGGAAAAATAAATAACATTCAGTTTTTTGGTTTCCCCATCACATTTTTTAATGTTGAATTTTCTATCTTTTGTCTTTATTACTTTATGTCACAATAAGTACAATAGAGAATAACTTAACATACAGTACAGTATGTAGTAACACCATATTTCATGTCAAATTCAGCTTCAACACCATCCCAACTCCATCAGAAGGGCCATACTGTAAAATTGCATAATCCAATTTTGTCATTTTGTCACTGGAAGATACTGAGGTGTTAAACAAAAGGGGGCTTGCATGCTTATTTTAGGACAACCGTCACAAATCATTTTTTTTTCTAATTTTACATAGAATGGAACATCCTTTTCCCACTGTGTGAATGGATGGATTATAGTTTTCCAATTCCCAACATTTTACAGTGTGAGTAGGGTGCTTGATGGTATTATTCACAATTAGGAGTAGGCCAGTGAACATTTTAGTTGACTTAATTCAAGAGAAATGAACGTGGTGTACAATTTTTTGATGAATTATGCCTTGTTTTGAACAAATTCATGTATAATTTATCTCGCCAATGGCTAATTCTCAATTCTTACCTTGAAAATTACACTCCCAGACCACCTCACCTGCCCAGACTTATTTAAATCACACTTTGCAAAATGGCTGGAGCGGCTCATTCTTACTTGTCTTACTTCATTGCAGCTTGCATACAGACAGAACCATTTAGGAGAGGATGCGGTCATGATTGTTCTTCGTACCAACTATACACATTTGGAGAAACTACAGTCTTTTGTGAGAATGCTGTTTATTGACTTTACTTTAGTATTTAACTGCATGAAGCCTGATATCCTCTGCAGTTAATTGCAAGAGTTGCAGGTGGACTGCTATCTTACACTATCGATTATGGACTTTCTCCTTAACAAGAAGCAGTTTGTTAAGGTTGACATTTATATTTTTGCAGTACATTACAAATCAATTGGAGCTCCACAAGGCAAAGTGATCACCCTTATACATTTCTCTATCTATACTAACAGCTGGAGAGGATCTGAAATCAATTGTTTAGATGTCAAATTTGAAGACAATACAACATTGGTTAACACCTCTAAGAATGTGGCACATTTTGAGGAAGAGGTGAAGATGATACAGAGGTTGTGCCAAGAGCAGAACCTCCAGTTATATTTTAGTACCAATCATTGACTTTAGGAAGAATGCTGAACCACTAAAACCAGTGATATTCAGGGAATAAAAAGTTGAGAGACTTTAAGTAAACCCTAAGTGGTCCAGTACCGGACATCAAGGATTCAAAAAATGTTTTAAAGCACATTTCACTGCATCATACAGACAAACTACACCATACACCGATACAAACAATACCTTGTTTAAAAGCCACAGGTGTCTACTACACACACTTAGTGATCACTCAGTTACAGCATGTATGTGTGCTATGTCATACATCATGACCAACAAAAATTAAAAGCAGCCTAGCAATTACTCTAAACAAGGAATACTCGAATGTTAAACATCAATCAAAAGATCTGAACAAGTAGATGTTAAACAACACCTTCAACTGTTGCTTTGACTGAGGAAACCGCGGCCACAGCCCAAAATCCAGAAAACCTGTTGTGACAGTTTACGCATATAACTCCAGAGCAGCAAAAATATACAAGTAACATATCAGTACTTACAGCAGATTATCCTGTTCAAACTGAGGCCTCACACATGTTTGTGTGTTGAAGCAGTGCTGAGTAATCTGACATAAAGCAATGCCATTGTGGAAATGACTGGTACCTACCATCTGTCATTTCTGGCAAGGATGGCTATTGCTCGGAGGGTCATAATTTCTCAAACCACACTATTGGGTAGCTGAGACTGTTACATTTTCAATGACATCTAATATGGCCACTTTTGAACAAAAGCTGCTGCTCTGACTTGCATAATCAAGTTCCCATCTAACCATGCAAGACAGAATTTTCGGGTATTGTCACATATAACTTCACTAAGCAGCAGCGAATATAGACATGTCATATCAAAATTTACAGCAGGTTGTGCTGAATAAAATGAGTCCAAGCACATCATGTGCATTTGTGAGATTTTCGTCTTAAAAGAGCATGTCGGTAAAGGAGATTGGCATTGAGGAGCTGGTGTATCCAGGCGGGTGACTCTGGCTCAGTGGATCGTGCCATCGCAAGCTTTATACCATTTTATGGCTGTGACTAAGATGTTTCCAACAATATAACATGCTCAATTTTTTTTTGAGGGGTGTGTGTGTTTATATGTAAGACAGTATTTATATTTTATATAAATATTTTGTATTATTTTATATACATTTTAAATTATTTATATGTATACTTTGGACATCCCAGCCTGGAAAGGTTCTGGAGCAGGGAGGGTTGCTTATGGTGCCGAATGCTGTAACTATTCATACCTTTGTGGTATAAACATGAAACTTTGCACAGATATAGTTGACATGTCTGGGGAAAAAAATCACCTGGCATTGCTCCAACTTAAAATATACTGTATTTTATAGCAAAAATTTGGAAAAATCATAGTGTCTGCCTATGCTTTTATGCTATTTTAGTTTTTGAGTAAAGGAATGTTTAAATCTGACACAAACACAAATTCTATCACATTTGAGAAGTTATATGTCAAGGTTTAGTCAAATAATGAGTATCCTTCCTATTTACTGGCTAATAAGGCTTTATTATGGTGTTCTCCAATCGGTTGAAAACTGCTGAAAAATGCCAACAGTGTAGCCATCTATCAAGAAGACCGAGGAAAATTAACATTTCAACTGGCATCCTACAGAACTATTACACAGGGCATATTGAGAGTGTACCGACTTTTTGATTCCTTTTCTGGTGTGTGGGTCTCTCTGTGACTAACAAAAATAAACTAACACAGTTGAGGTCTGCTCTCTGTGGAAAGTCGCAATTAGGACTTCAATAATTGCATAACAAGTTTTTTTTGTAAATTTTATCTTCTGGGAAGCGATACTTGCTGCCACAACTTAAAACAAACCGCAGTAGAAATATTTTTATACCAGCTGTAACAATGCTATTAAATAGCCCACATTCAATTTTGTTCAAATAAGTAACTATTATAGAATTCTATTTTTATGTATATACTGTAAATAATTTTATGTATGTAGGTAGGTAGAAATGTGCTTTTAAAAATTACTGACAATCAAAGCAAATTTCCACATGTGGACAATAAATTTAAACTAACAATTAATGCCAACAACAAACATTTTAAAGTCCCAACCTCAAACATGCCATTAAGCAAGACATACCAGAAACCCGCACATTTTCATCAAACAATTGTCCACTGAGCAGTTACCAAAGTACTGATAGTACAATTACTTTCTCCTATTAGGTGAGAAACCCACGCAAAACGAAACTATTAAAATATATTAGACATTAAAAACTACTAACAATCACTACAGAATAGTGATCAGCAGTAATATTATTCATTGATTAAATGTTTAAAATAAGTAGCAGTCCTATTTTAAAGGTAGCATCTGTGTGGTTATGTTGTTGTGCTCAGTTCAGCACATCTTTGACTAATAAGTCTTTGACTTAGACTAATGAGTCTATCAGCTGGAAATCTTTACTAAGTTGTTGATGTCTTCAGCATGCTTTGAAAGAATCAACAAAGAAAATCTGTTGAGTGCCACAACTCTGTTTGGGTATAACAAGTGAAAATATCAGTTTTACACATTATGAATAATATACTTCCAGTCATAATTTGACTATTGAGTCTATAGTCAGGCATTCACATGAAATGAATCTCTGAAATGTGCTCTACAAGAACATCCAAAGAAATGAATGTTTGTCATGTTTTATTAAAGTTTATGTATGACATACTGTACATGGTGTGCCCATCCATTACATGACATATCTAGCACCAATGTTTTACTAATTGCTCTAATATATTCTACTCTGTTGGTATGCCAGAATAATACACTATGCATATTACATCAAAGTCTACAGTGCTTCCATTTTGATTACTTTTAACATGCTATCTGAATAAAACTGATCTTTTATGCATGTTCTGTAAAACATATTACCAAAAAACTGGAAAACTGCCTTGATTTGCCTTATGCACTAATTCATCCTTTAATGTAATTTATATGACAAAATAAGAAGCTGAAAAACATTTAGCTTATGCTGTTTGACCAGTTATTTTTCATAATTACTGTACAGCATATATTGTATACTAGCAAAATACCCACGCTTCGCAGCGAAGAAGTAGTGTGTTAAAGAAGCAATGAAAAAGAAAAGGAAACATTTTGAAAATAA